>NC_141154.1:114157356-114525481 GCF_053477565.2 Lygodium microphyllum | reverse complement strand
GGAATATTCTTTTATGACCATTCTTATGTTATTCCTATGCGGTGTTGCCAATGGGGATCAATAAAACTCCTTCCTTTGCCAGATTTTTCAAGCTTTGAGTGGCCTTTGCCAAGTCCAGCTACTAGTGAGGGCTATAGATGTAAGATATTTTCTGAGATCCAGAAAGCACTAAAATCTAATATCTCAAGTAGGCTAAGCAAAGTTACTTTATTTATGCCTATTAATATATTTATTGATTTCTTCTCTAATATGGAGATAAGAATAACAAAAACCATGCTTTCAGTGAAGAGACTAACATATGATCATATCATACAATTTGTTGATGAAGGATGGGATACAAGGACAGAAGGAAAAATTATATGTAAGATAGATCAAGACTCTATAGCTTGTAAATATATGATTGCTACTCAAAATTTTATCCTTAGCTTTTACTATAGTCGATGGCATTTTGTTGGTAGTAGTCTAGTTGCTTTAGACCAGAATCTTAATGATTTCAGCAAGGATCCTATTGTGGATCTTGATATTTGGTTCAACGAGTATATTATTGCAATCTTAAAGATCAGAAAATCATGTACGCTACATCAAGTGAGGATGGATTTACAAAATGAAGACATTGAACTACCATGCTCCTTTGTATTCCAACTTGACAAGAAACGAGTAAGTTTTCACATCATATTATATCTACTTAGATGTATATCAAGATCTCACTTTCTAACTAACAAACATTTGTAATTTATTTTTTGCAGATATCGAAAAGGAGAGAAAATAAAATACACTGCAATGACATTCAAGAAAAGATATCTTTACTATCAATATAAAATACATGTACAAATTTTGTAGCAGATGTCTATCTGCCATCTCTATGAGATATACAAGGGCTGAAGGGCAAATTTCTATATATGAAGGCCTACAAGGCGATATGGCAAAGCTATTTCTTTTTTGGAGAACTATCCTTTCTAGGAGTCCTTTTGCCTTTCTTTGATGTCTTGGGTATAGAAGGTGTTGAAGCTGTGGATTTGCCTTCCGTGGTTATAGGCACCACATCTCCTTCATGGTGCAAATCCCCACCAATCTCTGTTGTTGGTTGTATACAATTGATTATCATATACTTCAAGAGCTTTGCTCTGATGTACCAAATATGCTCAGATGTATAGCAATCCTTCGAAAACTGTCACACATTTATAGAAAAAAGAGTTTTAGTTCATTATTGTTCTTACAATAGACTATATTTTTATCATCAATGGACTATTTTCAATTAATATCTATCTTAAAGTTTAGCATCTTTCATATTACCTTTACATGTTTATCATCATTAAGATAAACAAAGTTAACCATTCTTCTAGCATTTGCAATCACCCTCCAGCCACAAGAATGGCTATCATCCTGATGGGGACACTGCAACCACCAACACAAAGTAAAACTATAAAGAGGACGAATGGTAGTTCATAGAACAAACTCATGTTTCAATTATTTTAATGAATAACTTACTGCAACTTGTCTATATTGCATTGTTGCAAGCAAATCAGATGGCATAGGGGGTCTTTTCTCTAGCTCTTCAATTAATCTTTTGGCACCTCTGTATATAAAATATGTTGAAATTTAGAGTACTTACAAAAAAAAGAATTGAAATATCAAGGAGCCCTTGGATAATATAACTTACAATTTAGCATTTCCATGGCTTCCTTTCATAGAGTTGATTAAAAAGCATTGCTTATCCACAAGGTCTATTGCAATCAAGCTCCAATGAGAACTAAAAGCAATCATATCTCAACAAATTAGTAGGATAAAATCTCAAAAACTCTAATAGAATATTGAATCACTTACTTTTCATTATATGGAATTATAAGCAGCTCCAAAGTATCGAAGTCAATCAAATTGAGCCAGTGCTCAATAAAACTTGCATCAAGCTCATTCCTCATAAAGAATGAGATAGATGGATCAAAAACCTCAATTTTTTGTTGTATATCCAAAGGAAACTCATGCATTATACACCTAGAAAAGGCATAGAAATAGTGAGTATAAACAAGAAAAATCTTATTGCTAAAAAAATATCAAAAAGTATAAGTAATTATGGATGGACATACCTTAGGCCAGCAAGAATAAGACTGTCATTTACTTCTCTTCTTTTATCCTTAAGAATCTGAACACATGCAGCATCAAAGGAGATAACCTCAGTTCTTTTGCCTAAGTCACCAGGTAAGAAACAAAACACACTGAATCCTTTTGGATTAGTTGCTTCAAGAAGGGTGGCTAGCTCATTTTCAAAGGACTCTAGTTGCTCTATTTCCCTTTCTTCAACCCTTTGCCTCCTATACTCTCTCCATTTATCTGCTTGTTCCTCTTTAGCCTTCTCCTCTTTTTCATGTTGCCTTGTATCCTTCTCATGGGTGACATCCTCAACCCTGACACCAGAATCATCTTTCTTTCTTCTAGCTGGGGGCACATTAAGGATATTAAATGTCTTCATATCAGTGAGGGGAATTGGCTCAAGGACCTTTGAAAATCTATATCTTAGCCTCCTAAGAATTACCATGTCCTTGTCCATGAGTGTGAGCCTATGAGCATGAGCAGCACAAATGTAGGCATCTTGGAAAAACTCAATTAGAAAATCCTCTGTGGCTTCTTGTATACAATTAAGAGCTGTTCTTGTCCATCTGAAACTATCCAAACTATATCTGTCACAAATTTCCCTGACAAGCCTCTGAAAAGACAACTTTGGAATTGCATTGTCAAGAGCATTTACTGCCTTCCTAATCTCCCTTAGACACCTGACATTTTGAGAAAACCTTCTCCTTGGCTTTGACTTTCTAGACAGCTTCTGAGGCTTTGAAGACTGATGAATCTTTGATGCTAAATCCCTAGGATCAATCTTCTGTTTTCTTGCTGTTGCCTTAGTCCTAGCCATCTGCCAAAAAAACATATGTTACTTATTCTCCAGCATGTAAAGCAAAACGCAAGTCCCAGACAAGAGTTATCTATGCTGCATGGCGTTTTCTAGTATCAGCTGAATTTTTCTCGAGCTGTCTAGTGAAACGCGAGTGTCAAGCAGGGGGGCCTCCTTGCAGCTGCTTCTTTTCGCGTTTCACCGGACTTGTTGTCCATTGTGTCCAGTGAAACGCGAATTTAAGCCAGGAAACCTGCTTGAAGTACCTTATTTTCGCGTTTCACCGGACAGCTCATGAATAGCATAAAAATTGACCAAGGAAAGCTTTTAAGATTACTTAAAATACCCAAAGAATTAGGGAGGAAAGAAACAGTCACCGAGAGCATGGAATTCTCAGATAAGTAATTATTTACAGCAGCATGGATTTCAGATAGCTCATGCAGATCACAGTAAGATTTTCTTAAATATCCACAATATTAAGGAATGCTTTCACTGTGGAAAAAATTCTTTTGTAGTGGTCATGAGCTAATAATAACATAAAGGATTAAGGAAAAATATCGAAACAATGCATTGAATGGAGCTTGTTATTGAAAAGCAAGATGCAGAAACCATACCTTCTTCTTAGCTTGTTCTTCACAATTTCAGCCTAAAGATGACAATATGCTTGAAGGTTTGCTTTGTTGGGGAAGCAGTGAAATGCTTGGAGATTGGAAGGAAATGGGTGGAGACTGGAAGGAACACCAAAAACAAAGATGGAGTAGCGATGAAATGCGATGAAAGCTGAAGGCGGTGAATTTTCATGGACTCAACGTTCTTCGCAAAGTGTTAATAACACACGTGTGACGTACCCTCGCTTATCGGAACTTTTTATTTACTTGGAAAAGGGTTATTTAACACACGTAAAACGTATTTTTGGAAAAAGAGAATGCGCACGTCTTCTGAGGAGTTTATTACGCTGTGTTAAGTCACACACGTGTATTTCCATTATTACACAAACTTTTTCGTTGGAACTATCACCACATGCTTAACGGTCGATATAAAAGCATTTCAAACCCATTTCTCCGACATTGTCTTCTTCTCTGCCAAAATTTCGTCTCGACTTCCCTTCAAGGTCCTTGCATCCTGTGTGGAGAGCAGTTCAACAATCTTTGATAGGTAACAATTTTTTTTATTACAAGCATTTTAACAAAATAAATTTGATTAATATAGAAAGAATGTTTTATAACACTTAAACAATTAAAGATGTTATGTGCTTTCTATCTTTCAAATGCAGCATATCTTTTCCAAAAATGATTATATCATCAATTTGTGTGTTTCCATAGAATTTATTTATTGTTCATGTTTCTTTTCTTCATTTGCAATTTTTGACAAGTAAAACGCGAGACAATGTCTCTGTTGATGATATTTTTCTTAGTATCGCGTTTCACCGGCCACATTTTAGAATAATTTTTGTCTTCAAGCTAGTGTCTGATGAAACGCGATTCCTTCACAGGCATTTGCCTTACACACTTGAATTTTCGCGTTTCACCGGTCAACTAAAAAAATTCTCCTGTTTTGATTTTTTTGTCTTGGAAAATCAATGTTGGGGCCTTTTTCCATGATATCATCTTGTTTTATTGGATATTGGTTCTTTTCTGCTTTTTTTTTCAGGGATAAATATTTTTCTGGTCAAAATGACAAAGAGGAAGCTATCTCTGGAAGGAATGGATGAGGAGGAGATAATTGAGACATCTGATGATAGGCTCTTTGATTTTTTACACATCACTGGAAATTCTTCCAAGTTTTGCTATATCAGGGAAATTTTCAATGTTCCTTTTGATTTGAAGGAGTTATTAGAGGATCTTGATGATAAACTTAAGGAGTACAGATGTTTTTATGATAGACATGTGCAAGGTTTGGAAGTCAATGGATTTGTTCATTATAGTGATGTCATGGGAGCCACCAATACATCCAGGTCAACTTTGCTCGGCAGGTTCAACCTCATTGATGAGGAATTCAGAAAGAAAGAAACATGTTGCCCTTTCCACAGGTATCAACACCAATGCCTTCTAATCCACAAGGACGTTGGATTTATTGTGTATCTTCAGTACATGGAAAATTCTTCTCCAGATATAGACCAACAGAGAAAGCTAGAGGATATTGCAAGTATGGATAAGGAGGTCGAAGAGAAGGAGGAGATGTTCCAAGAAGATGTTGAGAATCAACTTGTCCAAGGTTTTGATGTAGGTTTATTCAAGAGTGACAATATCACAATGGTGGAAGAAAAGGAGATTGAGCCAAGTGCACAGGTTGATGAAGAAGGTCCTCTTGCCTGTGTTCCAACATTTCCCACTTATCTTATCAACAAGAAGAGATATGTGTTGCTAAATGATATTCAACATCTTTTTGATCTTAGAGAAGATTATTGCTTAGCAATCCTTGCAGGTTGGGGCAAAAATGACATGAATTTTATAGGTTATGAACAAGAACCACTAGCAAGTCTTGATGTTGAGGGAGAGAATTTCCAAGATAGCTCTATAGCCTTACATACATGTATTAATCAGATCATAGAATACGAAAAGGGGGGGCTACCTACAGAAGAAGAGTTCTTGCAAGTCCAGAAGAAACTTCATATTGATGATGTAGGGTATGAAGAGAGATTGAAGTCACCATCAGATGAGAAGCCCAAGAGTTCAATAAATCTTTATGATGATAGTCTTCTTGAAGAAGATGAACACCCTAAGGTATGAAATATAATTCGAAGTTACCCATTGAGTTTATGTTAGACTTTATTATGCATTATAGATAAATATCTTATATCTTGTACTGTTGTGGTTTGTTCTATAGATTGAGATTGAAGATCTGGACAACTTTCTTGGAAGGGCCAAGGGCTCTAGGCCAATGAAGCTTGGAAAAAATCAAAGCCTTGGCCATTATATTGGAAACTTAAACAATCAAACAATTGTAATATATCATAGTAGATTGTCAAGCTCTCCAAGTCTACCAATGATGGCTTTGAGAGCTATCTCAAAGGTTATTGGATCTCAAGTTTTCAGCAGAGGTTTGGACAAGATCATTTTGGTGGAGAAGGAAGAAGCCATAAGAGTTTTTGGCTTTATGCCTGGATACAGTGGTTCTAGAGCTGGATATTTTGGAGTTCTTGGCTCCTATTTGCTCTCTTATGTAGGAGATAGTAAGAATTTGAAGCTTCTTCCGGGCTATCGAAAACAAGAGTTTTTGAAATACAGAGGTCTTATTGAGTGGGATGAAACAAAAGATTCCTCTAGAGGCCCTGTCGAGCTACCTGAAACCAAGGACTCCACTGAAGGCCCTGTTGAGGTGCCTGAAACTAAGGACTCTTCTGCAACACAATCAGACTAGAAGATGCCAAAGATTAAGGGTTTCTTGAAACCCATCTTTTCCCAACTCTTTGTTTGGTTTGTAACCATTCTGTAAATCTTTGCTTTGCGCAAGAATTTAAATATCTATCTTTTCTTCTTTGGGTAACAATTTGTATAGTCCTTGCTAAAGATGATGTATTGCTTGATGTGGTTGTATCTTTAAGCTTGAATTTATGCCAAATTTGTCGATAGAACCATTGAAAGACCTCTAATAAACTGTTGGCTTTGTGTCTTCCACCTCCATGTCTTGTATGTCTGAAATATTTTGTTCTTGCTTGATAATGTGATTTTTCCATACCTTGGGTTGACCAGATAGATAGAGATCCATATTGTTTAATAAAGTATGGAGCATGGTTGTATAGAATATGCTGCATAGTCAACAAATAAGGAAAGTTATTAAAAAACATTATATGAGTTCGACAATGAAGAAACAAACATATACAAACTTCTTACCATATAGTGAGTAAAGTGTTGATCACCCCAAGCTTCTGTCATCGCCTTTTTGAAAAGGTTCAATTGGTTTTTAAAGTCTTTGAGATCATCGTCATTCCATTCAGTCTTATCACAATAAAAAAACACTTTGTCTAGTGTTTCCCAAACTTTAGCTTTTCTATTTCGAGCTTGTCCATTATCAGTGTGATCCTTAACTGCATTATGTAGGGATTTCCACTGATTAAATTTAATAGTTGAGCCACCATTTCTCGAGTTTATCTTGCCAAGTCTCCCATGAAAGCCTAGAAACCTTCTAGCCTTCACTCCACCAATAGATGGTTTTTTTGGGACACAATTACCATCCTTAGACTTTTGAAGATCTGGTTCAATAACAACATTGCCACCATGCAAACCAATTGCAGAGAGAACTTTTTCAACCTTTGTTATAGCATCTGTTCTAGTTGATAATGGCTTCAACTTCCATGCAAATCCTATATAGAGATGAACAAGCTTTTCGATTATCCTGCAAAGTGCATGAAGTGTACAAATATGGGCATTCGCTAAAGGAATGTCCAAGACTGGTTTAAACTGTGGATCCTTATTGTGCCTAGAGGGAGCTCTATTCCAATTGCTTGAGTTTAACTCTACAGCTGGTGACATGCAGTATAAGCAAGGAGATCTCGAGTTAGCTCCCTTTGATACATTATACATACATTTGAGTGTCTTTAGGTCACCAGCTATGTGCCACTCAATCCTGTAGTTCCCTAATCCTTCAACAAATAGCTCTTCTCCTGCTTGTTGCCTTTGAATAACATTAGGTATTGATGTTTGATGAAAAACCCAATATAGTATATCAAAATTCTCAGTATCTACCTCAAATGCTCCTAGCCACCAGATGTTATATTCAGATTGAACACTAAATGATGTTGAGTGATTGCAATGACTTGACGAAAGTGCTCTATTCATCAAGGTGATAGAGATTCTCTCCAATTTTTTACATTTCAGAATCTCACTTTCATCAAGTTTAATCACAAATCTAGCCACTCCCTGTGCCTCAACTACTGACAAGTCATAAAATTTGATCATTAAGCATTGTAGGGTGGGCAAGTCAAGGAAAATATTGTTAAATTCATTGAATGTAACCTCCTTTTTCTTGCCCTTGAAGCTAGCCTTGATATGAAAAGGCTCACCTAGAATCTCCATCACTTTGTTATTAACTCTCTGTCTGATAGTCCTAACCACAAATGGTTTCGGAAGTATGCAATTGTGTACCTGTCCTTGCTTCATATTTGATTGTAAAAGTTGGAAAAGTTGCATATAAGCATCTCGACTGATACCAATACTATCCAGTGTCTTCTGTACTAACTCAGAATCCAAAGAATGATCCTTCACAAATGACTCCAAGCATTGTTTCTTTGCCTTTTTAAATTTCTTCTTCTCCAAAATATCCTTTGAAACCACTGAAGGAAGAAGATGATAATAAAACTGAGCTGCTTTTAAAGAATCTCTTTCACTTGCATTTGGTTGTAGAAGAGATCTAAGCAAAATTAACATCACAAATCAATGCAAGTAGTTTAAATAAAGCCATATTTAAGATTTTTCAAGTGAAAAAAAATATACCTTGCTGCTTGGATTCTTTTACCACAGCCTCCTCCTCCTCGTTTGAGATTCTCAATATTTTTAAGAGCTCTTTGTCGATTTCGAAGGCCTAATAAAGTTTGCTTTTGTTGATAAGCTTTGATACGCTTTTCCAATGAATGAATTTTTTGTTGACAATCCTCTAGCTTCTGCAACAACTCTATATTGTGTTTCATCAAAAGATGATTCTCTAGTCCAAGGATATCCTTTTCTGCAACAAGATTAAGTGTATAACCTAAAAATCCATTGTAGCCATCGCCAATAAACCTCATTAATGACGAGCTATTATAGAAAGGAGGAGTGCTATTTCTGCTAGGATCTTTGGGATATAGCTTTCCATCTAACCAAAGATCAATATTCTTCTTTCCTTCAAACCTCAGTATATGTTTCATAGACTCTGTAACCGTGATAGATTTTGTTCTCTTTCTTATCGGTTCATACTCACTGTCCAACTCAATATGAAGATGATAGAGAGGTCTTTTATGAGAGCTACAGAGATCATTAGATGATTGATCCATAGCTGAGTTACAGAGATCATTGGGTGATTGATCCATAGCTAAGGATATGATTAGAAGCAAGAACGAAAACAAAGAAGAGACTAATAAGGAGGAGAAAAAAAGAAGAGAGAAACGATGGAGAAACGATGGAGGGAGGCAATCGAGTATCCACCAAAATTCAAATTGAATATTACTTTTCACTTTAATGAGGAGAGGTAAGATCTTCATTATGGCAACCTTGCCAACTTTATGGCGACCTAGATTTCTAGGTTTGATGTGACCACGAGAATATCACGACAATGACTTATTAACGAATTTTGATATTTTAACTTACCAAAATATAAACCTTTTAAAAATTCTATAAAATGATTTTATTTCGTAAATTGTTTTCTCTCTCTAGGATCTCTTACAGGGCATTTTCGAGACCTCAAAACTCCCCTAATGTTCTGTTTCTATCTCTGTGGGGGCTCTGTAAGAGAAGAATAAGCTCTCTGTTATATCCTCTGCTTCTGCTTCTATCTTTGCTCTTACCATATGTAAGAGGGATAACAGTACATCCATGCTTCTATCTCGTTGTCAGAGGTGCTCACTGTTAGGGACTGCAGCTTTATTTTCTTGGGAAAGATCTATTTGAGAGCCTCTTCATCTCCTGATATATCATCTGTTACTTCATTGGAGGAGTTGGTTATGACTTCCATGGATGTGGATCCATTACCTTTTTGTGATCCATGCAACTTCAACACCACTTTATTGGGTCCTCTACATGGTGGTAGGGTTCCTTTGAATCAATATGTCCTTTCTCTTACTTCAAAAAGCCAAGGCCTTCCCAACAGTAGAGGTTATGAGGTCCCATAGAAATTTGGTTTGACCACTAGATATATTAGCCAATAATCCCTTCCTACGAGGGTTGTCTTTACGTATGGGAGGATGCCCAACGGTTTGATTCTACTTTGGTCTACCAATTTGATAAGCCACTATGTAGGTTGTTTTTTCTTGCAAGCCTAGATCCTTCATTGTCATATCCATCATTATGTTTAGAGATGAGCCTCCATCAATCAATGCATCTATAATAAAGCATCCTTCAATCCATATGCCAATCTCCGGGGTTCTAGGATCCAAGAAGGCATTAGCCACATCTACTTCCTTCATGGGTTTTGAGGTTTAATTGGACTTGGTCGCCATAGAGGGAGCAATTCTTAGGCCTCTTCTTCTTGTTAGTATACTTTTGAATTTCTTTCGACAGTTAGTAGACAACATCAATAACTGTTAGAATATTAAGTTTGGTTTAAAAGTGTCTAGGACTTCGACCGAATCATACTCTTTGATAGGATCCACAGGCTTTTCCAATTGGTTGAGAAATGGGGCCACTTCCGTTTTTATCTTTCCTTTCTCTTGTAGGAATGGCAACATCTGTGCTTCTTCTCCATGAGGAGGTACTCTGGCATCCTCTATTTCTTGGACCTCTGGTCCTGCTTTTGCTTCTATCTTTGTGACTTTATGTGGCTTTGTAGTGCTCTGTACTTCATTATTCTAGACTACATTGTTTTGCTTTTCGCGAGGAAGGTTGAACTTCACAGTCTTGGTAGATGGTACATTCTCTTTTGGAACTACGGGTTCTCCTTTCTTTGGCCGCATCATTGCAGCCACTTCCAATTCCACCAAAGTGGAAGCAGGTTCTTGAGTCTCCTATTGGCTATCAGAAGTAGATTTCATTGGAGCTAGACTTTGACAATCTTTTGCAGTGTGGCCTTCTCCTTTGCATCGACTGCATAAGGGATTGTAATCCATAGACCTTCTAGGGTTTGGACAATTTGGTAAGATATGACCATTTTCTCCACATCTATAACATTCCACTTCTGATCTCTGACTATCGCCAGATTGTCGTCCTCTCTGTAACTCTGAGAGGGAAACCTCCTTGGATCGAAATTAGGACCAAACTTCCTAGGCTTTGGTCCAATGTCCTACATAGCCATTTTGGATTCCAACAAGTTGAATCTTGCATCTTCATCTTTCTTTCTTATTTCGTGCATCTCTTTCAGAGAGCAAATATCCTATGTATGGTTCTTCCTCAAACAATATGAATAGAAGGCTCTGGGAATGGTTGGCTTACAGGTATATTCAATGGCTGAATGTCCTGCTTGATGGCATTTTCCACACCATGTATTGGAACACATCACATCTCTTCCACCACCCCACAGGAGTAGATATATTGGCAGTATTCATCTTTAGTGTCTATAGATGTTCTGTAATCGCATCCGTAAGGTCTTTCTTGATACTTGCAATTGAATTGAACATGTAGTCCTTCAGATTTTCACCTCTTAGAGTACTGGTAGTAGGGTTTTGGAAAGCTTATGTGATTACTGTATACACTGGTTAGGTTGATCTAGAGGGTCCTATGTTCCTGTTTTGATTCAAAGCTCATGTTGAAACTTGGGATTGTTGATTCAAGTGGGTAGGATTACACTATTGTTAAGTTGCCATTGGAGAAACTATTTGAGACCACTGTTATTGTGCTTGAACCATCATTTGAGGCACTGTCATCTGCGGCCACTGTGGATTAGGTGCATTGTATTGCGGCACTATTTGCATTTGGAGGTAGGGGTAAGAAACTCTCCATGGGACTACATTTGGTGGGTATACCATTTGTGGCATGGGAGAAGGTAAGACTCCTCTTCTTGAGGCCATTGATAACCTTGCTTCAACTTCTTCATACAGTCTTGCACCTTCTACTGCAGCTTCCAAATTGATTGGTCTTCTCAATTCCACGAACTTGCAAAATTTTGGTTGTAGCCCTTTTAGGAACACTCCTTTCTAGATGCCTTCAATTAAATGATGATTGGTCAATCTCTTCACGATGGATTCCATTCACAAGACATAAGCTTCTACTCTTTCTTCAAAGGACTAACTTAGGTTCATAAACTCCTCTCGCATCAGCTCTTGAAAACCTTCACGCCTGAATTTAGTAAGGAAGGCCAACTTCAGGTCATCCCATGTGCCGAAAGTTCATACTGCTTGTCTCGCATACCACTGAAACACTGTGCCTTTGAAACTGGTGGGGAATATTGCTAATCAATGTTCATGGGTTCTACCATTGTTAGCCACACATGCTATCATAAACTCTGGTACATGAAGATCAGGATTTTCATTGTACTCTCCCTTAAAAATGGAAAATGGGAACACATTTTTTGGCCTGTCATCAATATTTCTAGGACAGATTTGACTAGGAAGGGGATCTTGAGTCACCATGGATACTTCTGTAAAGAGTGCTTTGAAGGCGTCAAAGGAGGCTTTTACTATCAGCTCATTCTTGGCCTTGATTTTTACATTCTCTCTTCTCACATACCTTTGCACTCATTCTAGTGCTTGCCTCTTGATTGCGTCATTCATCAGGGGGTTGGCTCCAACCAGTTGGTCTATACTCAACAAAATAGAATCATAAGGCTTCAATCTCTGTAGGACTCACTAGCCAACATATCTTCTACTTCTGTCTTCTCTACATCTCTGAATTCAACCTTCAAACAGAGGGAGATATTTCATTCTGAAGGTATCAAAACTCATTCTTCTCAAGATCGTTGTTGTGCCATCATCATAATAATGCCAGATTTCTGATGGTTTCGATAGTGTATGTTGTGAAGAATACTCTGTCTACCAACTTGAGTAGATTACTAATTGGACAAACTAGAGATTGTTAGTACACCATGCGTCCCATGTGTCCTGTTGTTGAGTATCCACAAAAAATTCTAACTCTTTTTTTCTTGTTTTCATGAATCTCCATTGACCATGACTCTTGAAGCTTCTTTACGATCTCCCACTTGATGATGTCTGAAAACTTCTCAATGAATGCCAAATCTTCCATGGATGGTCATTCTCTCTGTTTCTCTACTTTAGTTGTTCCCAACAATTCACCACCAAGATGCATGTCCTTGTTGCTTCAATTGAAAGAGGAAATAGTCCACCACATAGAGCATGCATCATGATGGTAATATATTTCTACCATTGTAGGATGAACTTCTTGTGGAAAGTAGCTTTGGCAATGAGAATCTCCAATTCTTTAGTGGTAGAAGGAATCGGGGTTCACCTACACACAGAAAAGATCAAGGTTGCTTACGTACAATTGCAAAGAAAAAGTTATAATTAGCTATAATTTTAATAGGAAAGTAAGAAAAACATACCTCCTCTAGCTATCGAGTCCTCATAGTCCAGTTGTATTGCTCCTCAGTGATGAGACCCTCCTCATAGAAGTGAAGCCATGTGGTTGCGCAGTTATGGCCTCGATGGTAAACTATCTCTCTAGGAGTAGGTATCCTACCAACGATAGTAGTCTGCAAAACAATTATGATATATACAAACAATTATGAGACACAATGTATTAGAACAAATTATATAAAGAATTGAAAGAAATATAAATTTTAAAAAACTAAAAATCAAAATATACTTACAAACTCTGCCTCCCATGATTCTCTGCCACCCGATCCGTAATGCGATCCCATGGTTTCCATTTGGATGCGTCGCACCTCTGCGTGCTGGTGACTCTTCACTTTCTCTGTTGCTTTCTTCTTTGGCTTTTTTCCACTCTATGCGATGGCACATAGATGGTTGGCTATAGGCTCCACACCCCTCCTCCTGTCTCCGCAGTGACTCCCTGGCATGTGTCATGAGGTGGAATCTTTTGTTGTGAAGCAAATCCCTCACTTTTGTGCGTCCCCAATCATCCGAGAATTGTTGATCCTCAGTATTTGGGTACCTCCTATGGACTGCCCTCAACACCTCCTGCCACAAGCCGCTTTTCTAATTCTTGAAGTAAACAAAACAGTCTTTATACGTCGCATGCACGACGCTCCTCATGTATGCCATTACATCCCTTCCTTCATCATCATAGAAGATGCCACCAATATCTGTAACTCTGTAGTACTCATGTACAGGCTCCTCTGCGTGATCTTCTGGTGAGAGTGATCGCTCGCCACCTCCTAGGCAACCCCCACACAAGCCTCGTCCTCCCCCTCGACTCTCCCTCCTCCCTCTCTGTTGACTATCATCTGCCTCACTGGATGCACGTGCTTCTGCAAATGTACGTGCGTCGGTTGACGCTTGTGCTTCAGACGATGCATGTACTGGTGCTACACGTGGAGTACCTATAATTGGAGTTTGGACATTTGGTGTTTGGGAAGCAATGCCGGGCAAAGATGTCAGAGGCATTCCAGACATGATGTTGAACACCTCGTCTGCTGTGGGAGAGCGGCCAAGGTGTCTATCTCTCCCATGAAGTCTTCCTTACTAGGAAAACCTCCAAAAAAAGCATTGACTCCTCTGCCGAACAAGCCCAATGTATCATTCATGTGATCCAAATCTAGGTCATTGCTAGATGAACCAGGATGCGATATCTACAAAGAAAACACAGGAAAAAGATAAATTCATACAATTCCAAAGATATTTTTTTTAAAAAAATCAAAGTTGGCTAGTGCGTATATAATCATGTCTGAGATGCAAGATAGACACGCTCTCAGACGCATCCCTGAGGTCAAAACCTCTGGTCAGAGCATGTGTATATCCACGTCTGAGATGCAGCATACACGCATTGTCGTACTGCTGCGCATCCGAGGTGTGAAATCCACCCAAAAGTTGTGTGTGTGGGATTTGATACTTTGTACATACTTAGTTGTTATGTTTGCATCTTTATTCTGCGTGGTAATATAGTAAAGAGGGGCTAGAAAAGGATACTGTTGTTGGCAGTGCATTGGTTGGTATGTATGCCATGTGTGGTTCATTTGCAGAAGCAGATTTTAGCCTGTGTAGATCAAAACAAAGTAGAAAAGGTCTTGCAGTTTTACAAGCAAATGGAGGTTGAAGAGCAAATTCTCTGGATATTGGTCGTATATTACATTCTGATGCTATGGAAGCCTACCAGAAGCAAAACATGTGTTTGTAGAGTGAACTGGTCATGATGAGGTGTCATGGACAGCATTGCTTTCAGCATATGTTGAGCAGGGTAAATGTAACAATGCTTTAAAATTATACAGGCAAATGCAAAAGGAAGGGGTTTGGTCAGTTCAGCTGGAGTTAATGATTGTTCTTACTCTTCAAGCATGTGGCCTCCTTGTGGAGTTAGATGAACCCCTATTTATGGGAAACAATCAAGCTAAATTATGGCTTTAGGAATTGGTGAGGGATTGCATGTTGATGCTTTAAGAAAGGGTCGAAAAAGAGGACAAAAGCAAAGGAAGTGAGAGAGATAAACAAGGGGGAATGGCATAGTCTGAAAAAGGTGGCATAGTGTGTTCAAATTAGAAAAAAAGCAAACGACATATCTGAGATGCAGAGAATAAGCGCGAGAGAATTATAATCTACTAGGTGAAAGAAAAAGCAGAAGGAAATCAGAGAGAAGAACAGAGGAGCTGGACAGAAGGTAAAAAGGGAGAATTTTCGTCAATCGATGATGAGCTACGGAGACCAAAAGGAGGAAATTGAAGACGATTAATCGGAGGGGAATCTCTGCAACTTGGAAGCGGAGTTCAAGACAGGAAGAACAGGGGAAGGTAATCTTGATTAAGGGGAAAACTGCTGCTGTGATAGAGGAGGAGAAGAGAGCCATCGACAGTGCTAGGGTCATCACTTGTACCATGGACTGATTGATACTGCAGAACGAGATGATCCTTCGATTATTGGTCCACAAAAACCCTTTCTGGCTCGTATGATATGCAATAAACGACTTACAGAAAATGCATATGACAAAGATGTTTGTCATATCGAATTTGACCTTAAAAGTTCTGGCTTGAATAATACCTCTGGAGAGACCTCTCTGATGGCACAAATGATAAAATTCAGGCGGTTATAGAAGCTGGTTGTTGCATTGCTTCTGCATCCATCTCCATCGGTCCTCATCCCTGCGTTACGAACAGTAGGCAATATTGTCACAGGGGATGATGCACAAATGCAGTATCTTCTCAACCACAATGTACTTCCCTGCCTTCTAAATTTGCTCACTTACAACCACAAAAGAAGCATAAAAAAGGAAGCATGTTGGACCATATCAAATATAACTGCTGGGAACAAAGAGCAAATTGAGGCCGTTATTGATGAAAACATCATCCCTCCTCTTGTATCATTGCTTGGTACAGTAGAATTTGAGATTAAAAAAGAGGCAGCTTGGGCTATATCAAATACTACATTGGGTGGTACACACGAACAGATAAAGTACCTTATAAGCCAAGGTTGCATCAAGCCATTGTGTGATCTATTGACCTGTTCGGATCCTCGAATTGTGACAGTGTGTTTAGAAGGATTAGAAAACATATTGAGGATTGGGGAAGCCGAGAAGGACCTTGGTAATACAGGTGGCATCAATTTGTATGCTCAGTATATTGATGAAGCAGAAGACGTTGAAAAGATTGAGACTTTACAGACCCATGACAATTCTGACATTTATGAGAAGGCAATGAAGCTCTTAGAAACATACTGGCTGGATGAGGAGGAAGATGAGAACGTTGCTTCTGATAAATTACTACTGCTTTTCGGAGAGTTAATGAGTTATGGTTAGCTCTAGCTTTTTCAAACACTATTTGACCTCAGTCCTGCTCAATTAGCAGCAGTCTGTGCAAGTCTTGTCTCAAAAGGCATCAGATTTCGCAGTGATACAATAGTGAGTAACATCTACAAACCATCAAATGAAGTGCAACAATTAATTGGTGTATTGAGGGAAACACAACAATGGCTACTGTTTGGAGGCTCTAAACCCCTACTGTAATTGCAGTATACTATCCAGAAGACCACATGTTAAGAAGTTATGTCACATGCTTGCAAGTAGTTTATGGAAACGGGACTTTACCATGGCTCCTTGATACATCTCTTTAAACTAGATGTGAACATCCCATTAGTTTCCTTCACCATCTTCAACCATTTCTGCAGCATGGCCAGCTATAACAGTTATAATCAGAAGCTTGATTATGTTCACAAAGTCGTCATTTTCAAGAGTCAAATTGTCATGATTTGAAGAGCTATTCTCAGTTTTCATACTGCTCATGGGAGGGTGGAACAGATTTGTCAACTGTCGCAATCGCAAATAGATGATGCAAATCAGGCAGAAACTGTTGTCAATTGTGTGCATTTGAAATCTTGCTTCTCATAAGCTTGGACTCTAATAAGAGCTTGTATACATGGCATGGGACAATTGCATAGATCACATGTGGTTTGTTATGATGTTTCTCTATGCTCAGAGATAACTTGGCAGTAATACAATTGTTACTTGGCATCATATTTGTCTTGATTATTTGCTTCGATTGATCTTCTGTCTTGGAATTTCTCAAGAACCTCTGTGGTTGCGACTTTACTTTCGAAAACCCTTCGAGATCTTTGGTGAACCCGACGTGAAAGCGTCGCATAAATTTCAGGATGGGAGATACTTCAGCATCCATTTCAGCCTCTTCTATGATTCTTGTTGTGTCCTCTACTTCAACTCCATCATTGACTGTTGCTTCAAGTACTTCAACGGATGATCTAAAGCATATTTTGCAGAATATGTCTATGTATATGCAGCTTCAAAATCAACAGACACAATTGTATATGGAGCTACAGCAACAATTGCATCAACAATAGTTGTCTCAGCAAAGGCAACTATATTCGGAGCAGGAGAATGCAATCAGCGTGACTAAGGCAATTGAAGCAGTTGAGAATGAGAAGAAGCTATTTGATGGCCGTAATGTTTCAGCTTACTTGAAGACATATGAGATCAAGATGGGATTTTTTGGAGTACCAGCTGAACTTATGAGTAAGCATTTCCTTCGTCTTTGTCACACCCGCCTTGAGGGCAAAAGTGACTGATCTTTTTATTCAAAATTCGCGTTGGCAAGATTTTAAGAAGGCCCTGAAAGAAGAGTATTTCCTTGAGGACTTTGGGATGGCTACACGACAGTCATTCCGAGAGTGGGTCTACATGCCAAACACAGGTCTAGCTGCTTCAGAGTTGATTCGAGAATTTGAAGAGGTATAGTCAGCTTGATGCCATTGAACAAAGAGCATTGGATGTTGAGAAAGTTGAGCTTTTCTTGCAAAGTGCAGATCCTGCTTTTCAGGAAGAATTAGGAGAGCTTCTTGAGGATCACACGAAGCCTATGGGTCTTAAAATGGATTGGCAAGATGCCCAAGATGCAGTCTCGACTTTGACCAACAGGAGGATATGGAAGACCCGCCTACAGAATGGTTCTATGACACTGACACCGTCTTCTGCTCCTATGCCTACTTCTATCCCTGTTATTTCTTCTCTTTCTCAGCCAGTTTCTTGGCCTATGCCAGTGCCTACCATTTCTACTCCTCCTATTCCTCCTGCTCCAAGACTGATGTCGGCTCCTTCTGCTCCAAAACCATCCGCTCCATCGGTGCCTTCCTCTCTTGATGATATAATCAAAGGCATAACGGATTTGACACTGGAGTCAGTTAAAGCATAATTGGTGGGAAAATTGAAAGAGCAGTTTGCTTCGACTGCACCTACTATTTCTTCTAGTGCTCCTACTGCACCTAGGAGAGATCGAAGTTGTATTTGGTGTGATAGTACGAACCATAAGCATTGCAGGGATTGTGAATCTTTTCAAGATGCAAGGAGGAAGAATTTGGTATTTTGGGGACAAGATGGTAAGATTTGGTTGATTGAAATAGGAGCTCCGCTTGCTACCAACTTTGGGAAAGGCAGAATGAAGAAGTTAGTGGATGACATGGCTACGCGTACTTTTTATGTGGCAGCTAGAGGAGATGCTTCTGCATATGGAGTCCAGATTGAGAAAGGATCAGAGAATCAGTCAGCATTATGGACTTATGCTATGGAGAAAACAAACAAGGGAAAAATTCAGCAAACTGTTTTGAGTAATGCAGGCTCTAGCATCAGATCTGAGACAGGTTGGGATTCACCTGTTGTGACAGGTACACTATTTATGCCTACTTGGCTAAGTCTCAAGGAGAAGATGTACTTGTTGAGGAGAAGCGTAAGAGGGATGAAGAAAATCCAAGTGCAGTTAAAAAGACTAGGGGGGTGAGTTTGTTACTCCACCTACTATAGGACCGTCTTTGAGACCAGGGCCAGAACGACAGATGGAAGATGCTCAAAAGAAAGAAAAGAGGCAAGAGCCTAGAGAGAGAAAGCAGCCAG
Organism: Lygodium microphyllum; assembly: GCF_053477565.2. Lineage (NCBI taxonomy): Eukaryota > Viridiplantae > Streptophyta > Polypodiopsida > Schizaeales > Lygodiaceae > Lygodium > Lygodium microphyllum. The sequence continues at coordinate 114,506,518 of NC_141154.1, read as the reverse complement.
GGTTTAGATTGATGTCCGATATTGAGACATCTACGAACATGAAGAAAATCTTTAATGACAAGATACTTGGCAGTGAGGTGACTTTTACTATTTCTGAGGTTTGGGCATCTCGAAAAGAGAATTTCAAGATCAGTTCCAAGAAGTCTTGAAGAGGAAAAGACATGCATTGCCTACTACTAATACATAGGGAGTTTTGATTGGGGAGTTGGATGAGGATGAGGATGAGGTTATGGTTGAGAATGCTTCTGTTTTTCCACAAATAGAGAAGAGGGTTCACCCTATGCATTATGCTGAAACTAATGAGCCTGTCTTGATACCGCGTAGTCACTTTTCGCCGAGTCATTGGGCTAGGGAAACTACAGAGACGATGGTAAAAATTGGAGAGAAACAGATGCCTTATGTTGCTTTGGTGGATCATGGTTCAGAGATTAATCTCATAGTTCGTGGAGTTTATGAAAGTAATAGATGGCCTATGGATGTAGAGCATGGGTGGCGTATGAGAGCTGCCAACAACACTGCACGTGATTTGTATGCTGCCTATCCCAGTGTCAGGGTTTCTATTGGAGATGTAGAGGAGGATTTCCATTTCTTTGTGCAGGATTCATGCTCTTATCCCATAATTCTTGGACAACCATTTATCACAGAGATGCGCATGGAAACAAAGGTAATGGATGATGGATCTGCTTATGCACGGATTCGCAGTGACGATGGTATGAGAGCAGTTCAGTTTATGACTGTGTGTGTGAACCATGTTAGAAACATGGATACTCTTAGAGATGCACCTTTGTCCACTGTGAGGGATTCGGGTTTTCATTAGGTACCACCGTTTCGCGAGATGACGATGGTATAGAGCAGAGGAGATTGGAGTTCTCACCTCCTGGCAGCAGTGTTTTCTCCTCCAGTTTTGTTGGGATTTCAGCAAACAGTTCGATGAGCTATCAGAAGACTTCTAAGTTGCCTAGAGTTGCCAGGCAGTACATATACAAGAAGGAGAAAAATTTGAAAAATGCAGGAATTTCAGAGGATGATGAGCACATAGATGGGATGTATGATAGTATGATTTGTGCGGATACGATGATAGAGATGGAAAATATACTGAAAACTGATATGCAGAGTTGTCGCAGTAATGTATCAGTGCAATCCCTGGACATGTTTCATGAAATTGCAAATTTTGTGTCACAGATAGAGTCTGAGGCTGAGGTGACTCAACAAAAAGTATTGAGTGCTGAAGAAATTCAGCAACAGAGTTTCCAACTGATTATGATCAGCTTACAGAGACAGAGGGCTGAAAACTTTCAGCCAACAAAGTTTACTGTTGAAATATTTCAGCATCCAGAGTTTAGGGCTGTCCCTATGCAGTCCATAGAGCAGAGGGCTGAGGATATTCAGCCACCAGAGTGTAGAATTGCTGATTTATAGCAAGATTTGAGTAATGCAGAGGATCATAATGAAGCCAGGGTTGAGACGAAATACAAAACTGTGGATAAGAAGGTGAAGCCGGTAGCTGTACCGCTTCCACCTGATAGTGATCAGCAAATAGAGAGGGCTGCCAAACAGCCAATTTTGAGGAATCCGGAGCATATAGGCCATTTTTTTTCAGCAGAGACTCTTGCTGAATTGAAAATTGGAAATGGTGATTTCTTGCTACCCACAGAGAAGCAATGCTTTCAGGAGATGCTTGAGCGACATGGAAGGGGGTTTGCTTTTTTCCCGCATGAGATTAGATGTGTGAATCCCGATATTGTTGCTCCTATGGTGATCTTTACTATTCCTCATATTCCATGGAACCTCCGACCTATTCCAGTGCTTAAGGCACATCTGCCAAAGATTATTGACTTGTTGAATGAGAAAATCAGGATGGGAATCCTAGAGCCTTCATTTGCACCATACTCAAATAGGTGGTTTACGGTTCGAAATGGTACTCTCCGATTTATACAGGGCATGCAGCCAGTAAACAGAGTTACTATCAGGAATGTTGGTATAGGTCCAGTTGTGGATGAGTTTGCAGAAGCATTTGCTGGACGTGCCATCTATTCTTTAGGTGATTTGTATTCGAGATATGATCAGTTTCAGCTGGCTTTGAAAAGCAGGGACATAACCACTATGAGAAATCCTATTGGGCTTGTCAGGATGTGTACCTTGCCTCAAGGTGCCACTAATTCTGTTGCACATATGATGAATGCCATGCATAAGGTCCTTCGTGATTACATACCTTAGCTTACCATGCCTTTCTTGGATGATGTGCCCATTAAGGGGTATGCAGAAGAAGAGAAGAATGAGAGTCTAAATGAGCAGGGATGCAAATACTTTGTGGCTGATCATATTTCAGCTTGTGAGAAGATTTTAGCCAGGTTAGAAGAAGTGAACTTGACACTATTAGGGCAAAAATTTGTTTTTGGAGTAAATGAGGTTGTCATTGTTGGACATATGTGTGGATATTATGGCAGGAAACCCTCACCTGAGAAGGTGGATACTATAGGCAAGATTACGGAGTGTTGCTCTACCACTTCAGAGGTACAGAGATTCATTGGTGCTTGTGTGTTTTATATGATTTGGATACCCCATTTTGCACACATAGCAGATTGTTTATATCAGCTGCTTCGAAAGGGGCAGAAATTCTATTGGGATGAGAGCCACACTAGAGCCATGCGGAAATTGAAGAAGTTATTACAGATTGCTCCTACTCTCAGGAAAGCAGATTACAATTGCGGAAGGCCTATTGTATTGACAGTTGACACTAGTCCAATTGGCATAGGTTGGCTGTGGGTCAAGATGATGCAGATGGAAACAAGTATGCTATTCGGTTTGGGGCGAAAGTCCTAAACGAGAGATAGAGGAGATATCCGCAAATCAAGAGGGAGTTACTAGGGATTGTTATGAATGTGACAAGGAGTACTTTATTGGAGCCTCAGTTGTGGTAGAGATAGATTGCTTGCCATTGATAGGTATGATTACGAGTTGCTCTACTCCGGATATAGCTATGCTGAGATGGATTGCATACATCAAGTCATTAAATCCAGAATTTAAACACATAGCAGGAAAGGATAATCCAGTGGCAGATATGCTGTCTAGAGCCAGATATGATGATGAGGAGACACTACTTGCAGAAGAGGATGATGCAGAAATTTCAGCCGCTATGGTTGATCATGTTTGCCATGTCTATGATATTGTGGCTTTCATAGAAGAACTATATGTTGGAGATTGGTTGCAGATTGGCAAGTACCTTAGTACACTAAGTAAAAGAGATGAATGGACAGATGAAGAGTTCAAGAAGATCAGAAGAAAAGCCTATGGTTAATTTCTCAAGGACGGATTTCTTTGGAAGAATTCGAAGAAAAGAGGTGGATTACCTTTGCGGGTTGTTTGCGATAGAGAGACACAGTTACAGGTGATGAGGGAGTTTCATGAGAGTCCTTGGGATGGTCATAGAGGAGTGTGGGCTACTTATGAGAAAATCAAGGAGAAATATTGGTGGAAAGGCATGTATAGAGATGTTTCTCACTTTGTAGAGACTTGCAGAGATTGCCAGATGTATTCGGTAGTGCATCATCGAGATGAGCTTCATCCGACCTATCTGCTATGCATTCATTATAAGTGGGTAGTTGACTTGGTTACTATGCCTATGGGTCTATGGTAGATGAGATATATTGTTTTGGCTAGAGAGGACCTTACCAATCATGTTGAGGGCAGACCTTTGAGAACGAAGACCACTAGTGTAGTGTGTAAGTTTTTATTGGAAGAGATTTTCTGCAGGTATGGCTGTGTGGGTAAGATGACTGCAGATCGCGGTGAATTGGATGCAGATGAAGCTAGGGAGTTTTTCTCTCAACTAGGAATCAAGTTGGCTCTAACCAGAGCATACAATCCAGAGGGAAATGGGAAGAGTGAAAGAGGACATCCGTCAATAGTGAAAGCATTAGCCAAAGCATGCAGAGGACGGATTGGAGAATGGCCAAGACTTCTACCATTTGCTTTGTGGGCTGATCGTACGACTCACAATGTTACCATAGGATATATGCCCGCAGAGTTGATGTATGGTCAGAAACCGGTTATGCAGACCAAGACTTGTGCTTTGACTTGGTCAGTTTTACCTTCGCAAGAGGATTTGACGAGAGAGGAGCTCTTAGCTCTTTGGATTCAGCAGTTGGAGAGAAGACCAGAGGATATTCAACTAGCTATTGACAGGTTGAAGGTTGCTAGACTAAGAAATAAGGACAGGTTTAACAGCAGACATCACTTGCGGCCTAGAGCAATAGAAGAGGGCGGCTGGGTATTAGTCTTTGATAGCAGCCTTGAAAATCAGCATACTGCACTTCGGAAGATGGTGAAAAGATGGTTTGGGCCGTACTAGTCACACATGTCTTTGATAATGCAACATATGAGTTGATAGAATTGGATGGGACAGTGCTTAGAGTGCCTATTGCAGGAAAAAGGATCAAGATTTTCAACAAAAGAGATGATGAAGATTATGCATTGGAAGATTTTGCAAGAGAAGAGCAACAAGAAGAAACTCCAATAGAAGAGACAGATGATATGACAGATAATCTTGTTGATATACCGGAAATGCACAATGAAGAGATTGATCTGTTTGTAGATCTTGATGATAATGATCATGGGTAGTTGGCCCATCCGGAGGATGCGTAGGATTAGAGGGGGTGGATGTCGTACTACTGCGCATCCGAGGTGTGAAATCCACCCAAAAGTTGTGTGTGTGGGATTTGATACTTTGTACATACTTAGTTGTTATGTTTGCATCTTTATTCTGCGTGGTAATATAGTAAAGAGGGGCTAGAAAAGGATACTGTTGTTGGTAGTGCATTGGTTGGTATGTATGCCATGTGTGGTTTATTTGCAGAAGCAGATTTTAGCCTGTGTAGATCATAAAAAAGTAGAAAAGGTCTTGCAGTTTTACAAGCAAATGGAGGTTGAAGAGCAAATTCTCTGGATATTGGTCGTATATTACATTCTGATGCTGTGGAAGCCTACCAGAAGCAGAACATGTGTTTGTAGAGTGAACTGGTCATGATGAGGTGTCATGGACAGCATTGCTTTCAGCATATGTTGAGAAAGGTAAATGTAACAATGCTTTAAAATTGTACAGGCAAATGCAAAAGGAAGGGGTTTGGTCAGTTCAGCTAGAGTTAATGATTGTTCTTACTCTTCAATCATGCGGCCTCCTTGTGGAGTCAGATGAAGCCCCTATTTATGAGAAATAATCAAGCTAAATTATGGATTTAGGAATTGGTGAGGGATTGCATGCTGATACTTTAAGAAAGGGTCGAAAAAGAGGACAAAAGTAGAGAAAGTGAGAGAGATAAAAAAGGGGGAATGGCACAGTCTGAAAAAGGCGGCATAGTGTGTTCAAATTAGAAAAAAAGCAAACGACATATTTGGAGATGTAGAGAATAAGCGCGAGAGAATTATAATCTACTAGGTGAAAGAAAAAGCAGAAGGAAATTAGAGAGAAGAACAGAGGAGTTGGACAGAAGGTAAAAAGGGAGAATTTTCGTCAATTGATGATGATGAGCTACGGACACCAAAGGGAGGAAATTGAAGACGATTAATCGGAGGGGAATCTCTGCAACTTGGAAGGGGAGTTCAAGACAGGAAGAGCAGGGAAAGGTGATCTCGATCGAGGGGAAAACTTCTGCTGTGATAGAGGAGGAGAAGAGGGCCGTCGACAGTGCAGGGGTCATCACTTGTACCATGGACTGATTGATACTGCAAAACGAGATGATCCTTCGATTATTGGTCCACAAAACCCTTTCTGGCTCGTATGATATGCAAAAAAAGACTTACAGAAAATGCAGATGACAAAGATGTTTGTCATATCGAATTTGACCTTAAAAGTTCTGGCTTGAATAATACCTCTGGAGAGACCTCTCTGATGGCACAAATGCTAAAATTCAAGCGGTTATAGAAGCTGGTGTTTGCCCGAGGCTTGTTGCATTGCTTCTGCATCCATCTCCATCGGTCCTCATCCCTGCGTTATGAACAGTGGGCAATATTATCACAGGGGATGATGCACAAACGCAGTATCTTCTCAACCACAATGTACTTCCCTGCCTTCTAAATTTGCTCACTTACAACCACAAAAGAAGCATAAAAAAGGAAGCATGTTGGACCATATCAAATATAACTGGTGGGAACAAAGAGCATATTGAGGCCGTTATTGATGCAAACATCATCCCTCCTCTTGTATGATTGCTTGGTACAGTAGAATTTGAGATTAAAAAAGAGGCAGCTTGGGTTATATCAAATGCTACATCGGGTGGTACACACGAATAGATAAAGTACCTTATAAGCCAAGGTTGCATCAAGCCATTGTGTGATCTATTAACCTGTTCGGATCCTCGAATTGTGACAGTGTGTTTGGAAGGATTAGAAAACATATTGAGGGTTGGGGAAGCCGAGAAGGACCTTGGTAATACAGGTGGCATCAATTTGTATGCTCAGTATATTGATGAAGCAGAAGGCGTTGAAAAGATTGAAACTTTACAGACCCATGACAATTCTGACATTTATGAGAAGGCAATGAAGCTCTTAGAAACACACTGGCTGGATGAGGAGGAAGATGAGAACGTTGCTTCTGATAAATTGCTGCTGCTTTTCGGAGAGTTAATGAGTTATGGTTAGCTCTAGCTTTTTCAAACACTGTTTGAACTCAGTCCTCCTCAATTAGCAGCAGTCTGTGCAAGTCTTGTCTCAAAAGGCATCAAATTTTGCAGTGATACAATAGTGAGTGACATCTACAAACCATCAAATGAAGTGTAACAATTAATTTGTGTATTGAGGGAAACACAACAATGGCTATTGTTTGAAGGCTCTAAACCCCTACTGTAATTGCAGTATACTATCCAGAAGACCACATGTTAAGAAGTTATGTCACATGCTTGCAAGTAGTTTATGGAAACAGGACTTTACCATGGCTCCTTGATACATCTCTTTAAACTAGATGTGAACATCCCATTAGTTCCCTTCACCATCTTCAACCATTTCTGCAGCATGGCCAGCTATAACAGTTATAATCAAAAGCTTGATTATGTTCACAAAGTCATCATTTTCAAGAGTCAAATTGTCATGATTTGAAGAGCTATTCTCAGTTTTCATACTGCTCATGGGAGGGTGGAACAGATTTGTCAACCATTGCAATCACATATAGATTATGCAAAGCAGGCAGAAACTGTTGTCAATTGTGTGCATTTGAAATATTGCTTCTCATAAGCTTGGACTCTAATAAGAGCTTGTATACATGGCATGGGTCAATTGCATAGATCACATGTGGTTTGTTATGATGTTTCTCTATGCTCAGAGATAACTTGGCAGTAATACAATTGTTACTTGGCAACATATTTGTCTTGATTATTTGCTTCGATTGATCTTCTGTCTTGGAATTTCTCAAGAACCTCTGTGGTTGCGACTTTGCTTTCGAAACCCTTCGACAGCGCTCTCAGATGCGATTCTAAAGTCAAAGCTTTTGGGCAGCGTGCGTGTATTCTCGCGTCTGGAATGCAAAATACACGCGCTAGGAGACGCGACTCTGAAGTCAAAGCTTCTAGGTAGAGCGCGTGTATTCTCACATCAAAGATGTAGAATACATGCACATGGAGACGTGACTCTGAAGTCAAAGCTTCTGGGAAAAGCGCGTGTATTCTCGCGTTTGAGAGGCAGAATACACACGCTAGGAGACGCGATGACAACAAACATAGCTGTGCGTATATGTCTGCGTCTGTACTAAAATCTACACGCGCTGTCAAACGCGGTCAGTCGGCTGATTTCAATCTGACAACCGCCATCCATGATTTATTTGTGCTATAAGAAGTTCAATCATAGATCCTAATACACAAAGAGAGAGAGAGAGAGAGAGAGAGAGAGAGAGAGAGAGAGAGAGAGGACTCACCTTGGGTGTTTGGTGTGGACGAGTGGTGGCGCTTCTTCCTTCTCCTTCTTCCTCTCCTTGGTGAGTTACTCTCCCTTGATGCTTGCTGCTTGTTGTCTCCTCTCTTTGCTTCTTCTTCCTCTTGTTTTCCTCTCTTTTTTTCTCTCTTTTTTCCTCTCCTTGGCTTTCTTCTTTCCCCTCTTGTCTCTTTGAAGTGAAAGAAGAGACGAGTCATGAGGAGGTGAGGCATGAAGAGACTAGTGGAGGTAGACTGCATGTCGGCTAAACTCGAGCTTCAGAATGCACAAAAAACATAGGAAAGGAAAGGCGCAGTTTGAAAAGAAATTATTCAAGTATCTTTTGAATTTTAATTTTTACGTCTATTTTCGCATATATATGTGCGTCTAAGATTACCTAAACGCACTTATAGACGCGAAGTTAGATGCGCAAATAGACACAGATTTAGATGCGTAGGTAAACGCAGGTATAGATGCATATTTATCTTTTATCATGAGTTTTTGTTTTTAAGATACGTTTTGATAGTAAGTTCTTATCATAAGTTTTTATGTATTTATGATAAGTTTTGTGTATTTAAAATTGAGATCTTAGAATAATTAATACGCCAGCTTGAAGTTTTTATGTAAACATATGAATAACAAATTTGATGTTGTCATGAATTAGGTTTAATCATGTCGTCATCATCACCTAGTGCGGTGCATGCTGATGAGTCAACGAGCACATCACCTAGTGCGGTGCATCCTCGAGATACTTAACTTGCAAACAATTTATGGATGGAGTAATGTCAGTTTGAATGCGTTATTGAAGTAGATATCAATTGAGTTTGGCTTATGAATCATAATATTAATTGTTCTATTTTGAAATCAGACACAAATATATGTTGGTGGTTTTTTAACTCACTTTTAAAAATATATGTAGGTTATTATCACAAATGCTTCCAAAAGGAAACAATTTGTCAACTAAGAGAGCACAAGCAAGACATTACTTGACATCTTTGGGAGGCCTTTATTATGTCAATATCCATGCATGTGTCAATGATTGTGTCTTATTTCGTGGGATTCATGAGTTCGCACGAGAGTGTCCTGTTTGTGGCGAATCAAGATACGAAGTGGAGATGAAGTCAATGGATGTGTCTCGTAAGGTTTTGCGATATTTTCCGATTGTTGCACGTATTCAACTTATGTTCAAGTGTAAGTCTATTGGAAAGCTCGTGTCATGGCATACTAGTCATCATTCAAGTGATGGAAAATGGAGGATCCTTGCAGACACATCGACATGGCAACATATAGATAATTTGTGGCATGTTTTCAAAGAAGAGCCAAGAAATTTGAGATTTGGTTTAGGTATAGATGGAATCAATCCATTTGGCATCCAAAGCACATCATACAGTGTATGGCCAGTGGTATTGGTGAACTATAATATTCCTCCATCCATGGCAATTAAAAAGGGACATATAATATTGTCCCTTCTCATTCTTGGAAAGCACAAGGTAAAAAATATATACATTTACTTAGAGCCTTTGATTGAAGAGTTAGAAATGTTATGGGAAGGTATTGAGGTGCAAGATACAAGCGCATCTACATCATCTAGAGATTTCATGTTGAAGGCCATGTTGTTGTGGACCATGCATGACTTTCCAGATACGGAGAGTGTTCAGGTACATGCATATAACTCTATATTTGAAATTCAAGACTTGAATCAGTTGCATATTATTAATTCACTTGTTTGTTCAGGTTTAACCACATCAGAATATCATGCATGTCCTATTTGCGGTCCCTCTCTAGTTTCCTCTAGGCCGATATGTTTAAAGAAGATTATCTATGACAATCATCATCGATTTCTTCCTATTGACCATCCCAAATATGTTCTCCCTACTAATGAAATGACTCCACAATCTCTAACCATTTGAGATTGGAAGGAGAGATGGATTAATACCGACAGCCACCCTCCACTCGGCATGAGTCAGTAAGAAGTGCATTTCTTTCGATTGACTTTTAAAGTATTTAGCATGATGAATTTTTTACATAATATATTGTTTGTTTTTTAGGTTCTCTATATTTTTTCATCTTTCCTATTGGACTGAACTCAAGATCAATCACCTGTTGGACCCCATGCACATATTCAAAAATGTTGTATCTACATTATGGGATCACTTGATAGGGGCTCATGATTCAGTCAATGTAAGGGAGGATTTACGTAACATTGGTCACATGAGATGATACTGGCCATGCATTGGACCCAGAGAAAAGATTGAGCTACCCCATGTACCTTGGATGTTGTCAAAGAACGAGGAAAAAATAGTGAAGGAACAAATATGTAGCTTTCGAACACCCACAGGATATATGAGATGTCTCAAGGGAGCCTTCATAAAGAAAAAGAAAAGAGGTGTGGAGCAACTATCTGGTTTGAAGTCCCACGATTGGCACAAAATGATTCAAGGGTATCTCTAACCATGAATATAGTAATTAGTGGAGTAACTATGTGTAAACTTTGGGGTATGATGAATTTTTCCTCAACTAATCATTTGATCTATGAATATTGTTTATATTTAGTTCGTACTTTCTATTAGCATATCCCATTGTGTATCCAAAGATGTACTAATATCATTTACAAGATGGGAGAGCTTGTGAGGTGTGTATGCATTGTATTTTTTCATTATATATCTTGGAATTTCTACACAAAAATAAACAATTGTCAAATATATCCTGACATATACGTAAGCTCGAAGGAAATTGATCCAAATACATTGCAAGATTATACTCGTATATTTTATTGATGAGATCGCACTTTGTGGGGCAGTTCATGCAAGGTGGATGTTTTTTCTTGAGCGCTTCATGAAAACCTTGAAAGATTTTGTGAGGCAAAAAGCACAGCCTGAGGGAAGCATGGTTGAGGGTTGGTTAGTGCAATCATCCCTTGTTTATATCTCTGAATATCTTACTGAAGTGGATCCCTCTCAACCACGACTATGGAAAGATGATGAAGACTTGAGGATAACCTCTATAATACCTCAAGGAAAAGGAATGAGTAAAGTGCTAACAAAATAAGAACTTCGTAAGTTAAATAGTTTTTGTGTGCTCAATAGTGATGTAATGAGTGAATGGGTGACACTATATAATGAAGCAAGGGCAAGAAGAAAAAGTGAAAGACAAGCATTTCGCACCAGATATGGATGTAATGTCTCATTTTCAGATCATCTAAATGCGCTCCCACATCATATTGATATAGATTGGTTACATGAGGAAATGGAGAGAATGGAAAAAGATGAGAAAATTAATATATCTCAAGAAGAGTGGAAATACGCACGAGGTTTCTTATCAACGGTGAGACATACTATCAATTAATTTGTTTCTAGTTATATTTTATCTAATAAATTGACATGTTTGATCTTAATCTATTACTACTAGTGCACATTATTCAATCCTATTTGGTGTGAGGGTAAACATCTTCGAACTCAACATATAGATGAAAAGAGAAATATCCAAGATTGTGGTGTCCTTGCTCACTTCGAGGATGCCAATGGTACCATGGAAGGTTATTGTGGCTTGATCCAAGATATTTTAAAGCTTAACTTCGGAGGATTCTTTATATATGTACTGGATGTGAAGTGATTTAAAGAAGTGGTAACAAATGGTGAGCATTGCACAATCAGACGTCATCCAAGTGGTTTTGTAATCATTGACTCTACGAAATTTCACTAGAACAAGAATGACACATTAGTACTACCTCAACAATGCGAGTAGGTATATATGTAAAAGCTAATTTTTTGATATGTATACATATGATACATATACACAATATAAGTATTTAAGTTTCTTACTTTTGTTTTTCAAACACAGGTTGTGTATCGTCAAATGGTAAATAATAACCGATGGTGGTATGTCATCTCTATATCTAATCGTTCAAAACCAATATATGGTAATATTACGGACATAGAGATAGCAGATGACAATCCAACAATTAATGATGATGTACATGATGACACCATAATGGATGATATGCATGATATAGTACAAGATGAACCTCGCGAGGATGTTTAAGGAAACACAGAAGAGGACAGTAATGTGGTTGATGATATTGATGAAGTTATTGAGTAATATAGCAACACATCTGATAGTGGGATAGACTTATTTGTTTTGTTACCTCTTGGTAACATAGACCTAGAAGTAGATAGTTTAGCAAGGGCTGTGATCTCATTGAAGATGAGATGGATCATTCACTTTAACATACTTAATTCGCTTAATGATTCAATGCGTATTCTTAATTCTATGGAAAATATCATGCGCACATGTGCATACTCAAGAATCAATAGTCAAGTTTAAAGCTAAATTGAATTTTTCATAATAAAAAGGAAGTATTTTTTATCATCTTCAAGTAGAGAAATTACGAGATACATGCAATGCTTGTTACTAATTGTATAATAAGGTTTGTGTCGCTTGCCGCTAATTACTTATATCAGGCTTGTCAACTGGAGAAACTGCCATTCATTAGAGAGCAATGCAAAAATAATTATTAACTCTGGTTTTTTTATTATATTAAGTCCAATTTCAGGTGGTTAAATAATTACGCGTCTGAAAACGCGTCTATTTGCATGGATATATAGATGCAAAATTCATGTTTATTTACACGCTCTTTTACACGCACATATAGACACAATGATAGACGCGCCCAACTTTGCGCATCTAACATGCGCGTCTATGCCTCGTTTTTGTTGTGTTGTATTGAAAATCATCATGAGCTCCCGAAACATAATCAATCTCATCCAAAACACTCTCAAACACTTCCAAAATAACTAATGATCATTCAAAGTCCATTAAAAAAATCAACCCTTCATCCCACAAAAACAACAAAAATCAACTAAAAAAACCAAGTCAATTCAGCATTCAACAAACATATATTCCATATTTACATTCAAATATTTAGAAAACACATTAAATGAGGGAAACAAAAGAATGGTAGGGTTTGGAGAGTTCTTACTCGAAAGGTTGATGGTGTCAAAGTGAGTAGAATAGTAAACTCTTAGTTGAAATGTTTTTGAAGACCATCTATATACACATGTCAAAATATGTGCCAAAGAATATTTAAAATGGCACAAAGAGCTATGTCAATATAAAAAAAGGAATGGCACAAAGAGCAATGTTATTATAAACAAAAGAATGTGTACTGAGAGAATTTTAAGTTGTAGTGGTTTAGAAGTTAACACACATAACAGTGCCCAACCTTTTTTTTGTAAACATGTTGAAAATCTTCTTTGGTATTCCTCTCATCCCTAATAGTGTATCCTTGTCCCCTTATAGATTGATGTCAAACCAAAACACAATGAAAAATAGAGAGAAGCAAGGTACTTTTAGTTTGATGCTTTGGTCACATGTTTCTTTGCTTTTGTGTATACTTACACCCCTAGAATGTGAAGAGAAAGGGAAAGTTTCAACCATATTGTTTTTGCAATGTCTGTATCTCTATCAGCATATCCACTACTACAATTTTTGATGTATTCATTGATATATCCATTACTACAAGTGTTGGTATATACATCACTATACATGTCAATAAATTATGAGATTATATGAGTGCATATACTAGTGGTCATACCGATGATTATTCTAACAAAAATAGCAAGGTGTCATTTTTTCACAATTTACATTAAAACTTTCCATTGTGGTAAATCCTTCATCTCTTGTATTGAGACATGCCATAATCAAAAAGACAAAGATAAAGCAAAGGCTTTCTCCACAAGGTTATCCTTTGATAGCTCACAAGAAGGTGTAGAATTAACTGAAGAATTATGTGACAAAAATGACATCTACTCGAGAACACATGGAGGTGTTGTGGACAATCCAAATGGAAAAGTTAGCTTGTTACACTTTCCATTAGGAGACATAAATAGTATCATGGGAGCCCAAGTCTGCAAAATGTATCATCTTTAACTCATTAAGTTTATGTACTTTTAATACTATTTAATTATTCTTATAATTGCAAATCTTTTTTGTTATTCACTATAAATAGATCTTATAGGTAGACTTCCAACTCTCTCAAGGATTACATGTAATCATCAAGTGAACAAGTGAGATATATATATGGATGAAAGGATCACTAAGAAGTAATGTTGTTGCATCATAGGCACAAAGGTACATAAGGAGGGAATTATAGTAAATTATGTTGTAGGGTAAACCTTGTAATCTTTTTCTTAATATAAATGATATGTAAAATGTCTTATTTGTATAGGCTTATGTTAATTAAGAGAAAAGAAGATGAGATGAAATCTAATGGAGCTAGTGGAAACAACAATGGTTGATTTGAAAAGGGATCTCTCAATGGCATAAGGTAGACCATCTTAGGATTTAGTTCTCCTATTTTGTAATGCAAAGTATAACTTCCAAAGCTTTATGTACACCAACACTTATTTATAATACAAAAGAGAGGATTATTTGGAAAGTTTTAGTTTTCCTAATTCATTATATTAGCCAAATTTTGGCTTCCAAATCTTTGTGTGCACAATTATTATTAATGTTGTTTTATAGCAAAGTTATTATGTATTTTATTGTGCCAAGTTATAATATTGCTTAAAGTCTCCTAAGATATAGTATAGAATATTATATTATGATATCATGATATTTTATATGTTGGTTAGATTCTTTATCATATTTAAATTATTATAATAAATAATGCTTAGTATGTGTATAGGTAGGGATTAAAAGAAACTAGGGATTTGGTGGTTCCATTACTACCACCTTAGTCTTGGCTCTAATTTTGCAACGAGCGGTTGGATGTTTAAATGCTAGTCAGGACCACATCTATATATGCATTTATATGTGTGTCTATAGTCACACCTAATTTGGAGAATGTATATGCATATAGATGCTAGAATTTAGACAATAGTACAAATGCACTTGTAGCTTTTTTCTCTAGTTCACAAAGCGTGCCTATTTGCCTACCTATAATCTTATTCATTAGTAGTAAAAAGAAACATATTGTAGTGTGCCACTTCAGGCCCTTAAGGAGACATCAACTTTGTTGGAGTTAAGTTGGCCACAAATTGTGACATGTTATATAATTTTTACCATCTCTCTTCCCAAACGTAAAGATTTCAAACGTCGGAAAAGGAAGGGGGGGGGGGGGATCTTGCGCTAGTTACGCATCAAGAAACTCCTACCAAACCACTCTTCAAAAGCTTTAAAAGATGTCTTCCCGAAAAGCTAGACGGTAGGATGATGTACTGCGTTTAAATATTCCCATAAGTAAAACTTTAAGCGTCTGAAATGAAATTTCTAAGCGACCACTCTGAGTCGAGTCACGACTCTCTGTATGTATGATCATAACCTAAGCAAGATTCACAACCTAGTCAGGATCTTGAATAGAACCCAGAGTAGGTCAGGACCCAGGAATGGCTGGAGACGTGTTTCAGATACACTGACTGAAGTTTGGATTTATGATTTTCATTAATTAGAAGGTAGCAGCAGCTAGAAGGTGCCCGTGCGGTTATGTCACGGACTCTCATAAATGAAGCTATTCATGCGAGCTTGCATACCCTCCCCTCCCTATAGGTTCTATTGAGATTAAGATTAAAGAAAGGAGAGAGAGCCCGGGGGCCGGGATAACCTAAACAGAGAGGTACGCGGTGTAGTCGCAGACGCATTGACGAGGACCTTAGGTGCCCACTGGTGATGCAGAGACGATACAGAGGAGTCAGTCTCAGAGCGAGAGAGAGACGTTGTCATTGCCAGGCAGGCAGTCATATTTTGCATGGGATGACACACGACCTATTCGTTTAACCGACGCACGATCTTAACCGCTGGACCGACCGATGCTGCAGGTTTGCTTGTCGGGCCTGCAGCCGATCGCAGCCGTCGGATGGGCTTGATCCAAGGGTGAACATTTCCTTTACAAACCCCGCAACAGCACATATGGCTAGAGAGAGAGAGAGAGAGGGAGGAGAAGAAGAAGAAGAAGAACGTGCGGGCTCAGTTTAAAGATGCGCCTCGGATGGTCAAAAGGGAGATCGCCCAACATTTTGGCAGGCACAAAACCAGTCACTGGTCAGTCAGACTCCGACAGACACACTGAGAGAGAGAGAGAGAGAGAGAGAGAGAGTCTCTCTGATCAGAGATGGCACTTAATTTCAAAAGTACACCATGCTAGATAAATGCAGGGTCACATAAAATATCATTACCGGTTTGAACTTTGAATGCTTGCCTTCGTAAGTTCCATCCAGCTGCCTCGAGCATCTGAAATTAATAATAATTATCTTGTGATTGTGTACTGTTTTGCCGGTAACGGAGGCGCAGCTGCCGGTAAAAGACACCCTCTGAAAGAGACCACGTTCAAACGGCATCTGCTATTTGCTTCGAAAACATGCGTTGATGAGATCATGGTGTTTAGCCTACCTTGCTTAGGTTTGGACTTTTGAAACCTTGGAGGTAGGTAGACGCTTAAAATATTGTATGGGAGGCAGTTCATCAAGTATAGATTATAATTTCAAGTAGTGAGGGACGCTCTAATCGGCTCAAACTCCTATTGTGTCATTTAGGTCCTCTTGAATATATGTCTCGAATTGATGTCTTGCTTGTCAGGAAATGCATGCATGATGCATCACATACAACTTGCATATGTCTTACAAGCATAGACCACATGGCATCAATGTTCGTGCGGTGGAATGGGAGAAGGTGCACCCTTCAATAACTAGGGTAAAGCATAGGGATTCATGCACTTGAACATGGAACTCAAAACCCCTTCATAATAAGGTTTCATAGACTTCCTCTATGCATGAGAATGATGGTTGATCATATCCAAATATAGATCCATCATCCCATGGCATCAAAGATAGTGAGATCATAGATACATAAATGGTAGACGATGCACTCTTCAATCATTAGGGTAGAGCTTAGCTATACATGCACTTGAACATGGAACACACAACCCCCTCATAATAACACTACAAAGAACTCTACAACAAAATTCTATCTTAACAAAAATAGGATTCACTAGTTTTGATGATACAGTAGACCATTACGTGATACTCTACCTTTGCAACAAGTATGTAGCAATGATGCTAGAAAAGCAACTTTTCATGATGAGCATAAGTCTTTGAGACAAGCCATGGCAGGCTGCTAAAAGTTTCTAGGCCGCCCCCTATTTGCTTTCAATTTCATATGGTGTCCAAATTGCAACATGCAATCTAGGGTAGATAGAGAGTGAGAAGTATGACACTCTTGATCTAATTGTAGATAGATGGGGGCATGCTTTGTTAATTCATCAACAAGAGTTTAGACATGATCTAATTGTAGATAAATGGGGGTATATTTTGTTAATTCACCAACAAGAGTTTAGACAATGCAGAAAATTTGTGTTGAAAGACCTTGATTGTATGCATTTTAGAGAAAAAAAATTGTCACAATCTCAAGCTAACTTGTATGTATGTTTTTGTCACAACTACTTGTATGTATTGGCTAGTCTTAGACATTTCAAGCCCAAAAATTTTAGCTTAATAAGCAATAAAAATCTTAAAAGGTAGCCATTTTGCTCCTAATACTTTCTTAATGTATTTCATTGTTTTCAATTCAAGGACATAGCTCAGTTGTTGCATCATGTATCATTAAGCAAATGACCCACTAAAAA
This sequence comes from Lygodium microphyllum, assembly GCF_053477565.2. NCBI lineage: Eukaryota > Viridiplantae > Streptophyta > Polypodiopsida > Schizaeales > Lygodiaceae > Lygodium > Lygodium microphyllum. The sequence continues at coordinate 114,489,006 of NC_141154.1, read as the reverse complement.
TGTTAGATATAAGTAAAAGTAATCGACTCATAAGAGATATAGCTTGCTCATGATATAAGGGTGTGTCTCGTAGTTATAATAATGTGTTCTTATTTTTGAGTGAAGTACGTGTCTGTTCGTTGATGATGTGGATCGAATATTGTACTCCTTGTGCCATTCGTAAATCTACCCAACTACTATATAAGGAGAATATTTGGACGCCATAGGTCCAATTAGTACCATTACTTGAGTTTGTATAGGTGCACACATGTGCATAGTGCACATACACACACACATTTGTGTGCACACGTATGCACACACGCATGCACATGTGTGCATGCGTGCACCCCCAATCAAAACTTGGAATAACACTATTGTAAGCCAAGTTGAGAAGATAACTTGTGAAGTCTATACCACTTTTAAGAAAGCATACGTCAATGTAAAGTTCACATAAAATATAGACAACAATGTGCTCTTTCTTGTACATGATAGTGTGGAATTAAAGAGACCTACATGTATACGTTCAATCCTTTTGGTCTTGATGAGAAGTCCTCTTTATAGATATAGTAGTACTTTTGGTCTTCAACAAGCAAAACCATACAAGCTCAATGATTAAGATAATTGATAATGTATTGAAAAATAATCCCAACAAATTTTGTGGTGAAGACATACATGCATTGTAAGGGTCCAGTTTGGCTAGCCAAAAGTAATGAGAAAGAACCCTTTGTGTCATCTCCAATGATCCACTGACAACTTGAAAAATCCCGTGTAAGAGGAGGACATATAGATAAGAGCCCAATTTCGGCTATTGAGTGGACATTTATGTAATGCCAACATGCACTCTTAGTTTGATTATATTCAATAGTTCACTAAGGTTTTTTATGAATATATATTGCATGCCAAATTTATATAATGCTAGCATATAAGCAACCATTTGCAATAGACTTATCATTCTACATCACTTTCATAATTATTTGGTGGAATTTTCATTTACAACTATGCATGCAACAATGGCATTATATGTAAGAGATCATTTTCAAGCATGGGATGGGTAAGTCGATGAAGCAAGAGATAGAGCTCAAACCGCATCTTTTTGAATGTCTTATCTATTTGGGAAGTAAATAAGGGACTTATCTAATCTTTCATAATCAATTACAAGCTAGTTATTATTTAAGAAAATACTAAATATGTGTAACAACAAGTAGATTAGTGATAAAATTTTCCACAATGCCATTTCTTAGAGGTTTTAATGGTCATTATGCTAAATTTTATCCAAAAATCTTAGAAAATAGTCATAGACATGTATGTGAATAGAAATGTGTGTGTATACCTATATATGAACATTTTTTTAGAATAGGTTACATACTTCCAAACCACTTACTAATATTTTTGTGTTTGATAATATTCACCCATGTATTTGTAGTCAAGAAAACATCAGGTGAGCTCTGAGCTAAGAATTGGTAGCTCAATAGCTAGTACAAAGAGTATGTGAGGAGCCATGGGTAGATTTGAACATCTTCACAGTCTTGTAGTGAGGTGTTAAGAAAGTATAGGGTGGTTTCCCTCTATCCTTTGTCAACCACCACAAGTGATGATGTAGTAAGGCCAAATGTTGTACAACAAAAGTTTCCTTACACATATTGTAGTGGCTCCTTCAAATGAGGGGCAAAGGAAGTACATGGATTACATAATGTAAAGCAAACTACTAATATTTACAAAAAGCACTAGGTTTAAATATAAGCCAATCCTATTAGCTTGGTTGGTAGAATCAAGGCCAACTTGTTGGATGGTCAAGGATCATGTTTTTATCCTTGGCCCTAGCTTTGGCTACCTGAATTTAAACTGCTGTTTGCATGCTTTTTGCACTCAAATGTAGTTTGACATGTGTATGGGGAGGGTTGGCTTTGATGAATGTTTCCTTGGTCTATAAGGGCCCAAAGTTCTCATTGGTTGTCGCCTATGATGTCCACATGGTCTATAAGGGCCCAAACTTATTAATGGTTGACACCTAAGATGGACTAGTTGTAATTGATTAGCGTTGAGCTAGGCGACCCTTGAATTGTTAACCAAAATGTATGCTGTGGAGTGGGTTTGTTCACTCGAGCTTTGTGTTCACGTGTATGATAAATTGAGTTTTTAGCATCTTTGTTTGCTATGTATCATTCACGAAAGAGATCCAAAGCTGTAGGGATGGTGGGAAGGCTCCCAAATGAAAGCTTCGATAAAGAAGGTTGAGCATCAATTGGATGACTATTTAAGGGAAAGGTAATGCATGGATGGGGCCTTACCAAACACGATACGGGCGCCATCCCAGCCAGAGAGAGAGAGAGAGAGTGTGTGTGTGTGTGTGTCCGTGCAGGCCGGGTTCCTTCAAAAAGGGCAAGCCGAGGCTTGAATTTCGTCGTTGCATGCAGCCTTGGACAAGGCCGGAGAGAGAGAGAGAGAGAGAGAGAGAGAGAGAGGTCTTTTGTCCCCTCAAAGTTCACACATGTTCATTCAACCACCACCAAGAACAACAACGACTATTCCCTTTTCCAGGCTCCGATAGAGAACACTTTCCTTTTGGCTTTGGTTGGTTGGGAAGCTATAGCAGAGAGGCCCTATAGATCCCCCCCTGTCATCATTTTTTCCTGCTTCCTCATGATGTCCCTGTTCCTTCTCTACGTCTTCATCATCGGCTTCTTGAACCATCATGACCATATCATAGATCTGCGCCTTTTTATCTTCTTCTCTCGTCCACCATCATGAGCGTATGATAGAGCTGACCCTGCTTTTCAAGTTAACTGCAGTTTGGCCTCATCATTCTATTCCAATTTTAGCGCGCACAGTCTCCCTGTCTTATTGTATCTGTTAATGATATCATTGAGACCCTCTCTCTCTCTCTCTCTCTCTCTGTGATTGGGCGTCTATTTGGTAAGTACTCTTCATGTCGCACATCTCATGCTTCCCTCTCGCGGATCTAAACACTGTTCATGTGTGCTGCAAATTACTGTGAGGGTGGGGGGAAGGTTGTCCTTTGAGGTTATACCCACATGGAGCTCCTTTTCAGCCTTTGGGGATGCAGGGGCCAAACGGAATCTTGTAGCTAGCGTGTCATATCGTCCTGACAAAAGGAAAGGAAAAAAATCACGTCCTTTCCATATGAGAGAGAGAGAGAGAGAGAGAGAGAGAGAAAGAGAAAGAGAGAGAGCTACCTCTATATTCGCATGCAAATTAGTAAGAGAGGGTTCCATACCTCTGCTACAGCTCCTATATGAGAGAGAAAGAGAGAGAGATAGGTCATCTATTCTTCCTGCAGGCTGCACGAACCCTAAACCTAACTTCAAACGCACACGCACATACACACACACACACACACACACACACACGCCCGCACCCGCATGTATAAATTTATCCTTGTACAACACATGAACTTCGTAGAGCTACTCTTTTTTAAGCATCATCATCATCATCATCGCTATTGCCATTCTTGTTCATCCGGTCCACACCAATTCATTGAGGGGAGTGGCCGCCTGGCTCGACGCCTTTGTTATCATGACATTGTGGAGCTGCCTCTAAATCTCTGATATATAGGCAGATCTGCTGGTAGTTGGCATATCATACTAGCGATGATTTTTTGCCTGCATGATTTGTCTTTCCTATAAGACGTCGGACCAGGCTTCATTCCCCTCAACGTCCTGGTGTAATACTTACTACCTATGGTGATACTGAGGAAAAGGAAGGCAGAGCGTCTGGCGAGAGGCGCTGAATCGATCAGACGTTATTCTACAGCACGGTCTGTTGCAGATCTCTCTGTCTCTCTCTCTCTCTCATCTCTTCTTGGCCTGTTTAGTCCATTAAATTGCAGCTCACTTTGCTGCTTCCGTTTGAGATTTTATGGATGTGCTTTTATACACCTCGCATCATAAAACTTATTTCGTTCTCAGATTACGGCCTTGTTTGCCGAGATTTTCAGCCGACCTATAGTATGTTTATCCATGATAAGACCCAAGAACAAGTAACGAGCAAGTGAATGGTCTACAGGCGCTGATCTGCAATTATCTACTGACGACCCTAATTGTCTCTTGCATGCAGTTAGCGAAGGGAGATGCGAATATCACCTGTTATAACGAAGAGAGGTCAAGAACGGGAAGGCTTTGCTGGGGGGAGTGCCGCCTGGCTCGAGGCCAGATATCTAAAATATGTGACCGAGAAGAGGAGCTCGATGGATTCATATGCATATATAGTTCATCTGCTTGGCGTCGGACCAGGCTTCATTCCCTTCAGCATCGACTTCCAGATCACATCCTGCGTCTGTACATTCCTGTCAGGAAACACATGCTCAATCGGGAAGCACATGTTATGATATACTCGCCCACAGGTATAAGCCCATTCATTCCTCCAAGCTTGCAGAAATACTGTAGAAGACCCTTCTTAATGGTCTGATATTGTATGGTCCATTCTAGTGGAAGGCTCTCCTTCGCATTATTTTGTAGTACTATAGTTCTAGAGTCTAGTCTCACACATCAATATCAAGATTTGAGGGGAAAGTTTTTACATCACAATAAAAATCATAAATGCTTGTGATTTACTTGCTCGAAATGCTTTTGACTTGCCAATGTGTGTTTACATATACTTCTTTGACACTCACATATACTTCTTACATATACTTCTTTGACACACACATATACTTCAAAAATTTTGTCAACTTATAATTCGTTTGACATGCTGATAGTCAAGATTTACATGCAAAAGCTTTAACTAGAAACATGCACACCAAGTTGGGCTCTTAGTGCAACATGTATAGGAGACAATGTAGAAGAAGTACAAGAGTAGGAATGGTAGAGATCCATTGTCTCTATGATTTTCTTTCCTCACTTCAATATTCTATAGGTTTCTATTGCAAATATTTTTTCAAAAATCTTATGTGAGATAATAGTCTCATGATTCATGAAGTATGGCATGTTTTGTGCAAGTCCTTAGGTTTTACTTCATGCTCTTATGACATTTATAGAATTCAGATGGACTCTAACCTACTCCAGAAAATGGTAAGAAAAGAGCTAGACTCTAACCTACTCTAGAAAATGGTAAGAAAAGATATGGACTGTGATGGTTGTGTAGATTCATGTAGGTAGACACAATTTATTATCATATTTTTACATGTCACTTATAATCAACATGGATCATCCTCAATATCCTTCATCACTTCAAAAATGGTGCAAAGCTACTACAACAATGGATCTAGTCAACCTCAAAGATGGAGACTTTGGAATGGGGGCCACAGTATTCCGCATACCAAGAATGGATTCAAGGCTACCATCAGGTTTCTAAGTAACCTTACAAGATGTTTCATTGCTTTATTTTGAATGATTACTTTCCAAAAAAATATCCAATAGACATGTCCCTACCTAAACTTTTAATTTTTTTGTGGAATGATATGCAAATTTCAGCTAATACTTTATATATGTGGTACAATCTTGTAGAAATAAGTGTCAAAATACATGATGTGGGACGTTATTGTAGCGGCCTTCTTATAGTCTTATAAAGCACCTAGTGAACAAGCCACCACTCTAGGGGTTATTGATTCATATGCTTGCTTGGTAATAAAACCATTACTATCTTGGAGGTGTTTGAATCTAACATCCTTAAATGCAATGAAGCAGGCCACAAACTATTCCCCTAGCATTTTGTAATGGTCAAACATGAAAATGGGAGAGTCGAGTCATTAGGATAGAATGATCATGATAATCATCATATTAGAGTCCAACTAAAGGCCTCTAATCAAGGACCTCATTAATTGCTTATTAAATCAAATTTAAACCAAATTAGTACAAGAATGTCAAGTACGGTATAGCTACATAAAAATTTTAGCATAAATTACACCATGTTTTTTCAATATTTAAGTCATGCAAGCTTGAGAAAGGGCTTCCTAATTAGGAATATAATGAGAGTTTATAATTTATGGGTGTTATTATCTTCGTGATGCATATGGAGGCTACTATATGTATAATAGGTAGAAATATGAACTTATGTAATTACTAACAACTTTAATTTAAATAAGGAGAAATCTTGCTTTGAATTAGGTTGTTTTGATATTATCCCAAGTGATTCTTTGTTGGATAATCATTCAAGCCTTGACTAAATCATGAATCATGATAAAATTTGTTAATGTTTAGGATAGATATGCCCAAAGCTACTATGAAGTAGTTAGATGACCAATGGTCTCTAAGTGCTTGCATTGTAATCCTAAAAGAACAAGAACATCCTAGTACTTCTTAGGTTACAAAAATACATAGTTCTTGGGTGACTCATGAGGCTCCAAAAATAACAAAAAGTACTCAGTTCCAAAGTTGCAAAATTAGCAAGTTCTTATATGATTGATGGGTTTAGGCCTTTTCAAATTCACTTAAAAACACACAAATTTGGTTTTGAGATGTTTGACTGGCTCTAGGCCTTTGCAAATGAGCTAAAAAGCACATGAATTTGAAAGATAATTATAGATAGAATATGTCTAATGAAAATTTGAGAGAAATGTGTAATTCTTTAACAATTCTAAAATGTTTTAAATATTAGTTATGAAATTGATAGATACAAGGTTGCTCACTTATCTTCAATGTATGTCAAGTCATGGATTTTTACTACATGAGAATTATTGGTATTGGATATTATTGCTTGAATTAATATGAGATCGAGCTAGATTATTGACCCATGGGTTTAACAAATTTATTATTGAAGAAAGGAAAAAATTCTACCACGAAGAGTTGAAAAGTTATGCATTCTTACGTTTCAAAATTACACCTAACCAATTGATGAGAATTGTTTCTCATAAAAACAAATATAGATGCTAATGGAAGTGATTAGCTTCTCATACTCTTAATTAAGGCAATGTTGAAGGGGCTCGCAGTAAATAGATTAATATATGAAGAGTTGAAAAGTTCTGCATTCTTACGTTTCAAAATTACATCTAACCAATTGATGAGAATTGTTCCTCATAAAAACAAATATAGATGCTACTGGAAGTGATTAGCTTCTCATACTCTAAATTAAGGCAATGTTGAAGGGGCTCATACTAAATAGATTGATATGGCAAGAAGTATGAAAGGAAATAATTTCCACTAAAGCATTGTATAAGTATTGAAAACATTCCATAAATACAACATAATGCATGTTTAATTTTCACTTATCTATGTCCCTAATAGGGATGGTAAGATAGATCCATTCTAAAAATATTATTATTATTAGTTAAATGCAATGTGAAAATGGCTCACATAGAAAAATATTGATGTGGTAAACTCGTATTAAAGGAAAAAAATTATACTAAAGCACTATACAAGTATTGGAAAAATCACAATAAAATGCATGTTCGAATTTCATCAATATGTATGTTGTGAGTAGCAATGCATAGAGCGATGGCCATAGTGATATGATAATGTTGAGAATTTTAGCAAGATTTTTCATTATGATGGCAAGGATACTTTATATATATAATACTTTTTAGCAACATTGCTCATTACACTGAAAATGATAGTTTATAAATATAGTAGAACTTAGTTAACTTTTAACTAGACATGGTGGACCTAAATAGCTAGTCACAATTCGTGTCCATGTAAGTAAACTTTTAACCTTCTCAAGTTATTTCTATAGCTAGAATTTTCATCGTAACTTTGTATTCCAAATGAAACTATCAATTTAGCTGACATTCTTCTAATAGATTTCAAACTATGAATAGAAGTTATCAAGGTTCTTTAGTATGTTACATTAGCCATAGGAGGCTAAGGGTATCCTAGGCTTCCTAGCGTGGGATAAGTGTAAACTAGGTGTACCACTATGCTAGGCATAGACTAAGCATATACTATGGGCAATAGGCTAAGCATATGGTAGGCTTCCTACTACACTAGCTAGGCAAACACTAAGCCTACACTATGCATGCTATATGCTTAGCATATTCTTAGTTTATGCCTAGCATGTGCTCAAAACATGTGTACTAGTAAGCCTAACATACAATATACATAGTGTACACTTGGCCTATGTTAGCATATCATTAGTGTAGTGTACACCTGGCATACTAGCAAGTTTTTCTTACATGTAGCTTAATTTGGCACATACTTAGCCTCCTATGCCTAATGTACTATTAGTATATTGTACATTTACACATGGCCTAGCATATCCTTAGTCTAAGTCTGTTAGCAGAGTATTTGTCAGCTCATGTGTGAGTCTAAGCCTGATCTGGGCTGGGCCTTTTTATTAGGTATTTTAGGTATTTCCTAGTGTTGCATTTTATGCCACTGGAGCATTTTATGTACCACTCGGCTAGCATTAATGCTGTCCGACCAGCATTATTGTTCCCCACTTTTTCAGCCTATTTATACTCAGTGCTCCTCCTCAGTTAGTATCATCATCATCATCATCATCTTCTTCACCATCTGCAGACTCTGTGGACAGAGGAGCCAGTGCCAGTGCCCATGCAGCCAGTGACTCACTGTTGTATGCGACTGTCTCGTGTTCAGATATATGGATTCCATTTCCTGTGCATACATCTGAGTTCTCATCTGTATCGTGTTCTTTTCTTTTCTCTTTTTGTCTTGTGTTTCAACAGTTTATTTCAGCACATGTTTATGCTTCCACCGTTGCTCCACTTCTGACATGGTATCAGTTTTCAGGATTTATGTTTCTGCTATGTTTTATTGCTGATTTCAAGACTGTTTTTTCCTTTTCTGCTCAGGCGGCTACTGCTCCCTACAGGCGACCTCTTTGATCTGCGTTTTCTACAGTTTTACTATCACCTACTGCCTATGCACCCTCTACTGCCTGGTTTTTCATCTGTAGCTATTGGCGACAGTTTTCTACCTGCTTTTCTCCAATTTACCGCCTGCATTTTGCTGATTCAGTGTCTCTCGTGGCTGGGCAGATTTTGTCTTCTATTGATTAGCTTTTGGGTTATATTGCATGTGAACTCTCATTTTCTGCAGTCTGTGCTTGTGTTTTGGCTGTGTTTCCTCTTTAAATTCCATGTCTTCTCTACTTCTCTTCCTATCCTCTCCATATGGCACTTCCGTGCACTTCCACTAATGATAAGTTACATGGACCTGATTATCTCACATGGAGTGCTATCATGAAAGCTTGGTTTGTGCAGAAGCGGTTATGGTACATCATCTGTGGAGCTCTTCCTCAACCTCTCCGTCCTTTTCCTCTTCCTGAAGACTTTGATGAGGAAAACCATGAGGAAGCGGTGCTCACATGGGACTCGGATGATGCACATGCTTACTCGGCATTGCTTCGGTGTATTTCTAAAGTGGTCTTACCGATGATTACCTCCTGTAGGACATCTCCTGAAGTATGGCAGAAGTTGCAGCAGATGTACGAGGCACCTTCCACCATGCAGGCAGTAACACTTTATGGCCAGCTCTAGCAGATGAAGTTTGAGCCGAAAGATACTATTCAGTCTTTTCTTCTTCCTGTTATGCAGGTACAGGACCAGCTTCGGCACATGCAGTCTACTCTTCCCGAGGCGCATCTCGTCGGGACGGTCCTCTACAAGCTCTCCCCGGAGTTTGATGGAGTGGCCAATGCTTTGCGGGCGCAGACATCATCGACTCCTGTCAGTTTTACACATGACCTCGATGCTTCTTGAGCATGAGACATCCTTGAGATTACAGGGGCGACTTCCGGCACATTATGGAGGCGAGGCTTATGTAGCTTCAGAGAGGGGTAACGGGAAGAAGAAGTCGAAGGCCCAGTGTTACCATTGTAGCAAGAAGGGACATTTGCAGAAGGACTGTAAGACGTTAGCTGCTTCCAAGAAGAAGGAGCAGAAGACGAAGCGGAATGTTGACTCTACCAATGAGTTCTCTCCTTCATCAGATTCCGAATCAGATCCTCCGACCAAGGTGAAGTCCCAGGCGTGGAAGGGATCCTCTTCTTCTGATCGTGGGAAGGGCTTGGTGGTCCCTTCCTCGGCTGCTTTTTAGTGGTGGTGATGAGGTCATCCCTCACGACTCTCTTGTGCCAGAGAGGGAGTGTGAGCGGGTGTTCAGATGGGGCAGTCGCGCCTCATCTATACTTTTCTACAAGTGCACAGGTTCCAAAGAAGGACGTCCCTGACGCATCGACTTCAGTCTGGCGGAATCAAATCCTAGAGGTGGGATTAACATCTAGGTTCATGATGAGCTGGTTCTCTAACAGAGAGCGGGAGGCTTTCGTCTAGAGCTCACATGAGGGGACACTTTGGCGGTCTAGCCAAAGGCGGGGAATCCATGGTCACCTATGTTCAGGGGCATTTTTGACAGGATGGTCTTGTATGCTACTGTGAGACATTGGTGATGGACAGAGAGACATGCTATGATCTTCTCTATTTTCAGGTGTTTGGTACGATCGACATCGACATCAGGTTCTCTCCGAGGCACCTTGGTGGTGGCTTGATCACCCACTGCTTGGGTATCCATGGTTCTACTTGGTGGTTCTATAGTTTCTAATCCCTTTTCCTTGTACTATTGTATTGTATCTGATCACCCATGATCTGAGAGAGGGTGTTAGCAGAGTATTTGTCAGCTCATGTGTGAGTCTGAGCCTGATCTGGGCTGGGCATTTTTATTAGGTTTTTTCTAGTGTGGCATTTTATGCCAGTGGAGCATTTTATGCACCAGTCGACTAGGATTAATGCTGTCTGACCAGCATTATTGCTCCCCACTTTTTTAGCCTATTTATACTCAGTGCTCCTCCTCAGTCAGTATCATCATCATTATCATCATCATGTTCACCATCTGCAGACTCTGTGGACAGAGGAGCCAGTGCCAGTGCCCACGCAGCCAGTGACTCACTGTTGTATGTGACTGTCTCGTGTTCAGATATATGGATTCCATTTCCCATGCATACATCTGAGTTCTCATCTGTATCATGTTCTTTTCTTTTCTCCTTTTGTCTTGTGTTTTAGCAGTTTATTTCAACACATGTTTATGCTTCCACTGCTGCTCCACTTCTGACAAAGTCTAGTATAAAATGCCTAATGTATCTGTAGTCTATGCCTAGCATACACTTAGCCTATGCTTGGCATACGTTGCTTACCCAAAATATTTTTAGTACTTAGTTTATGATTAATTTGATTTGCATGTGTATAATGTTATCTATGTTGAGATGCAAGCCTAGCTACACATGGCCTAGCATATCCTTAGCCTAAGTCTAGCATAACAATGCCTAATATATATGTAGTCTATACCTAGCATACACTTAGCCTATGCTTGGCATACATTGCTTACCCAAAATATTTTTAATACTTAGTTTATGATTAATTTCATTTGCATGTGTATAATGTTATCTATGTTGAGATGCAAGCCTAGCTATTATTGTATCTCATCATTTGAACAATCCTCCTCTATGCATATATATCTTACCACATTAGCCAATTTTTACAATGATAGCTTGTGAAACATTTCAATATGGAGGGGACTTCTCTCACTCCATACACTATGCAAACATTTTCATGAGAGGATCCTACTTCATGGCATTTACTTCCAAGAGATCAAGCTTTGTGTGCACTTGCAAAGCACATGTAAAATTAAAAATATATAATATATGTGTTATTATAAGTATATTTTATCTATTCTATAGAATTAAAGGACTTTGATGATGGGATTTGAGCTTGTATATTTTTGAATGAATAAATATATTTTTAAATGTGCATCTATACTGCAAGGGCACATGTCACATTTAAAATATATAATGTATGTGTACTTAGAATTATATTTTTTCTATTTTATAGGATCAAAGGACTTTGATGATGGGATTTGAGCTTGTATAATTTTGAATGGATAAAACATTCTTTTTCATTTGCATCCATTAGTATAGACTTTGGCATACTTTTTTTTGTCAAAATTTAAATAATTATTTTCTACACCCTTGGGAGTTTGCATCAATGTAGACATTGCTATTTATTAGACTATTACAATGATTATTTCAATAGAATTCTTGTGCTTATATGGGTCAACTCATATTGGAGAGTATTACTCATGTGCTATTCAAGTGCAAGGGTTTGACATTTTAAAATATTGTTGTGTGTATCTTTGTCACAAATTATGTCGATATAACCTTTATCTCTTGTAGTGCATTGTATAATATATATGTAGGATCACATCCTTAGGATATATGTGCCCCAATTAAGAGTTATACTTGGGTATGTTGAGGAGCTAGATTAGGAAACTACTATGCCTAAGTAGCTTGTATAGGTATGTAGGGACACTAGGAAATATTTCTAAACATGAGATCATAGTAATACTTTCAAAGCCTCCTCCCATAAAAGATGAGATGCCAACCATCATTGGGGGAAAAGAGCGTACAAGGATGTGAAACAAGGTGGGGGGCACTGGTCAAGAAAAAAAGACATCATGAGTTTGAGAATAACCATTCTTTGACTACCAAATCAGTGATAATCTCACAATTAGCTATGTCTTGACCAAATATGGTATGATTGGCTTTGTTTGGTTGGTTAAACCAACTTTGTATATGACAATGAAACGAATGATAATGAATCAACTTATGATGCCAAATGCTCTTATGTACCTTCAAGTGACTCATTAAGCTCCACATCTATCATGTAACGGTATCTAGATATTTTGACAAGTGTGGCTACTACCCAAATATATATATATTGATGTTAGAAACTCTCTCTCTCTCTCTCTCTCTCTCTCTCCCCCATTCCTCTATCTACATATATGTATATATACATATATATATACATACACACACACACACACACACACACACACACATATATACATATACAGAGAGAGAGAGAGAGAGAGAGAGAGAGAGAGAGAGAGAGAGAGAGAGAGAGAGAGGGGTCTAGCTACCCCACTGATTTTTGAATCCACTAGGATTCTTCAATAGAATGGTTTTTATATTACCTATGATATTGAATACATATTTCTAATAGTATTTGATCATGGTTAAGGATAACTTTGAATACTAATATTCAATATCATATATGTATATAAACATATATATATACACACACACATATATATATATATATATACATATACACAGAGAGAGAGAGAGAGAGAGAGAGAGAGAGAGAGAGAGAGAGGTCTAGCTACCCCACTAATTTTTGAATCCACTAGGATTTTTCAATAGAATGGTTTTTATATTACCTATGATATTGAATACATATTCTAATAGTATTTGATCATGGTTAAGGATAACTTTGAATACTAATATTCAATATCTTTCTCTAATAATGGAAGGTCATATATAATTGGAGCCAAGAAAGGATTTAAAAAAGTAACATAAATTGAATTACAAAATCGCTTGCAAGCACTACAAGGATTTGGGCTAGTAGCGACGCTGATTAGCGACGGCGGATAGCGGCGTCGCTAATAGCGATAGCGACGGGCCGCAGGGAAAAAACGCGACCGAAAGCGAGCGCAGTTTTCATTTCTTATTTGCTCCATTGAGAGTTTTGAGAGCGAGAGCGAGGGAGAGAGCAACCGTCGTGAGAGAAGGAGAGGAAGAAGACTTGCCACTGCCGCCGCCGCCGCCGTTGTTCGCGAAGGAGAGGAGGAGCCTTCATCGCAAAGAGAAGCCGCCCCATGCTTGCCATATCTCATCGGTGAGTCTCCCTCTCTCTTTCTTTTGCTTGTTCAAGGTTTAAATCACTCTCTTTTACTTGTTTAGGAGAGGAAATGAAAGAGAAAGAGAGGGAGAGGGAGAGGGAGAGAAAGAGAGGAAAAGGGAGAGGGAGAGAAAGAGAAAGAGAGGAAGAGTGCATTCTCTCTCTCCCTCTCCCTTTTGCTTGTTTAATGTTTAAATCACTTTCTTTTTTGCTTGTTTAGGAGAGGAAACGAGAGAGTAAGAGAGAAAGAGAGGGAGAGGGAGAGGGAGAGAGAGAAAGAGAAAGAGAAAGAGAAAGAGAGGGAGAGGGAGGAAATGAGAGAGGGAGAGAAAGAGAAAGTGATTTAAACCTTTCTCTCTCTCCCTCTCTCATTTCCTCCCCCTCCCTCTCCCTGGAAATGAGAGAGGAAGAGAAAGAGAAATTGATTTAAACCTTTCTCTCTTTCCCTCTCTCATTTCCTCCCCCTCCCTCTCCCTCTTCCTCTCCCTCTCTTTCTCTTTCTCTTTCTCTTTCTCTTTCTCCCTCTCCCTCTCCCTCTCCCTCTTCCTCTCTTTCTTTCTTACTCTCTCGTTTCCTCTCCTAAACAAGCAAAAAAGAAAGTGATTTAAACATTAAACAAGCAAAAGGAAGAGGGAGAGAGAGAATGCACTCTCCCTCCCTTTCTCTTTCTCTCCCTCTCCCTCTCCCTCTCTTTCTCTCTCTCTCCCTCTCTCTCCCTCTCCCTCTCTTTCTCTTTCATTTCCTCTCCTAAACAAGCAAAAGAGAGTGATTTAAACCTTGAACAAGCAAAAGAAAGAGAGAGGGAGACTCACCGATAAGATATGGCGAGCGTGGGGCGGCTTCTCTTTGCGATGAAGGCTCCTTCTCTCCTTCGCGAACAACGGTGGTGGCGGCGGCAGTGGCAGCGGCGGCAAGTCTTCTTCCTCTTCTTCTCTCACGACGGTCGCTCTCTCCCTCGCTCTCGCTCTCAAAACTCTCAATGGAGCAAACAAGAAATGAAAACCACGCTCGGTTTCGGCCGCGTTCTTTCCCTGCAGCCCGGCACTATTTGCGTTGCAAATGTGACGCAAATAGTGACGCTATTAGCGACGCCAATAGCAACGCCGCTATCCGCCGTCGCTAATCAGCGTCGCTACTAGCCCAAATCCTTGTAGTGCTACATTGGCCTGCTCTAATGCTTCAATTTCTAGTAGATGAGGTTGGCGCTCTAGACTTGGGGAAGACGGAGGGAGTGGTTTTGGGGATGCAGTGGGGACGTGGATGTGATGAGCCCATGGTGGGCTCGAGATACAGGTGCTACTCCTTGCTCTTGTGTAGGTTCAAGAGAGGGTGGCTTAGGTGGTTGTTGTGGAGGCACCCATGTAGTGTCTCCATCTCGTTGTTCTAGTGGAGTTGTGTTACCTGTAGAATTTGTCACACCTGTGGGGACATCTACTCTAGTGACTCCAACTTTTACTCAACCATCCACAATTGACACCCCTATGGGTGCTACTCTGAGAGATATCACCCTCATGGGTACATCAAATATACAGAGGTCTCCTAATTATGCCCAGGAGCGCAGTTGTAGGTGGGAGAGGACACATCTTAGATATACCCCCGGAGGAGTATGGATACCTTATAGATAAGAGGACAGGAGCGGTGATCACGAATTATGAGGGGAGAAAGGTGATGGCTCATATGAGAGAGTTATGCCAATAAGTTTTTCGACACAATGTCTTGGACCATTGGAAGAACATACTCGAGGGAAGTAAGAAATACATAGTAGCATCCATGCATGAGGTGTTTTCAGTACCCACCGTGGCAGAGAGGTTTTCTATAGGCTAGATGATGGAGTATATGCATGCGTACATGTCACACAGATGATCAAATGCATGCAAGGCACTCAAGTGTGGCACCTCGAAGCCTGAGTGGCTCGACATAGATGACTCAGGGAGGAGGCTATAGATTCTCCTGGACGATGGAGACAGCAGTGCGAGGTAACAACTTCATGATTGGAGGCAAGGGTGGTCCATCATCTTGGGAGAGTGGTGGCTATAGGACTTATTTGGAGGATTTTGTAAGTTTTTCTTTTGTTCTCTTGCTTTCTTTTTTGCAATATCACTTGTACTGGAAATCATGTTTCTAACAGTTGTATTTTGTTTTCTTTGGAATACTCTATTACAAACCACGATCCCACCGACCTAGAGACTCGATATGTAGAGAGACATGGTCTCATTGCATTTATCGATAGACTATATGCACGTGGTGGCCTAGTAAGTCACTCATCTTTCTTATCCCTAGTTATTATTTTTATTAAAATGTATTATGTATGGTGGACTGATATGTAGTTTTTTTCTTTTTGCAGACTCCGTTTTATACTCCTTTTCATTGGGGTGAGCTTTTGGATGGGGAGGATCTATAGTTCACGCTTGGATTCATGGAGTGCACATCCTCTTCCTTTTTGGTCTTGTGATTTATGTAGGCATATTCTATGTACTATATTATTATCATCCTTTGTATCTTGCCATGATTCCATTAGTTCTCATCAACGATCTTGTATTTATTCTATCTTTCAGTCTTGTGGGTTATTTGTATCGCTTTTGCAAATACTAATGCCAATAATGGTGCATATACTAATGGCAATAGTGATGCCAATAGCAATGGTTTCATGGAGATGTTAATACCAATGCATTTAGCGATGACGGGGGCAATTTGTTTATGAACATTTTTGTTACTTTGAACATCAGTATGAGGCCTATATCTTGTAGTGAATGGTTCCTAGCCTTTGCACTCTTTTTCATAAAGTCTGTAAACTTAGTACTCACCTTTTTTACTAAAAATACCACAATATTCGAAATAAAAACTATTTTTTAAGATGATTACTATTAGCACAAGTTTTGAAGGCAAATCTCGAAACCTAGACTTGATCTTTTTTTATCATTCCATTCTAATAATTTGAACTAGGTACTTGGTACTTCATAAAATTCACTAATAATATATTTCAATTACCATAAAACATGTCTCATTAAAATAGAGGGAATTTTATCAACTCAATGGATATGATCAAGTGGACTTGCTAGTAAAACCTCCAAATCCCCTCCCACTGGATAAGATGCCAACTAGTGATGTAGGCTTGACAACATCCCAAAGGAAGGAGCTGTAGGAGAAATAGCTTAATTTCCCCCACAACTAACACCCTTTGATCATTGACCTTGTGACTTGTGTAATAATTAACATTGCTCCATTCCATTTTATTATGACATTAGCGAGATTAACCACTTTGACTCTACTCATAACATAGGTCTAAATAAGGATACACTAGTCAAGCATTCCTATATTGTATGTTTCTAGGCCCTTAAGAAACCTACCAATATTTTCATATGTTTTATCTCATCATCAAGGGAACTTCATAAGTGCAACTACTATCTTAGAGATATAAATAATCTAATAACTACCTACCACTCATAGTCACATTAATGTATAACAAACACTGATTCATCGTATGAAGCAGTATACCATGAAAAATCATGGATGCCCTATTTTTATAAGAAATGTACAGATTCATTATAGTGAGGTAAGACATAAATATTCTCGATTTTCTTATTGATATAGTATAGGTTGGCCACATGAGGCATCACTAAAATGTGATTGACCACTTATGCTATTTTATTTATTTTATCAACTAAGGATAATTATTTTCTAATCTTGAAATAATTCTAATAAATTTTTATTTTTTAAAAAAATTAATTTTATATTTACTTTTTAAAAAAAAAAACAAATCTCTTTGTTGTATGGTTGTGACTTCTTATATGTGAGCCCATGCCCGATATTGGTTGTATTGTGGTTGGTAGATAGATGGTAGGGAACTAATGTGTTTTGTGTTATAATGAGCAAATTACTAGATGGAGTTCTATAAAATAAATATTTTTAAGAAGCACATCTCAATTGGTAGTTATTTATGGTTGAACACTTCATATTATAGAATTATTGTATTTTTAAACACTTACTAGTATGCAATGATATTGTGTGTGTGTGTGTGTGTGTGTAATTCATTTATTTGTATGTAACTATTCTACAATTCTTATAAGGATTTATTATTATTTTGTAAACCTTAGAATAGTTTTATTACAATAGAAGTGTAAACATCCTGATATTGATAGAAAAGGCATTTTGAAAATATTTTAAGAAATTTTGAGAGCACACACACACACACACATGTGTGTGTGTGTTTGTGAAAGAGGGAGATGGAGAGGGGGAGCAAAAGGGAGCTAATCCAAGGTCGTGGAGGAGAGACCCCTCTTCTCAAGGCTATGGAGAGACCACTCATCTCAAACATCCAAAGGTTACTTCACTTCCACTCCCTTTACAATCAATGGTTTTCATATAATTTCTTTGGTGAGTCATACATTGTTTGATTTTTGTGGATGATTTGGATCCATATTGTTGTTTGTTATCTAGGGTTGTTAGTATATATTGCTCTATTCATGCATAAGGGGGTTGCATGTGCCAAATGACTATAAATGCTCTTAATATGAGCTTAAATAGTTGTTTAAATATTTGTTTAAATGTGTTAGTTAATGGATTTATTTACTTTTTCTAACACATGGATTTAGATGTTCTATGCCTGAAGAAGTATTCAATTTAACAAGGTGATGACTACTCTATTGCACACATTTTTAAATGCATCACTTTCTTCATTTCTTGTACTATAGCAAGTTTTATCTTTAAGATTTTATTTTATTATTTTTGCTATTTGGATCCATCCTTACGTATTCAAGTCTTCCTAAGATTAGAAAAAATTAGGGATTAAAGTCTTTCTGAGATGTTGTGGACACAAACATGTAATAAATGCATATAGCATGCATTCTTATTTATTGTCTTCTTTAGATTTTTTGATGAATATTTATTCAAAATTAAATCAAACATTTTCAAAAACTATACAAGTTTTTGGTTATAAGAGTATATAAACATCTTATTAGTTAATAATATGTAAATCATATTATGATATTATTTCATATGTATTAATGCAACACATAATAATCTAATTACAGTTTGTGAGTATTAGGTTGCATTTTTTATCATCCATGGGTTTGTCTATAATGAGTTCAAAATATTACTTGATAGGTACAATATGAGATGCACATTTTCATTTTTAAAAGAAAGTGAGAGGAGCAAAGAGAGAGACTAGGGCAGTATATAAAGATGGTATAAATTTGACCCAAGCAATCACAACTTTGTTGGCTTGAGTGTATTGCAGAACTCCATAGATGCTAATACTGTTGATCTAGATATGTTGGAGTTGCGGCTGTCTCTAAAGTCATTATATATATATCATTTCAATTACATATGAGAGTCACATTTGGAAGTGTTCATAAAGGTCGCAAAATTTCTTATGGATCATCGTCCTCCTATAGATAGTGATAACAAAGACTATTAATTTATTAATAGTAGATAGTGATAACAAAGACTATTAATTTATTAATAGCAAATAAACTAATATTTGTGGATATATTTTAGGATTTATCATGTATTTTTAGACTTTATTATATCTCCTTTTTTGCAAATCATGGCAACTTGCCATAAAGTTTTAACACTATCTTCATATACTTTCTAAACATTTTTCGTAATCAGTAAAGGTTAAGCTTTTTATTTTATGATTTCGTTCATCTTGGCTCTCTTATAATTCTTAATGTATATAATAATTCAATTTATTGACTGAAAATATGTTATTATATCTATATTTCTTTGTAAATATCATTAATGCCCCGTGAGTACACAATAGTGCAAGGAAGGGGGGAGGGGAAGGGGGAAGAGATTAGGGAGTTATTTGTAGTAGGTTGCGGGTGAAGCTACAAGTGTACAACTAGGACCTCTATGGTTTGTTTTTTTCTTGTAGATCTTGCATTTAAGTTCCCATGAAAAGGCTTGTGAAAATTGCAAGAAAATCACGTTCAAGAATCTATTTATAAAGTTGCAAAATTTGAAGAAAACTCAAATAAAAGAATGCATATAAAATCATGTTTATAAAGTTGAGCTATTCATGGGATCCCAAATGCAAGTCCTTTGATGGATTGTCTATCACGAGTATAGATTCATTTATAAGCTTTTTTCTTCGTTCAGAAAATGCATCAATATGGCTATCTACAAGCCCAATCCTTAGTCGTATTCACAAGCCTTGAACCTTATTAAATATGTAAGCCTTTTGATGGATTTTCACTCGTAAGATTTATTCATAGATTGAAAAATGCATCAATAAGGGTGTCTACGAGTCTAATCACATGTAGTGTAAACAAGTATTAAACCTTATTACATATATATAAAAAGTATAACTTTGATAGAGAGAGTGTCTATTGATCATTTTTCTCTTTCAAGTTGGATGCAAAATAGTGAGTTTTTATTTGTTTCTGTACACTCTTTTATGTGTTGATCTTTGTATAATAGTTTTGGTCTTTTCTAAGTGAAAAGAAGAATAGAGAAGATAATGATATCTAAGCTTTTACAGAGTTGAGATTGATGTGAAATTCGTTGATGGAATTGAAATTTATGATTGATATAATATGTTTATTTGATACACTAATTTTTGTTCATCATGTAAATATAATACTATTTTCAAATGATGATTTGTAAATGTACTCTTATCTCAAAGCTCATGTATATATAAAGGCAACAAGTCTCTCATTTCTATATATCATATTTTATATCTTCCTCTCACCTCTTATAATCCCTATTCTCATATGTTCCTTATACAATATGCAAGCATTTAGAAGGACTCTCAGTCTAGCCTATTCATCAATTTTTTGGAGAGGATAGAATTTAAAGGTTAGAAAACCCCTCGAGGGAGTTCACTATATATAAATCCTTTGTATCACGTGTGTTCAAGGTCTAGTTAAAAAGTCTAGCCCTGTTCTTCCTAAGTGAATCACATCTCTTTTCTATGTAATATGTGAATAACCTCTTCATAAGCAATTTTTGTATGTAAAAAATTGTGCAAAAATGACATTTTAAAAATCTCTTATTCTTAATCCATATGATATATTTATATAGTTATGAGTGATCCACTTCAAGGAAATGCCTCTTACAAGTTGTAAACCCTCAAATTGCATACTATGATATGGCTCTATTGCATAGGTCCAATCTTAAAGGGCTAGAAAATATATAAATATCCATCTTTAGGAGTTGAGAGGTGGATTGAAAGGTATGCTTTAAGTCATTTTATGTCTTTTTAGATAGATTCACAAGTTTTTAATCAGAAATGAGGATTTAAATATCAGATGTGGTTCATGGTTCAAAGTGTCTAAGGTGCAATCTATGGTGAAATTTGAAGGGAGAAGCACAATGAAGGCCAAAGTTAGTGTGGTGGAGGATCTCAAGAGTGGGGATCCCAAGAGTGGCCAACATTTAAATGATGTATTTTTACATGCAAAACCTTAGTAAATCACCTTAGTTTGAGAGGAACATGGTAGGAGGACATGTTCACGGAGGGGGGGAGAGGGAGGATCACTCATGAATATATGTGTGCATCACGTGGATATATATATATATATAGAGTGAACCCCTCGAAAGGACAAATTTTGGACAAAAAAAGGACCCTAAACATGTGGAGAGAAAGAAGATGAAGAAAACATATAGAAAACTCATGTCATCATGCACCGTCTGTTGATCTTCTCCTCCACGGTGATCACTATTTGGCACTTCTGAATGCACAAACAGAGCCTACTCATCATGGGATTCATGATGATACCACATATATGTGCTATAAATTTGATGAAATAAGAATGCTAAAAATTTAGTATTTCTCTCTTCTTCTTATTCTACCTTTTCTCTCTTCTCCTTCTCTACACACACATAATATGGATTTCTGTGAGAAAAGGAGGATGGCAATGTGAATAGGAGAGATGAATGGGCTGTAATAAAGAATGCTAGAGACACATTTTTGAAGCACATGGTAGTGTTTCCAAGAGTATTAGTGGCTTGTATGAGTGTTAGCGACCTTGGTTCTCACACTCGCAACATGCACATCATGGTATGGAAGTGATTTATAAGTGTGTTAATTTTCATAGCAAATAATAGTGAAATGAAAAAGTGTTACAAAGAGAGCAAAGAAAAGTAATACTTAATTTCTAGTACCTCTATTTTTTTGCTATTTTTTATTTTCTATCTATTAAATAGCCATAAAATAGAAAAATTACTTAATTTTTTCATAAAATAATATTTATTATAATAATACTAAAAATATCATATATTTCTAACATATACAAAAATATTCCATGTATAGCCTCAAAATTCACAAACATGAAGGTTTGTATACTACGAAGAAGAGGCATTGCAATTGTCTTTTTTTGGCCGAGTGTGTGAACTATATATCCACATTGTTAGTTGCGAGGACCATAAGAGATTTAAAGTGAGAAAGAGTGGAATAAATGCAATGATTTGCAAAACAAGAAGAGGATCAATTGATTAAATCCCTTTACTAGTAGAGTATGCTCGTTTTGGAGGCTATGACATTCACTTAGGAAGGAGCATATGTGAGGTAAATGTGGTGTATTAGAAACCAATGTGTGGGGCACTTCTACTTGGAGTTTAGAATATGCAATTATGTAGTGAACTACATACTGCAACATTTTAGTATCATGTGAGGGTTCGAGCTTCTTGCCAATTGCTTATGGGTTGGAGCGTGGGGGAGGGGCGGGCTGGTTGGTCAATTGAGGTCCAATACCAAGCTTACAGAGAGAGAGAGAGATTTTAGGGCTTATTTTAGGTCATGATGACAAGTGTTACATTTGTTGAGAGTTCTCTAGGATTCCCAATAAGCACCTAAAACTCAATTCTAGAGTGCATGCCTCCTCGTTCAAAAGTGGAGAGAGAACTGTTAGACAAGAGGAAGAAAGAAGGCTCAATCTCTCTCAATGAGAGAAACATCATGAGAGATTAAGGAGATGTGCAGATATCTTTCACAAGTACTCCCCTAATCGTACTAGTCCCATATCTTGTAAGAGTTTTGCATCCCTTAAAGTTAGGGGTCTTACAACCCTCATAGTCTCGTAAAAAGCATAAAAGTACAAGTGTATCTCTAACGTGAGTATTTGGGTCGTTTGCCCCTCAAAAGGACTAGCTCTAATGGTGGAGTGGCTCCATCGAGTGCTTCAATCATTTCAAAGTCTACCCCTATATCTACAATGATATCACAACAGCCACATTTTGTTCTCGCTCATGCCGTCCTGATTCTAGAACAATAGCCCTTTCCCCTTTAGGAAACCCATTGCCCATATTCAATTGAGATCCAAATGAGGATGCAAAGTTACATATAAAGGATTCCTAAAAGTTAATGTTCAACTTCCAAGTAAATGACCAAGCTCACCACATGACTTTTTTTAGCATGACCCTAAAGGGAAATGCAACCCAATGGTATTACCACCTTGTAGCTATTTCAATCACTAATATGCAAGGGTTTTACACCCTCTTTAATAGGAAATGTCCCTTGAAGAAGGTGGGAAATACTAGCTACATATCATTAACAAGAGTCATCAAGCGGTCAATGAGAGTGTCAAAGTGTATCCTCAAAAGCTAAACGAGGTTTTTCTTATGAAACCATTTCACTACCTCCTACTACTAGATTACAATTCCTTTTGAGAATGTTGGACTTTACAATCCAACTCTACTTAAGTAACACTCTGCTCAATGATATTGATGGTACCATAGTTGTGGTAGTGCGGGTAGAGTTTAGAATCCATCTCTTGGAATGCCAAATTTTATCTAGTTAGGGCCTATAACATCTATGAGTAGTGGATAGGTTTTAATTATGAATAAGAGAACCATTCAAGCAGCAATCCCTCTAGAAATTGCAAAATCTCATGTGGGGATGACAATTGAGGTTGCTAGTTATGAATCTTCTACATAATATTGTGGAAGAGGTAAAAGACACGATGAAACACCATACTAACATGATCACGAAGCAAAACTATTGGATTATAGTAGATGCCTATTTTCTTAAATGCCAACATAATCTAATCGGTA
The DNA here is from genome assembly GCF_053477565.2 of Lygodium microphyllum. Lineage (NCBI taxonomy): Eukaryota > Viridiplantae > Streptophyta > Polypodiopsida > Schizaeales > Lygodiaceae > Lygodium > Lygodium microphyllum. Next base: position 114,465,452 of record NC_141154.1, on the reverse strand, counting down.
CTAGGAAGCTTGATGAGGTAGGCCCATCAAGAATTAGCTATAAGTAGTGTGGTGATCAACACCTCCCACGGATTTGTCCACATAGAAAATGAGATATACATGAATAGTTGGGACCTATAGCCAATACATTGCAAAGTAGAATAAGTTCACTCCAATAGGGTAGTCAATAGCCTGGACTTGTGAACCATTGAGCTAATCATGGAAACACTCAAGGGGATGGTGGTCCTAAGAAAATTTTGCAAAGGGGTAGATTAGCTCTTGAAGACATACTACCAAATAGGGTTAGCCCAATAAAGATGCTTCCAATCAATAAGAATGCAATTCCTAATTATGTAAAGGACGTTATTAGGGGGAAAAAAGTGAAACTCGAATAGAAGGCTAAGCCCTACACCATATCATGTTGACAATAAACTTGTAGATACCAATAATTAAGGTAGTTCTCTCAAACCTAATGGTTTTTTTGATGAGGATCTTGTGGTTAAGAGCAAACATAAATCTAAAGTGAAGAAAGTTGCTAAAACCATTAGAAAGCCAAAAGAGAGAATGATTTGGAAGGAAAAGAAAGCTACAGTCAAGTTCAGTGAGTTTGACCTACCAAATGCTCTATGTAAAGTCAAATCGAACGTTAATTTGCTACAAGTGTATTATTTTAGTGAGCTTGCAATTTTGTGCTTTTGCAATTGAAACTAATTTTTTGAGCTTTTTGAAACAACCTTGGAGAGTCAATGGAACATCTAGTCAAAATGAAACTAATCACCATTTGGAAGGTCCCAATGACACATACACTATTCAAAATAGAGAAAGCAATAGTACTAAATAATCACTACAAAAGAAAATATTCCAAACTTCAGTATCACCCAAAGAGTATAATATCTAGAAATGTTCCAAGATTGCTACTCGGTAATGGTCATACAAAAAAAAAAGACATGTCACATCCTACTAATATGCATGATGACAAGTTCGCCAAAACAATAACCAAGTCATGCTTAACTTTGGGCTTCTTACACAATGAGGCATATCTTACATGTTTATCCTAACACAAAGGCAAGGTCAATGGGAGTTAGTGTAGGTTGATGTATGACCATGTGCTTCTTGGATTGAAGGAGACCAAGTATGTGTATGTACGCATAACACATGTTTGCAAGTAAGAAATGCCTTTTGGGTAGATTCTCTATTTTGAAAATTAGGAGAAGTGTACCTAGGCTCTTCTTTGATGTGTATATCATAACAGCTCTCCGTTAAGACTCAAAATATTGAATGCTACCTCTCAAGGTGCACTTTCGACTCCAAGAAGGTCACAACCATGCAAGAATCTACCTCTATTTTCTTTTGTGCATCTAAATTAGAGATTTCATGCCTCAACTTGCATCTCCTCCTGCTTGAACCACATTTTGTAGAAGGTGGAGGTTTTCTCTTCTCATTTCTTGGTGGTGTTGCAAAGAAGGAAAACTTGAAGCCATCTTGTTTTAGGATGCTACGGTCTTCCTTTGATATATTGGTTCTTATATCAAGTGGACACAAAGACGGAACAATTGGTGATCTTATCACTTCTTTTTGTGTAGCATTTATATAATTGATATCATGATCATAGAACCATATCTATTGTGCAATGTCCTTGTCCTTATAAGCCCTCTTAGACTAAAAGCATGGTGTGACTAACCCCGCTTGATGATTTTGTATTTGATTATTGTAATTCTTTCTAGCCTCCATACCAAAATACATTTCCACACAATTAGGTAGCATCCTTTGTAAACCCCACTCCTCCCATGCCACTTCCATCTCTTCTACATAGGTCAATATTCCTCCATTTCGTGCACTTACTTTGATTGCAAAAGGCTTGATCAGTACCTCTTCATCCTCATCATCATCCTAGATATATTCCATCTTTCCATCATCAAACTGTATACTTGGCCCCTGATTCTGCATTGCCTTAACTCCATCACATATCTTAGTTTGTGAGAACTTTCAATTGCTCTAGTTCCCTTTTTTTCCTATGCATGGTCTCCCTATCACCTTGCATTATGCACTCCTCATACAAAGGATTGCCATCTACAACACCCTGCAATGCATGTGCAACATAGGTGGGATTTGGGGATTCTATTTTTTTGGCACTAGCCAACAAAGAGTCCATAGCAGGCCCAAGTTCCATAAACCTTCCTATGGTATAGACCAATATCTTTTTACATTGAATATATGCATTCAAAAAATCATTGACACATGCATCAGAAAGTGATATATTTCATTTTCCACCTTCACTTATTAACCAGCTAGCATGGACACTTTCCAAAAAGTTTATGCTTGGAATTTGAGCACATTCCCAAGGACTTTTGTTAGCTTGCAAAGTCAAATCATCCAAGAACAAAGTTAGTAGCTCTCCCAAATATTATATTATCTAATAAATCTTTTAATGATCTAAAAATATGATATACCCACATGAGATTCAATTCCCCCCTAGTGGGCAATTCTTCTCTCCCACCATTTCAACAACCTATCCAAAGCCTTAATGTTGTCCTCGTTTACATTTTATGCCCACCAAGCTTGGATAGTAAAGGCCTGAAGAGAGGCATCATTCAATTGTCATTGCTAGCCTCCATGCTTCACACATTTCAATGTGATGCATTTGTTTATATGTAGTAAGTAATTTCATTGGTATGCTTTTGTAAAATTTTCTTCCAATGAAAACGACAAGAGTCTTCCCTCCCTTCCATTACGTTGTGAGGTCATCCATTGTACATAGTTCGTATTGCGAACCAATTCTCACTTGCCTCATCGAAAATGAATCCAAAAAATTCAGGTCGATCATGGCCACATCAAACCATGACATTTTTTAAATTTCTCCAAAACAAGATTTGAGACTCTTCATCCTCCTCTTTAAATTCACATATTGTAATAACCTACAATGCTCTCATGCTAGTTGATGATTGATACACTAGCACAATATTTTCTAGCAATAATTCATTTTCAATATAAGATATAATAATTTTGCCACATACCTAGGGTCATAAATAGAACAAGGCATAGTTGCCCACCCATCAATCCTATGGGTGTGATTGAAGTGCACCCATACACCTCATAGATCTCAAGTCCTTGTTCACCTCATACAATGAACTAAGTCCACCCCTGATGCTCGTGCTTTGTGGACATTTTAAGTAGTACTTCTCCTTGGCATCACCCTGTCCACGAAATCTATTGTTTGCATGGAAAAATGGGAAGACACAATGTTTTTGCAATAGAAGTATATTATCATACCCATTGCCAAAGACCTAACCTAGTTTAGCTCTCTCTTGTGAAACAACGCCTTTGAACCTATGCATTCATTAAATGGTTATTTCAAATGTAGAACACACGACATTAGTAGAAAATAACAATATGAAAGCTTATCCTTTATTTTGCACAAGCGGTATCACTTCTTCTAGGAAATGATTAAGATCCACCTCACTTTCCTCCGATTCATCTTCTTCTGTCAAATATTCAAATACCATTTGCTGACACTACAAGGATTTAAACCTATAGCGACGGCGGGTAGCAACGTAGGTAGCGGCGTCGCTATTTGCGTCACTATTCGCGTCGCATTTGCGACGTATCCCATTCTTATGTTAGTAGATTTTCAATTACAAAGTGCTCCGACAATGCTGATTACTGTGTTAGTGTATGGTGTTAATTGATTGAGGTGCCAAAGGCAAAGGAAGTAGAGCTACTACTCGCATTAGATACTCAACGAAGTTACTATATGTATATCCTCTACATCACATGCGTTCAAGGCTTATTTATAAATATCTTTATCTGATAGACAGAATGCCTAGTTAAGTTAGAATGCCTATCAAAGATTTGACTTCTAGCTACCCATGCAATGATTTGCGAAAAGGCTTGACGTAAGAGTTGGTTTGACAAGTGTGTCATGTAGTTTAACTTCAATCAGGGCGACCTCGTGTTGTTTTACCCAGTGAAAGGTCACAATAAAAAGATGAAGGGATTAGCACCTTTTCAAGTTCACACCATCAGCCCAACTGGCAATGTGGAGCTCAAGACCCTAGATGGAGAGGGCATAGGCTTCTTCAATGGTAGTCACATAAAGAAGTACTACCCTCCCACATATCCACTACATGAGCCTCCCATGCTAGAGTCTGAAATTTTTCTAAATAAAATATTTAAACCCTTTTCTATTCAATATGTAAATAACCCTTTTATTTTGCACCCTTCTATATATAAAAATTTTATAAAAATGGTATTTTAAAAATACCTTATTTTGAACCCATGTGATGCACACATATATTTATGAGTAACTTACCCAAGATTAGATACCACCAAGGTGTGACTTCTTGAACTATGCTCCTCATTGAAAAATGTTAGGCTTATGTTGTTTCCAATAGTATTTCTAGGGCACATACTACTCCAAACATTGCACATGAGGTGTATATATTTTGCAAATAAATACTCCATTGTAGATAGATTGAGTCCAAACATAAGTGGGTCGAGGTTAAGATGAGTATAGGGACAATGTATTATCATGGTTCAGCTCCCTCCTTGTACTTTAATATCTCAGCTTGTATCGAAGGTGCTTTTCTATCTCTAACTCTCTTGTATGGGAGGTGCTTTACTATCATTAGCTATATTTTTATTTTTGTTTTGAAATGAGATGAATTCCATGCCTTTATCTCAAAAGAAACTATGAAGCTTGAGGCTCTTGTTCTAGATGAGGCAGAGAGGAATAAACATTTAGAGAAGGCTACAAGAATGGATGAGGAGCACCTTAAAGATAGGGGTTACAAATATCCATCCATTGCCAATTTCCAAAATGGAGATGAGTTCTTCAAGGTGTTATTTGGCCTGAAGTGGAATGATGCAAGCAGGCTAAAGATAAAAAAAGACAAGTTGTGTTATCTTATAGACTCAAAAATCTCTGCAAAGAGGTACTTTGTGTATATAATGCAAGTTATGGGTGTGTTGCTTTTTTCTTCAATGCTTTCTATTTGTGTATAATGTTGTGCATTGCAAGAAAAAAGTATTGTTGTATCTTATGAGTCTTACAAGTCCAAAGGCCCCTAGTACCCTCATTTGGGTGATTACAAGCTCTTTCAGATTTACATGAAGAACGAGACATATTGATCTCATTTGCATTCAAAGGTAGTGCTTCAAATACATAGGATACAAGTAGAAGGCCCATGACTGCCAAATTCATTTGAGGAGTTTTTCAAGCATAACTTGAAGCACCGTGCCATGCAAGTTGACTCAATGCAATACATTCTTATTGCTTTCTTAGTGTTTTCTTAAAATGGGTATATACAAATGTTAGGTGTTTGTAATAGGTGTGTAGGATTTTGTACATCTCTTGGATGGGGTGAAGTCTTTAGATGTTACAGGAGAAGATGCTAGAGCTTGTGTTTTCACCCAAACATGTAATTTATAGGTATGCATCTAAAATACTTCTCAAGTTTGAACTTTATAATCTCTATTTTGATGAAATGAGCATTTTTTCTAATCTTGTCACCTATAATTTCAAGTGGAAGCCCAAGTGAGGGTTGTTTACTTGGTTTTTTATGCATTTTTTTGCTCTCTTTTGGTAATTTCCTTGATCGTTATATGAAGTGGATGAAATGGTGAGTGGACTTTGCTCAAAATTTTTGGGAGATTGCATGCATTTACTTATGACATTTGTATAAAAAATATTACAAGTGGATACTACAATGTGTAGAAGAGAAGAGGTTGAATGTAGCTCTAGATTTCACAAGAGAGTGGATTTATATCCATGACAAGAATAGTATGTATTCTCTAGCATTACGTGAGAGCTTGGGGAAGTTACTATATGTATATCCTCTACATCATGTGTGTTCAAGGCCTATTTATGAATATTCTTATCTGTGAAATTTTCATGAGTAAAACACAACCCTTTTCTCTTCAATTTATAGATAACCCCTTTATATTACACCCTTCTATATGTAAAGATACATAAAAATAATATTTTTAAAATACCTTATTTTGAACCCATGTGATGTACACATTTACTCATGAGTAACTTACTTGAGCATGAGAGGAAATTGATGGTATGGGAGGCAAACCTTTGTCCTTTGTGGCTTGATTACCTTCTGAGAGTTATCCCTAAGAAAGAGAAATATTTGAGAAAGATTTGCATGAGAGTAGGTACTTTAACCCATGTAAACCATATTTTCGCTTTTGTAGATTTAGTGCTCATGCATGCAGCCTAAGTGTTATCATGCTTGTAGGGTTCATGGAGGAGGTTGATGCTCATGATTCACTTACCATACTCACTATTGTAGAGGAACAAGCAACTAAGGGCACTAAAGGTGTGGAAGCAAGTATTCAAGCCAATAAAGATAGTAAGGGTGCTAGACAAGCCACTCAAGGTACTTAAGATAATGTGCAAGTTACTCAAGCTATGATTGGAGCCAATACCACTCTTGCTAGCACCATTGACAAGAGAGGTAAAGTTCTTATGGAACAACTAAGCATATCCATAGTCCTCTATGGCACCCACCACCTTCTTTGTTGGAAAGTCATAATTTTTTGGTCGAGAGAGTTGGGAGAGGTGACCTATCACTTGCTCCGTAGTTAGATGAGTATTCTTATACTAACTTGGAATTCATGTGCTTTATTTGTTACTCATAAAGAAGACTTATATGTATGATTATTAAAAATATATTACTTGAAAGGGTGATTGCACTATCAAATATTTGTTGATGCTCTACTAGTGGATGTGACTCAAATTGATAGATTTTCCCTCCACATGTAAACTTGGCAATCATATATTGCAAGAACATCAATTTACAAATTTCGTGTAGCATTGCATTGTCATTTACTTAGCATCAATGACTTTGTACTTTTTAAAATAGCATCGACAAGGTTTTTGCAAAAAAAAAAAAGTATAGTTATAGCAAAGATAGAGTTTCATGTTGAGACGTAGCTCAATTGATATTTGCAAATTTTCCTACAAGCTTGCTTGTGCATGCTTTAGGTCCCCCTCCATTGGATGAGTTACTTTTTCTCTCGTACAAGGTTTACATCAAAATCACTCGTCATATGTCATGACCCTAATGTTTCTTTTAGAGGGCATGATTGTTCCTAAGTGGAACACATTCTCAAAGGGTCTAGTTATAGATTGCATAGATCTTGCTTGTGAGTATTTGGCTGATGAGAGATTCTTGGTTACGATGTGCTCGACAGAACACATAGGTGAGTTCATTGCAAATGCGGTGAGAGTGGGAATTATGCTTCATTGCACTTGGATGCTCATATTTGATTCCAAGGCTTATTAACACCTTGTTACTAGAGAGATGGTAAGATAACAAAGTTGGATGCTTTGCACATATTGTTGTATGATGTAAACAAGGTTTGTATTGCTTGCTTTAAACATAAACTTGGAACACTTATTCTATTTCCACTTGTGAATAAATACTTGATCTTACTGTGTGTTTTTGTGATGGACCTAAAAACGAGCTGGCACTGGCTCGTGCACTAGCCGGGCCTCTATCTCACGTGCTCAACAACCCCACGGCCTCGCGGCCAGGAGCGTCTATCAAAAGCTCTGCCTTCCTAAACATTGCGTTTGTAATATGTTGTAGTCCAACTGATCCTAACCCAATATTACTCCTCAGAGGGAGTCCCTTTCACATAGCCAAAAGGCTCGAATCACATACACATGGGGTTCCTCCTACGGCTGAATGCCGTCAACCCTCTGCGACTCTCCTACACCTTGGGGATTGGCCCCTCGATGCGTCGCTCAACATCTAAACATTTCGCACAAAAGTCACTCAAGGTACCAAATAAGCGTGTCCAGGAGTGTACCATTTCCTCCTCACTTGCTTTCCCCTTCGGGACCTGCGTCTACCTATAGCATGGGTACCTCACTGCCTCTCAACATAGGTCATGTCCTAATAAAACAATTGCAATGCATGTCCAAGAGCTGGTCACTGATATTTTTTTAAAATTCTTTTCATGCTCTATGCATTTGGTGGATGCCTAGTGCTCAAACATTTAGCAAAACAGTATCGTGCACAAGTGCAAAACCATTCTTTTAATGATTTCCAACTACCATTCGTACTTCGTTGCCTGGGCCTAGCACCGAGGTGATCCTTGTGCTACTAAGCTCTTAATTTTAATTATCATATGTCCTAAATGCTATGCATGGAAATAAGAAACTTTTCCATCATCTCACACGACATTTAGACATATTTCAACTTCTCTACCCTTCCTCGTTTAAATATTGCATCGTTGCATAGATTTACGAGGCACTTTACCATCATTTTATGTGTAAAAAATGGGAAAAACACACTAGAACAAGAAGTTGGGGTTGAACTGAGGCAAATCCTCATGCTTCAGTCCCCATAAACATTCACAAATATTGTTCTTAATTTTCATTAATTTCCCGCACCCAAAATACATTTTCCCCCTATTTTTAGTGATTTTCCTCTATTTTCCTTGTATTTTTCCTTATTTTTTTCATTATTTAATTACTAAAAATTCAAAACAGGTTTTGGGCTGTGGCCCTTAGTTCTTTCTTGCAGCAAAAATGAAAATTTAGTTAGTGTTCCTATTCATTTTTCCATTTTTATGCCCAAAAACATTATTTTCCCCTTGATTTTCCATATTTTACGTGTTTTAGTGTATTATTTTGAACCACAAGATGCATATTTTTCTGATTTTCTGATTATGATCAGCAAGTACTCATGGAAAACAACAACATAAACAATTTTTAGCCCACATGAACAACATTTTATCAATCAAAAGCCATAAAATCTCAAATTTCCTTTGAAAAAAATTGAATTATTGCTTATTTGCGTGTTTCGGGTTTCATGTCCATGGCTATAAATTTGAAAATCAGCAGCACTTCATGCTCAGCACGATCACAAATCACCATTTCCAGCCCGTGGAGCAATCCAATCCATGCCGGACAAGCCTCCATCACTCTTTCTTCTTCCTTCTTCTTCCCACATGAATTCCCTCTTAGAGGAGAGAGAGGGAGGAGAGAGAAAGACTGATTTTCTCGCTCCCTCTACAGGCTGCCATTCCTCGCGTGAATTGGAGCGATGCGGAGCGAAGAGTGAATCCTGTGGCCTGCTATGATGGAATCCATGGCTTACTTGACAGCTTGAATCTCGATTTGGGGGGGGGGGGGGGGCACCGTTTTTTTCGTGTGGATCCCTGCACGGCACTACCTTGCCCTCCACGAAAAAATTGGGGGGGTGAGGAGCCAAAGGGCACCCCCCACTAATCACACCCTTGGAAATTTCAAATTTGGCCCCTTTTTGGGCACCCCGGCCGGTTTTAGGCCAACTTCCTCATACGAGCTCCGATTGACGTGCTGTAAATTTTTGGGTGTCCGTCTCGGCATCCCAGACAGGCCTGAAGCTCCCGTATCCCATCCCAACTAACAGAAAAATTACTAAAAATCCAGACGTGTCATTTGGGCGCCCGTCGACTGCTTGTCGCTTAAAATCGTCCTAGATCGAGCCACCGCCTTTGACGGTGAATATTTTTCCCTTGATATTCATAATTTTTAGCTATTTTTAAGCACTTCCTGGCACCTAAATTCCGCTCTCATTTTGGCATCATGCTAGTCATATTGTATCCCATTATGACAAAGAGGTTGAGGACAAGATTCAAAGAGGTTGTTTCCAGCACATCATAGCTACATGTTGGATAATTGTATCTCTCGCATAGACCTTCATGGTGTCATCATTAGAGGCATGGCAAAAAGGTCTCATCATTTCTATCAGTAAGTAGTCATGTATGTTTTTGCTCTCAAGTTTCCTTGTGTGGTCTCCCTAATGTTTCTACTTGCATGGCCATAAATGTTTTGTATCTTGATTGGTGATATGGTTAGGTGGTTACTAGCTACATTTACAAAAAGCACTACGACTATGTTTTGGATGTGTTCATGGAGTGTGATGGTTTGGTGTGGACTAACGCAAAGAGGAGATGAGACATTGCATGTGTCTAGAGCTAGAAGATGTGCTCTATGGAAAGTGTTTGTCCACCATTACATGTGGACTAGCACCATAGTGAGGGAGAGGATTTTTTTGAGAGACTCCAGACATTTCATTTTGTTACTAATTTATTGTGGTTTTTCTTTCCCTAACATTACTTTGCCTTGAATTCCATGTGGAAGCCCAAGCAAGGGTGGTTAATATATCATGCTAAAAAATGTTTGCTAGCACAAAGGATAATCTACCCAAGATATTGCATGCATTATGATATTTGATTTGGTTGGCTATGTTGACAATACATTCTGTTGGTTTTGTTTTCTTGATGTATGCTCATGTAAGTGCAAAGCATCATAGTTTTTTAGTAATAGTGAAGAATTGCTTTTTTCTTCTTGTGTTACTTCATGTTTATAGTTTCTAGGACTATGAATTAGTAATCATTCTATGAATCTGTGCATGTAAATCATGTGTAAATTAGGATGCTTCCATATGGGGGTATCTTCCAAAGAGGTATTTATATGTAAAATAGGTATATTGCACAAAAAAGGTTTTAAAAAAAAGATTGATTGTAAAAAAGAACAAAAATGAAAGCTCACAAAAATGAAATCCCCATTTGCTACAATAAATTTGGTTATCACCCAACCTTCACAAGGAATTCAAGAAAATTCTAACAATAGGGTATGTTATGGATCCTATAGATATTAATCTAGTAAGCAATGAATGGTGGGAACATATGGAAAACAATTTCCCTAAGATGCAAGCTAATAATGATTGCCTTTTGATTGAAATCATAGTGATACAATCATCTGTAAATATCATGAGCATGAATTCATTGAAGAGGCTAGGCTACCTATTCAAAAAGATGTCATTACTATTCTAAAATGATGGATGATACCCTATGAAAACTAGAAGGAATGGTATCTCAAGATTCTAAAATGACGGATGATACCCTATGAAAACTAGAAGGAATGGTATCTCAAGTGCATGGGACTCTTGCTCAAATTGAGTGCATGTTAGATTTTCTCTTGATTTGATTTGCTCAAAGGGCCAAGTTAGCAGTTGTTTGACGACCTTGGATCTTATCCTTAGATTGTGTTAATCTTTTAGCAAGGTTTAAAGAGGACGATTTTGGATGCTTACACCCATTGAATGAAAGGGCTTTGCCTCCTACTACAAAATCGAGGTCATTGGAGGGGATCTCTAGACTAGGACCTCTAGTTCTAGAAGCTCTAAAGAGGGTTTTACCATGGAGAAAGTTTATGAAGTATATATAAATGAGGTGATAAGGGAAAAATATTAAATATTTCATATTAATTTGGTAGAGTTTGACCTTAGGACTCTTCACAATCATCACCAAATTAGACTCAACGTTATATTATCCAATAAGAAGTGCAAGGTTTATGTGGAATTTGACTTTAGGAAAGTATTAGCATCGATCTCTGATGAATTGAAGGGATCCTCCCTATTGTTGCCATGCATACTATCCTACTGAAAGAAGTTAGTATGCCTATAAGAAAAAAGGTCAAATGAATGCATTTTGAGTGAGCGGGTCTCTTTTTTAGGAGTTTATGTATCTAATAAAGATATGTTGATCATTTTCATTGAACACTTTGAATGGTGCTCAAAAATTTTGATTAGAAAGAAGAAGACAATCAAATCTACTTATATGTGGATTTTAAGAAGCCAAACAAATAAACACTCCAATGATTTTTTTCCATCCTTCGTGATTCCATCAACCAGCACTAGGAAAAGAATAGCAATGGCTAGGTGGTGCGGTTAAAAAGTTACAACCTTCCAAGTAGGAACTAATTTTCCTTTTATCGATCAAATGTTGTTGGCAAGGTGAGAGATTCTTTTATGAACAACATGGACTATAATCAAATGGCCACATAACTAAAGAAGACAAGCTCAAAACAACATTATGTACATTCTTTGATACTTTTTCCTATCATTGCATGGCTTTTATTTTATGTAACACTCATGGATTATTCAAAGGATAATTGATAAGACATTCAGAAATATCTCCCCTAAGGAGCTTAGGATATTTATAGATGATTTGGGGGACTACCATAATTTTTGATAGATAGCTTATTGTCCTGTATAAGTGCTTTGAGAGTTATCATGAGTACTCTATTGCGCTTAATCCTTAGAAGTGTGTGTTTGGGATATCTTATGGTTTACTATTAGGTCATTTTATAAGTGTAATTGAAATCACTATTGATCTTGAGAGGGTAGTTGATGTAGTAATGAGCCCACCTAGTAATCCTGGAGAAGTCCATAGTTTTGCTTCATCTATGGGTTACTATCAAAGATTCATTAATGCACATTAGGGAAAAAGATGCTTCAAAAATGGAATTTTGTTAATCACAAGATTAAGGAAAGGGCTAAAGAGAGTTTTATATGAGACAAGAATATGATATTCTTGTCTCCTTTTTGGAGATAGTAGAGTCCACTTCATGATTCTGTCCTCTCTTTTAGCCAAAATCTCCAAAGGCTGACATGTTTTGGTAGTCTCGAAGGCCTTATTTACTTATGAAATAAGACAAAGGATATGATAAAGATGTTGTGAAGTTAATAATGACTTTTTTGAAAGTCAGGAGCTTTTGGCGCCCTCAATATATTTTCATTAGTCTTCTTAATATTCCTTTTAAGTTCATTTGGCTTTCTCGGTGAGCTTTTTTCTTTGCTCATTCACCTTTCTCAATGAGCGCTTTTCTCTACTGTGAATTCAATCTAAGTATGGCATTCAAAAGGCACCCTTCTCGTTAATAAATTCCTATGCTGTCTATAGCCAAGGAGTAGATGGAAATTGGGAGCCCAAAGCCTTTTGCTTAAATGATTGGGCTACCATGTTGCCCTCTTGCAAGGGCTCTTACAAGGTGAAAAGAAGAAAAAGAGAGGATATAAAACATCACTGGAAGGGATGTATCATTGCTTTCAAAATTATGCATGAAGGGTGGTTGGTCAAAGTGCAACATGTTTACATGGCCAAGGATATGCACTTATCTCCCAACGAGTGTGTTTGCTATTAGATACATTATAAGTCTTATGTTGATAACATATGTGATATTGTTTTCATTTAAGCAAGTATTAATATCAAAATCTTGTAGATATATTTTCATCAACAAGTATTGAATGGCAACCTATGAAGAGTTTGATTGAAACTTTTAATATGCTACATAAGGCATTTGCAGTCATTATTTATGTTGATGAGACTGTCGATTCTTTTAGTGAGAGAAGATTTTTTATATATTATGCATAGTTTGTGGTTCAGTCTAGAGAGGGTATATATGGACATATCAAGGATTTGCCATTGCCAAGTCTCTCATCTCTGATTTGGGAGGTTCCTGATAAGGTAATGATGCATAGTTTTAAATTCAAAATATCTCAAGATATTCAAAAGTCCATGACTATTGGAAGGATCTCAAGAAGAATATGCCTCTCATGGTTTATCCCCTTACATATCTTTATGGAATGCTTCAAAATAAAAAACTTACAAAGAACAAAAGTATCTTGGCTAAGTAAAAATTTTACAAAAGCAGAACTAGATAACATTATAGGAACGCTTTGGAAATCTACAGAGGTTGACCATAAGGGTGACACCATGAGGTGTATTGTATGCCTCCAATCCTTGTCTTTGTGTTATAATATTGCACAACAAACTCTTGCTTTGGGGTTTGATTATAGGAGATACAAACTTAAACTAGGCATCTGGACTCCCTTGGATTCTGATGCAAATTGCACGCCCTTCAAACTTAAGGTGCAAGTTATAGAAAATGAGGTAAATATCACTTCCAATTGCAGTCTTAAAGATATAAGAGATACCTTAGAGATGCTAGACTATACATCCCCTAAACATAAGTTCAAAGTAAATGGTAAAAATTTTGGGAAAATATCTAAATACTCTTTCTCTTGTATGAGTTGCTTGCCTCCCACAATTGTAAGCTTCAAGCCAGAAATATGAAAACATTGATTACATTTACATTTGACAAAAAGCTTTTTGTTGAATCAAGAGTTACAAAATTGAAGTGTAAGTATACAAGTATCTTGCTTCATTTGCATCTATTTGTCTTCTTCTAGCTTTGTAACTTCTCTCGGATAAGTTACTCATGAATATATATGTGCATTACGTGGGTTCAAAATAATGTATTTTTAAAATATCATTTTTATACATTTTTTACATACAAAAGAGTGTAATATAAAGGGGTTATTTACATATTAAATAGAAAAGGGTTATGTTTTATTTAAGAAAATTTGATAGATAAGGATATTTATAAATAGGCAACACACATGATGTAGAGCATATACATATAGTAACTTCCCCAAGTAACTTCTTCATTGATTTGTGCAAATATATTTAATCTCCTTGTAGTGGATTTTTTCTTTGGTTGCTCAAAGAATTTGACTTGGATAGGGGGCCCCTTCTCTTCAAGTTGATGAGAAGATGGATGAGAAAGTGTTGGCATTTCTTTCTTTTTGGAGTTTACCTTACTTGTCTTTCCAAATGACTTGCCCTTCATCTTACCCTTACTCTTAGTTGAGGATTTTAGTGGAGGGGAGTCGAGGTCGATTGGTGTGATTGCCCTATCCAAAATCAACTCAATATATCTGTCCCTTATCCACCATGTGTATGAATGGGGATAATCTTGGCACTACGAGGAAAAATTGTAATAGGTTGGAAAACTCAAATACATGTTTCTCAAAAAACAATGTGGAAAATAATTACATTAACCCCATCTATCTTGAGAATCTTTGAATCCATTGTCCTATAAACTTTTGAAATTACTCTCCATCCACAAGAATACACATCATTTTGCAAGGGCACTTCTTATTGAAGAAAGCTATATGGTTTTTGAGGTTCAGCAATATCCTCATATGTGGTGTCTAAAAAGGTAACCACGAGCCTCCCATAGCACTGTAAATGAAAACATGTTACTTAAAAAGATAATAAAATAAAATAAATAATAAGCCAAAAATTATGCATTATTCTATTCAACACACATTTTTTCTTGGCCGTGGATACTACTAAGAGAGTTCATAAGGATAATTTCTTTAGTGAGAATATCAATATATATTAGACTCCAATGTCCTCTACAAAGTGAAATGTTAGTAAAAAATGCATACAATAAATAAGTATACATTAAGCCCTTTGCAAAATTGCATACCTTTCGACGTAAGGAAAAAAAATATGGTAGTTTGTGATTGGATCAAACGTTTTGAAAAAACATTTTTATATTTTAACAAGATCTTGAAAGAAATTCCACTGATAACAAAGGATCAACAATAAATATAGTTTTAGAGATTTCTTGCTTGAGAGAAGCAATCAATGCCCTAAAACCAATAGCAAAAACAAAGGAATGTCATTTGTAATGAACAACACCATCATTCCATATAGTAAAAGTTTTGTGCCAAAATGCCTTACCTTATACAACATAAGACTACCGAATCTGACAATTGAATATCTTTTTTAATAAGCATGGATTTGTTCTCAAGGGATGTACTTAGATAGTTCTCTTCTAAAGAAGTGCAAGAGACATTCACAACCATTTTCTTGTATACCCCCCCATTCTCTTCAGATTGACAGGGCCAAGGACAACAATTTTCCTCTTGCAAACTTCATCCTTCGACTCTATAACCTCTTATGTTGATTCTTGTTGGGCAGATACTTATTGGGACGAGGTCTTTGTTAGGTATAAATGTATCACCTCCTTGATCATTGTCCCTTTTTCTCTCCTAGATAATTATGGAGGAAGTAAGGACCTTAAAGGCCTTTTTATCAATAGTGCGCAAGGGCCTCAATACCTTATCAAGCCTATACTTGATTATGCTGACCATACTAAAGTCTTTGTTTATCAAAGTCACTCTATGAGCATGTGATGGGACCTCAAATGGGCCGGCACTGGCTATGGCACTAGTCGGACCTCATACTCATAACAGATAAACACACCCTCACGGCCTCGCGGGCTAGGAGCGTCTATCTGCTACTAAAGGACGAATTGTCCTAAAGCCTAATCTATGCGTTTATAGTTTTGTAGTCCAACGTTTCCCTTTCTATAAACTCCATAGAGGGATAACCCTTACACATTGGCAATAAATGCCATGATAATCACATACATGGGAGGCAACCTCTCGGTAGAATCACCGCAGCCCCACTACAGCTCTCCTACATCGCAGGGATTAGCCCCTTGATGCGCTGCTCAACATATAGAACAAACGAACAAACTCCACTCTTTCATTTTGAAAATATTCCAGGAGATACCATGTGTCCTTACCAAATGATTCCCCAAGAAAGGAATGTCTATCCTACGGCTTAGGTTGCCTTTCCACACTCAAGCGTGGGTCATCATAATCAAAAACAGGTGTTGTGCATCCAGTCTTTTTTATTCTGATACTATGGTTGACATGCACATGCAAAAGTGAATGATTCTAAAGTGCTCAAACATAATTTTCAATCAGAAACACGTGGTGCACAACCAAGCTTTCCAATGCTCATTCACTAATCCGTTACGGCAATGTAAGGATAGCACCGAGACAACACTCATGCTACTATCCTCTTAATTAAAATACAATGAACTCTATGTCATGATATGCATAAGAAAATCAGCAATAATCAGCACGCAAATCGCACCATTCAAAATCCCAACCCCCTACGTTTAGGTATTGCTTACGTTGCATAGGTATAGAGGTTCATTTTGTCATGTTTTAATGTATGAAAATCAATAAATCACAAACTTTGACAAGGAGATAGGGAAAACTGAGGCTAAACCTCATGCTTTGCCACTACCATACATCCACAAACAATCATTATATTTTTCCTTATTTTTGTGAGCTGTATTTCTATTTTTTTCCTTATTTTCTCTATTTTCTTGATTTATTTGGCAATAAAATATACTATTTTCCTATTTTTCTTATTCCAAGCACTTCAGCATACTAAGATTCAATTTATCTTCCATTTTCCCCCCATGGAAATACATTTTACCCACCCGAAACGGAAAAACTACCATTTTATTCCTAAAAAACCGCATTTCGGGTTTACGAGAATTAAATAGAGCATATAAATCATTGTAAAATAAGAATTTTCTGATACACAACAATTAATCATGATGCAACCAGCACTCAAATAAATTTTCATCCAATAAAAACATCATTACCATCATAAACTATAAAAAATTTTCATTTTCCTTCATAAAAATGGTCATACCGTGTTTTTATGTAACCCAAGACGCCTTAAATGACTGCATAACCAGCAGACGGACAGCAGACGGAGCCTCCATTTCTCTCAATCCAATGCTGTACATCAATCTTTAGCATCTCCATCAATCTCCATCACCGCTTCCTTCATTCTCCTTCCCGATTGCTCCTTCAAGATAGTGCACATGAACAACCCATAGAGAGGAGAGAGAGGGAGGAGAGAGAAAGACTAGATTATGATCTCTTCATCCAGATAGCCATATCTCATGCGAATACTGGCGATAGAATCAAGAAAGAGGGAGAAGTTGCCGGGTATCATCTGTTACATAGCTTCTTTGCAACCTCCATTTATGATTGGTGGCGGGGGAGGGGAAGGGTGGCGAAATTTGCGGACGCTGCCTGCTACCGCCATATCCATGCCATGTCCATGAAAAATTGAGGGGGGGGGGGGGGGGGGAGGGGGGCTTTAAAGTCCCAAAGGGCACCACCTCTTTGTCTGAAATTTTGTCCACCCTTTCAAATCTTGGCCCATTTTTGGCCTCTTCCGCGTCCGGGCTCCGTTTCAGCCTTTGAAAAATCATGCGCATCCATCTCGGCATCCCGCACTGACTGAAAGCTCCCAGAATCCCGCATGGCAGTTGAAAATTTTATCAAAAATCCACAAGTGTCGCTCGGACACCTTTTAAAAGTAGTTTTTCACTTGGTGCTTAAAATCATCCTAGCTGCAACCGTCGCCTTCGATGTCGAATATGTTTCCCCTAAATTCTGGATTTTTTGGAAAATTTTAGGCACATCCCAGGCTCAAAACTCCACTCTCAGCATAAACAAAAGCAATGTAAGAATCATTCATAAAATCAATAACAAAGTCTTCATCTACCTCCTGAAGACAAAGAATGGGTGCAAGCTACCATTTGTTTTGCATGCCAACTTTAGTGGGACACCCTTGATAATCTATAAGAAATATCTTTGACAACTTTGATAAATGTTGTCTTTGGAATGACATGATGTGTAGTTCTTTGTGCCTTCCTTATTTCACTAAAACATTTCTAAACGTAATAAAATCTTGACTTTCTCTTTCTCTTGGACTTGAAAGGCTCTTCTCCATGGGCATAAGAGGGTCTAGGTCGCTTTGTTTGCTGAACAGGGACTCTAGGGGAGGTTGGAAACTTGGCACTTGTAGGAGAGGATTGTCAAGCAAGGTCACAATGTTGGTTGTCAACATAATGAAGCTTCCTATGGGCATGGGAAGAACACACTATCGCTGCACAAGATTGCTTTGATTGCATGGCAAGAGACTGAGGAAAACGAGGGGTAGATGAGATCTTAGGAGGGAGAGATTGAGGAACCACTTATGGCCTTGTCTCTTCCTCACTATCCTTGTTGTCTATATACACCTTCCTTACAGTTTGCTTTGTCCTAATCATCACCTACTAGAAAATGACACAAATTAGAAACTTTACACTCAAATCAAAAATCTTAAATACAAATCAGAAACTTAAAACATAAATTAAAAACTTGAAACATAAATTAGAAACATTAAACATATCTCAAAAACCTTAAAGCCTAATCAAAAACCTAAAACATCAGATACGACATAATGGGAGGAAAGCCCAAGATGGAAGGTGATTCATTTGTGCCGTATTTGCGAAACAAAGACTAGAACAAAAAATACGACGTGAAGGCAAATATCACAAGCCATACATTTGCACTGTATTTGTGGATGACAGATACAGTAGTACAAACACACTTGAGTGGGATACACAAGGTTCCATCTACTCGCACCATATCTGCTGAGAGAAGCTTGCATGGTCATTTTTGCATGATCGATATGGGGCAAATGCACTCAAGTGCTGTATTAAAATTGGCCTTCTCGCACCATATCGATAGATAGAAATTGAGTTGCACGCGAAGAAGCACTGATTTGGCCTTACTTTGAGTAAACGATAGATACGATGCAAAGCAGCACTCATTGGGTTCAACATTTTTGTGTTATCCCGTCATATCTGCCATACCGAGATAGTGCACCTAGGTATTAGTGTCATATCTCTATTCCACATCTTGGAAAGTGGAGTTCTTTGAGCCAAGCTTGAAATGAGATTAACTAGTAATGTGTGATGGTTGAAGAGAGTTGGGAGTGCAAGTGGTCACTCCCTCCATATTGTCTTTTGTGGTCGTGGATGCAAAAAGTGAGCCATGTAAACCGACATCGGTCTTTTATACTTGTGCGGTAAGTGACATGTGGCACTGTATTATTGGCTGGGGTTTGCGAGTGCCATTCAGGTGGTTGTCCATGTGGAAAATCCCTATTCTTGTCTATATATACACGTTGTCAGAGGGGTTTAGTCGAAATGTCATATCCACCAAGGATCAAAGATAAAAGCAAGTAGAGAATAGAAGATAGAAGAGAAGAAAAATAATAGACAAGAGGTAGACAAGATAAAGACAAAGCACAATGAATCAAAGCAGTATGTATTGATAGAACCAAAAATTCCTTATCTCGCACTACTCAGAAGTAATATCCAATTTAGATCTCTTGGAGCTCCCCTATAGGCAAAAAATGTGCATCAAACTTTAGCTTCTTCTTTGCTACTCAGACCGCAAATCTGATGGTTATGTTGGCTATGAAAGGGGGGTAAAACCCTAGGACGTAGGACACCTGCTCACGATTCTTCCAAATCACTCAATCTTCTCCATGTTTGCACTGTTGTTTGCTGCCTGTAAAATACGATCACAACGCGCACAATTTTGCCAATCCTTCTTTTTTTGCATAAGCTTTTCCAAAACTAGCTAAAAAAGCAACTTGATTTTTGCATGTCTTCCTATTCTATAAGTTTTCTACATCTTTTTAGGATATTTACAAGAAATAATATCCAAAATATCAAAAATAGGCTAAACTTGTCCAAAAATCTAGTATTTTTGTTGAAACATCCATACTATGGACACTAGCACTAATGACTAATGTGGCATTGACTCTCTAGATCAATTAGAAAGTTGGATGATGATGCATTCCGTTTTTTTTTCACACTGTGTCCATGTAGCAACATGATAACGTAATTAGGCATTTAGGGTTTTTTTGGTAAATTATCAAGCCTAGCTAGATTCGAGAGCTCCTCTTGATGTTTTACATTTGTTCTTGTACCGTATCCTGCTTTTCTACTTTTCAAGGATCTGTAGATTGGCACCGTTAGGTGCACTCCATACAAAGCGAGGAGGCATTTTTCATGAGGTTGAGTGCACCCTTTCGTGCCTTATCATGGATCCCCACATACAAAGCGAGGAGGCATTGTTTTTAAGGTCGAATGTACACTTTCTCGTCGTATCGTGCTTTTACTCATGTCTCAACCAAAGGATGTTGCAAGCTTCCAAGAGCAGTCCCCCTTATAAGAAAAGAAGATTGTCATTAGGGATCAAGGGCTTCTGGTTGTCCTATCTTCTTCCCTAAAATTCCTAGTACTTCCCTTGTTTAGTAGTAAGTGTGGGAATACCTAGGAAGTCTCCAGTCAAAGGCAAGCCACCATTGGGGGTTCTTGGATTGTCTAAAATCACAGAGGTTTATACATTAGAAAGGCTTCTAGACTTTCTTCTTCAAAATGGCATGGAGTTATCTTACTATGGAGCTGCAAATGATACTTTCAATCCCGATTGGGATATTGACCATGTCTTGAACTCATGCAAGAATTTTCTTCTAGAGGAATTTGTTGAGTTTGAAGGTCTTGCATTTCTGGTGGTTGAAAAGGATGCAAAGGAATATGTTCACATACCTATTGGGAGCTCACCTTCAGAGAAGGCTTTGTTTTCAAGAAAGTGTATATCTCATTCTCTTGACAGGTTTTGTACCTTAGATTTATTTTGTTTTGCTCATTCTAGGAAATCCAGGCTAATGTAAAAATTAGATGCATTCATTGAATATACTCTTGTTAAGTATCCTCTTAAATATGATGAACAACAATTAGAGGGTCCAAAAAATTCTAGCTTCTGCCTTTTGTATGAGGTAGCAAATGACAAGGATGTAGAGGAATGTTTGGACCTTGAGCAATAAGCATATGTTGCTAGAAAACTACATGTTGCCCAATTCAAAGCAGAGACTATTATTGAAGAAAACCATGCAAATGTAAATCTTGTATGTGACTCTTCTTTCTATACTATTGCTTTACTTCCAACTTTCTCTATTAAGGACAAGGAATACATACTGCTATCAGACATCTAATGGCTCTTCAATCTTAGGGAGGATTATTGTTTAATGATCATTGAAGAGGCTTCTAATGTTGCAAATGGCATTGTTGACATGGAAAATGAATTGAAAGAAGAGTTAGTTAAACTTGAAACTAAAATTATGGATGACGAGTTTATTGAAGCAAGGGATGCCCTTTCTCTTTGTTTGAAACATGGACTATATGTATTAAGGCACTTTTACCAGGCTACTTGGTTTCTCTAGGTTGCAGTACAATGCACACAAGGTAATGTTTTTCGAGAAGATTGCGGCAATTAGGACTTTTGGTTATGGTCCTGGTTTCTCTGCTTCTAGAGCAATATACTTTCTAGTCCTCTCATCTTATGCTTTGGTAGCAAACCAACCTAATATAAAATCAATAGTTGGCTACAAGATAAGAAAGTCTCTATGTTATAGAGGAAATATCCTAGAGGGGGAGGATGATGTAAAGGCTCCTAAGAGCTAGCTTTTTACTTTTCTTTCTTGAAAAATACTATGAACTCTTAAGTTTTATTGTCATCTTTAGTATTCATTCATTGAAGTTGTCATTAAAAAAACCAATTGAATAGCTCCTCAAGAGCATTACTTTTTGTAACTCCTCCTCCATGTCTTGTGCTTTGAAAAAAACTTGTACATTCTTGATAGTGAGATTTTTCCATGCCTTGGTTGCTATAAGTTGCTAGGGGGCCTTGCTCCTTCACAAAGTAAGGCCCATGGATATGAAGGATATGCTGCAAATTCAAAAGAGTAACGATCATTTTATGCCATTGGAAATTTTATCAATGAAATATTGGATTAAATATTCTCTCTTACCAAATAAAATGTGATATCCTTTTCTCCCCACGGCTCCTTTATTGCTTGAACAAGATTTGTAATCGAACATTTAAACTCTTCTCGATGATATATGTAGGTTTTTGTTTATTGCTTGAAGAGCTTTAGGAAGACATTGAGGTGTCTCCAAACCTCCATCCTTAGAAATGCAAGTTGTGATGTGCTTGCAACGTTTTTCATTATCCCACACAACTATCTCCAATGCTCCCAAGTAATGCTCACCTGGTTTCCTAAAAAGCATCTAGCTTTTGAGCCTCGCATCATTGAGACATCAGCCAAGACATCTCTTATTTTCCCTGAAAGTATTGGATCTTTTCTTAAGTGAACTTGACCTCTATGAAAACCCATTTCAGAGAGTAATGCCTCACATTTATCAATACACTCATTCAATAAAGACAAGGGATTGATTGAGTATGCATAGTCGAGATGCAACCTGAGAAGTTTATCAATAATTATAATCTGTGCATGCAAAGTACATATATGAACATTTATAAGTGTAGTAATCGAAAGAATGGGATCCCATATATCTTTCTTGTTTTTATTTTTACTCAAATCTATAGAGTCTTTAGTTGGGGCTCATTATATATTCTAAGCATACATTTGATAGATTTCAAGTCAATGCTCATGTGCCATTCCACATTGAAATTACCAACCCCATCAACAACCAAAATTTCTCATTCACTTTGAGACTTAATAATGTTTGGAATACCTATATGAGTGAACAACCATTTCAGTATTTGATGATTCTCAATTCGTACCTAAGCTGCATCAACCCACCAAATCTCTAGCTTTAACTAAGACTTATGCACTAGTGCTTGACCCCCACCATTGTTGTATTCCAATACCTTGTTCATGATGCAAGTGTTGACTCTTTCCATGTTTTGTCCTTTTGAATCTGTGCTTCATCTAACTTCAAGGAAAAATTCAAAATACGGTGACATTCTCTAACATGAGTCTATACATATGAACCATTGCAATCTACACTCTTCTTAGATCAACCCATGTATTGTTAAACACATTGTATTCAAAAATAGATTTTTTTTGTCTTTTTGTATGGCATAAAGGCCTCAATATGAATGTATTCCCCAAAAACTTGTGAAATCTTACGATTCATGGCAATCCTTGCAACCGATAGATACTCTAAGGGCTCGAGGCATCCCAAATACAGCTATTCTATTACATTTTAGATTTTTAAACCGTAATCTTGAGATAGCACGATAACCTTTTTGACTAATGCCCGCAATATCACATATCTCTACAATTTCGTTTGGTTTTATTGTGTCCTTCAAGACCTTGACCAATTCTTTGAGAGTTGGGCCTCTCAAATCCATATTCTGAGGTGACTTAAGAATCCTCAAGATATCATTCTTATTCATGGTCTCTTTTAAAAGACTGATTCTCTCCTCACACACACACACACACACACACACACACACACACTCTCTCTCTCTCTCTCTCTCTCTCTCTCTCTCTCTCTTTACGAAGAAAGCTAGAGATTCATACATAGAGAGCAAGAGGGAGGCAGATATGTGCACACACACACACACACACACACACACACACACACACACAAAGAGAAAGATTACAAAGAGACAATAATCTTATCAATAAGAGAGGGTGCCATGAATTTGATTTTAGAAAAGTAAATACATAGTTACTAAACCATGGGATCTATAGTATCTATATACAATTCTTGGGTATCTAGTCTAGATTGGTTTCTTTGTAAGCTTTACTCTATCAAATGTATTCCATGCTAGTAGAAAGACACATATTCTTATGCTCATTAAATGGAAGCTTCCTTTAGTGCTAAGGATTTTTACTAATAGTATACACACCTTAGCATGCTTTGACCCTTACGTATGGTAGGACTCTAAATCATCAACTGAGGCCACACAAGATTTGGATGATGTCACTTAAGTGGAGTGATAGAGGTATGGATAAACCAACCATATTAGAAGTTGCAAACTAAATTGAAATTTAGACTTATAGATACTCTTAACACCAATTCTTCTCTTATTTGTGCATAGTATTGAGCATCAAGCCCTAGGGGTGCACCTATAAGAAATCATCTATATAACATGCATTCAAAGGGTATTAAGAAATACCCTTTCTTTATATGCTATAACTCTTACTATGATACCACTGAGACAATGCACAATATGTTCAAGCTCATTGATTTATATTTTATATTTTATCATGAACCTTGCATATATCCTTTCATTCCATAGAAGCTGATACAACTAACACATTCAAGGAAAGTAATATAGTCATGATACGATATTTTTCTTTATAACAAGTTCTATTCTTGATTCAATTCAACTATGCTCTTCATTTTGAAACCCCTCTTTGTTAGCTTTTGTGTTTTGTCATCAATCCAATCCTACATAAATGTTTTTCTTTTGGCCCTCCTAAACTAAATACATTTAATTTTAAAAATTTGCTCGAAAATATGCTTAATTAGTAAATTAGATCTCTTTATTTAGAAGAAACATGATCCTAGAGAGTTTATATGTCCCATGAGCAAGACCCCTATTTGAGAGAATCTTTGCACATCTAAAAGTAGACATGACACTGTCACACGAGTAGAGAAATATACAAACACACCTCCCAACTCAATGATGAGACAACAACGAGTACCGGAAAGGATGTATGACTTTGTCTAGGTGAAGAACTTAACTTAAGAAAGGATGTATTGCTGTGCAGTCAATAGATTTCCTCCAAACACCTTGACCAGTCTCAAGACATGTCAGCTTCACAATCTGATGAGCATCCGGCCAGCCACATGCAGAAGCTCTCCTAGAAATACCGCATGCCCCTGGGCCCTCACTGAGATGTTCGTCTTATGCTTCCATACGATTTCCTCTTCATCATGTTTCCTAAAACCACTCGACAGCGGCCAATCACCCCGGAATCATGTATCTTCTTCACTTCCAAACTGCAGCACATCCCGATATATTACGTACGTTGTCGCTGACGTCCTCATAAAATTCACAGCTTCAATAAGTCTCCGATTCCAATATCAGCTTCATAATATCGAGATGAACGTTGAAATATCACCATTTCAGTTTGTAACTGACCATCACGCTCTTACACTAATTATTTGTTGGCAACTCCAAAGATTTTCCGAGAGCGGCAACCGATCATCACCACTGTTGGGCCTATTGTAACCTTCATTTGATGATCCCTTTCGACATAATCATTAAAGAAGCTACTAGCGGTATGTGCTGCCGACGGATATTCCTCGTCATACAAAATTGCATCTCCTTTGTTTTGCCCGGCTTTGTCTGTATAGGTTTTCATATTCCATGGCCACTCATCTTTATATTCACATTTCTACTATATCCTTAGCACTTGGCCAATTCCCCTAGAGAGGTTTCTCATCTTATCAATTGTAACACATCAAATGAGAGAATAGACATATGGATCCTGGAGTTGTCACAAGAATATCCAAACTGGCATCACGTTGCTTGACCTTGACACCTTCTAAACCACCATACTAGCTAGTCGACTTTGCTTCATCCCTTCCATAATCTCTTCACGAGTCGCGATAATGGGATCCTCTATCAAGACCATGACTATCAAAACCTCTACACCCACCTCTACCACCCTTCTTAGCATGAGAAAGTGTTTACACATTGTCCAATAACTTTGTGGATTAGTTCAAATTTGAAAAAAAGCCTCAGTCTAGTCATCTCCCAACTCTATTGCCTCTAGGGTCTTCATAATTGCCTATTCAACCTCCCCAAAAGCTTGTAGAATTGGCATGAATCTTTGATAGCATGTGCTTTCAATTCCATGCAATATATTCTCCTCGAAAAATATGCTTTGTAAATGACCTATGTGCTCAATCACATACGATTTGAAAAGGAATACAAAGCTGGAATTTATGCCATGCAATCATATAATCCATGCATAATACAAAAATATATATGCACTGAAAGGATGAGTGCCTAGCCTAACTACAAGTGCCAATGCGTCATGCAGATGTAAATATAGTTCCTTGACTAATTTAAATGCTTAACCTCACCCTTCATCACTTAGTGGAGAGAAAATGATTGCAATCCCAATTCTCACAATTACTCAAGAAAATAACAGTCTGCATGATGTTGACCAAATAGACAACCTATCTCACAAGTGAAGGAGTCCTTCACGATCCTCAAACTCACCCAACCACCTTTTCTCTTAGCCTCAGGTTCCTAATCTAGTGATGAATATCCCATTTCTCATTCTTTCCAAGAAAATGCATGCACAATGAAGGGTGCTCTCTCTCAAGTGTGCATGCATCTAAAATTCATTGCATATAGTTGCAGCACACATGATCATTCCACTGGTGCTCAACAATGGTGCAAAGAGTGCATTAACTCAAACCTTTATATGAAAATAATTGAAAAACATCAAGAGATGACCCCCGAGTGAAATGTATCTAACAAGTGTAAAATGAAGTGCTTGTAAAATCTTAATCCCTGTGATGTGCAAAGATATTAGCAAGAAAGTATACATGATTGAGGATGTCTAGTAGCTATTGACAAAATCTAATTCCAATATATCTAAAAAAACACCAATCTTGACCAAAACAAACAAGTTCTCAAGCACAATAAATTTAAAATAATGACAAAAAAAATTTCTAGTGTAATCAAACACAAAAAATCTAGCTAGCAAGCAACAAATCAAGCAGTTATACAAATAACTAAATACAAACTTTTCTACCTACAAGATGCATTACTAGGGGTTCTCAATTTACATCAAAACATGTGAGATATTTAGCCCACCCCCTAGACTACAAGCATTCATGCACAGTAGAAGCCTTCACGAAGTGATGCTTCATCAATTATCCATTCAGTTTCCTCATTCTTTTGCTCTTTTGACTTATAATCGCTCCAATCTTCCACTTTATTTGTCATCAATCTTGATACATCTTCAACCTATATTCATTGATTCTTTTTTAATGTGTTTTTTCATCTAAGTCTTTTAATGCATAAGCTCCATTTTTGTATGTTTCAATCACTCTAAATGGTCCCTCCCATTTAGCTAGAAATTTATTTCAAAATGTGAGATCCAATTTACTATTTTTTGCGAACTTCTTTCATAATAATCACATGACTATTGCCTATCTAATTGTGCTTCTTGTAATTGCAACAATCTCTCTTTCAAATAATCGTTATCCTTATCCCCACTCAACTTTTCAAGCATCCTCAAAGTAGGTATTTCCACTTCTTGAGGCAATAAAGCTTCACTTCCATAAACTATCTTATATGGAGGAAACCCAATATTATCTTTCCTAGATAAATGATAAGCCCATAATGTACTCAAAAGCTCAATATCCCACATTTGAGCAGGATCTTGTTCTTATCTCACTACTCTTTGGGGCAACATGCAGGTCAACAACAGAAGCAATCATACTTGCAATATGGTTATGCATTCATGAGAGATATGCTATGTGCACACATAATGATGATAGTTGAATTTCTTTATGGTTATCATCAGGAGAAGCTGAAGGACTCCAATGAAAAGAGAAATGCCATTGAAAAGAGTAATACCAATGGGTTGTTGAAATAATTGGAGATGTACATCAAGAAGAACTATAATTGGTGCTTCTATTAAGTTGGTGCATTTCATTGTAAATGAACTACTAATACAGGATCCCAATCTAATCTTCTAACCTAGCAACAACACTGTGCTAAACCAAGAGCTATCTCCAAGATGATCAGAGCTGAAATGAACCTATACTTACAGTAGACATGGTTCTCAAGATAAGGATGAAGATACGAAGTGGTCCATTCCCTAACTTCTCTTGAAACTTTGAAACCACCCACATGTTTCTTTAATGCTAGAAGTGCTCCTTTGACAGCATCATCCATGGCCATTCTCATAAGGAGGTAGGATTACAAATTATGAGGTCCATCCACGGATTATTATTGCAATCTAAGCAAAGAAATGCAACTATTCTTCATAAGCTTGGGTTGTGGACCAACAATGTGTACCCATAGCCATGTTTTGAACAGATGGTGCATAGCAGGATGCAAAGATGGGTCCATTTGTCTGTATGATTTAATGAACACCTTTGGTAGCCTCGCTCAAAATTGGCTAACATAACTACTAATAAATTTTACAATATTTTCAAGTAAATAAAGACAAGGTAGCTTTTGCTTAGCTAGCACCTTCAATATGTGCTTACAAATTATTGAAGCTATCACATTTGAGGGATGCCGATTTTCCCCAATGATAATTGTTAAATTGGTAATGATGGACTTTGAGTTGTAGGTGAGCTATGTATTGAGAAAGAAGTTCTTATGTTGCTCCATCATCAGTGCCTTTTGACTTGTCATCATCTATTGGTTTGTCCTTCACCTTACGTTTGTCCAAATCTTGATCTAGAGCTATTGTCCTCGTTCTTTTAAAATCTACATTGTGCAAAGGAAGTTTGGAAGGCTTTCTTTTATCACCCTCTATAGGAGAAATTGTCATTGATCTTCTATCTGAAACCCCACTAAGGGATATTGTACATGAAATTAGATGCAATACCAATGGTTGAGTTGGATAAAGATGGATTGGTTAAGACTAGTGAACCATTGAAACATTTGGAAAGTGCAATTCCTGACCAATTGTGTTGAGATTTTGGGAATACCATGACATTTGCGGCCCCTTGATTTGCTATACTCTGTTCATTCATGGTTGAATGGGCATGTATTTTTGAGTTGATATAGAGGGACTCAGATGCCAACACGTCCACCCCATCATCTGGCACATAGAAGGAGACTTTATCAACATGATAGTCAATAGACAGGAATGGACATCACCGTGTTGGAAATAACAACTAGATGCTTTTGACACTTGATAGCCAACAAACAGGGCATGATTTTTCAACAAATATTCTACAAACAACACTACATTTGCACCAGTCTCTTGCATGCATGCCTAAACATTATCTAGGCATTGGATATTTCCATTTGCTAAAATAGTGATTTTGAGACCGTCCTTGACTACTTTTATTACAGACCAATCTGTTACACTCTTGATATCATTTTGATCCCGTGTTCTTCCATACATGGCAAGGAGAGAACTAGGTGCTTCCTCAAGCATGTGAGCATAACGGGTGTCCTTCAGATGAAGGGGCGGGCAGCTTTTTCATAGCTAGTTTGGTTTCTATTGCAATAGAGGTGAAAATGGATGGTGGAAAGTGTCAATAGATAAGGCTATTGGAACAATAATGCTTATTGTTTGCCAATTTGGCCATTGGTTTTGCATAGGGGATAGGAAATTTTTCTATACTGGATGATGAAGATGGTGAAATCTTATATTGAGTGTTGAGAAGGTGCATTTCTTTTAGCTGTAGGATCCTTCCTTAAGTGCATGCCTATTATATGAATGATAGTGTCAGTTCCATAGATACAAAAGTTGATGATGTTAAATTGCAAGGTCCTTGAATCTCAATTTATCAAGCATTCTATTGTGTGATATGGATTGCTTTGAATGTCTAGATAAAGATGGTAGTGGCATAATTGATTTTGTCATATGCATTGCACACCCAAAGTAATCAAAGATGAGAAGTCTACTTTAGTTGTCATCCACATTTGTATGGGATTCAAGGTCTTGCTGTAAGAATAATTTTAGCTAAGATAATTTTTACAGTAGTGAATCTCTGTACTGTAGAGTAGGTCAACCTTTTGATGATGAGAAGAGGCTTGATCAATTTCATTGATTATTATCTAAAACCTAAATCATAAGTAGTTGATTCCAAAAACTTTGGAATAGACAAAGAAAGCCATGGTCCTAGCAACACATGGTAAATCCTTCACCCACCTAAGAAGGATATTGAAGTTTTAAATATTCATGTGGCATCAACATCTCTTGATACAAAAGTAGTTGATCTATTTGCTAAAGATAAAGTGTGTGCAATCCACACTACTAAGATGATGGTGATGATGAATCAAGGATTTGTCATGCCCTTGTGGTGATGATGAGCCATAGTTTAATGTTGCATGCTTGAGGAGCATTTTATTGGAAGAGAGAGGTTAGATGATAACTGTGATTGCATTAGAAGAGCATACTACACTTTAATTAGCAGGGGATTGAATTTAATCCAATCATAATTCATAACTCTAGCTACTTAAGTTTTCTCACTCTTAGCATCCCAAACTAAATGCATTGAATGCTACTATATGGCGACAAGAAGCTATCAGAGCCTAAAGACACAATGGATCAATTGAGACCCACAGTAAATTAATGTTTAAGATGGACCATCTGATCTCAACCATCTTAGCCACCAATGCACAAGCCCAAGCAACCAATGACAAGCTTACAGCCCTTACAACCGGTGTTGCTCAAATGACTGCCAATGATGGATTAGCATGATTACAAGCATAAGCGTGGGCATTCTCATGGAAACTATGAGTACCATGCGACCACTTGCATGGGTCTAATGCACAATGACAGCAGCACGTGCTTACTTATGGTTAGCATGCATATAATGATTGTGCTTTTAATCGCTGACCCTCTCTATCGACTACCCTCTGCCTCGCTGGACGCACGAGCTTCTGCAGATGCATGTGCTTCTGCAGATGCTTGTGCTTCAGCCGATGCACGTACAGGTGCTGCATGTGGAGTACATGCATATGGAGTATCTGCATGTGGAGTTTGGGAAGTAGTGCCAGCCAAAGACGTCAGAGGTGTTCCAGACATGACATTGAACACCTCGTCCGTTGTGGGAGAGCAGCCAAGGTGTCTGGTCATCTCTCCCATGAAGTCTTTCCTACTAGGAAAACCTCCAAAAAATGCATTGATCCCCCTACCAAACGAGGCCAATGTATCATTCATGCGATCCAAATCCGGGTCATTGCTAGATGAACCAGGATACGACATCTGTAAGAAAAACACAAGAAAAAGACAAATTTATTTGCATACAAAAAATCATATATTTACGTATATTTTCAAAGAGCTTTCTTTAGACATTAAGCATAAAAATTAAGTGCTAATACTTCTCATAAACAAGAAAACTGATAAACACAAACATGGGATTGGTGACATTCATCATTGCAAAAATATATTGTTTACTATCAGAACTGGGAGACCTGGTGTGTGTATCCCCGCGTCTAAATTGCAGGTTAGACATGCCCTCAGACGCGATCCCAAAGTCAACCTTTTGTCCAGTGCATCTATATTCGCATCTAAGATGCAGCACAGACGCGCTGTCAAACGCACATTCCAGGTCAATGCTCTACATGTGCGTGTATCATCGCGTGTAGACTGTAGAGCACACGCACCAACACACGCGCTCTAAGACGTGCCCTCAGATGCTAAGCGAGAAAACATTTTTCGCGTCTATATCTGCGTCTATACTGAAATGTAGATGCGCTATCAGAAGCGCTCGATTGGCTGATTTTAGCCCGACGACCGCCATTGATGATTTACAAAATGCAATAAATAATGGAATCACAAATCCTAAATACACAGACAGAGTAGAGAGAGAAAGAGAGAAACAAAGAGAGAGAGAGAGAGAGAGAGAGAGAGAGAGAGAGAGAGAGAGAGAGAGAGAGAGAGAGAGAGAGAGAGAGAGAGAGAGAGAGAGAGAGACTCATCTTGGGTGTTTGGTGTGGCGGGTGGTGGCGCTTCTTCCTTCTCCTTCTTCCTCTTCTTGGTAAGTTACCCTCCCTTGATGCTTGCTTGCTTGCTTACTGCTTCTTCTTGTTCTCCTCTCTCTTGTTCTCTCTTTCTTCCTCTCCTTGGCTTTCCTTTTTCCCTTCTTGTGTGTTTGAAATGAAAGAAGAGGTGAGTCATGAGGAGGTGAGGCATGAAGAGACTAGGTGAGGCATGAAGAGACTGCATGTCGGCTAAACTCAAGCTTCAGAACCGCAAAAAATGTAGGAAAAAAAAGGCGCAGTTTGAAAAGAAATGATTTAAGTATGGTTTGAATTTTAACGTGTGCGTCTATTTTTGCGTGTATATGCATGTCTATTGTTCAGGTAGACGCAAATATAGATGCGAACATAGACGCGAAAATAGACACCAATATAGACACGTACGTAAACGCAGATATAGACGTGCATTTAGGCTTTATCATGATTTTTTTTTTAAAGATAAGTTTTGATAGTGAATTCTTATCATAAGTTTTAATGTATTTATGATGATTTTTGTGTATTTAAAATTGAGATCTTAGAATAATTAATACACTAGCTTTAAGTTTTTATGTAAACATATGAATGACAAATATTTTGATGTTGTCATGAATTAGGTTTAATCATGTCGTCGTCATCACCTAGTGTGGTGCATGCTGATGAGTCAATGAGCACATCCTCAAGTGAGGATGAAACATTGCGTCTTCATAATCGAGATGCATGGCTACGACAAAAAATTAAATGCATGTGTGATCATTGTCGAGGGTGTATTTTTCGAGCACGTCGAATTGCAATGACACACCTCAGCTTGTATGGAGAATGGGACCAAGAAAAATCACCAGTATTCATTGTTTTTTTTACCACTAAGATTGCTAGTCTATGTTACAGGAATTATATATCAACGTACATGAAACTCCATTTTGTGGTTGAGCAGGATGCGGTGCCACATCCTCAGATGCTCCCTCCCGGGCGTCGAGAGGCTGCAAAACGTCGACGCGAGGAGGCAGAGTCTTCAAGAAGAGTAGAGACTGACGACCATGATAGTAGCCCTCATGAAATGCCCCATCAAGTCGTAGAGGATGAGATTTTGGACAACATGGTACATCATCTATTTTCACAACCGGTTCAGGGAGAAGGTCACTCTACGAAGCTAGATGATCCACTATATGTAGTATCATCTACTCCATTGTATGAAGGTTGTACGTACTCCGTTCTTTGTGCGTCCCTCGAGATATTTAACTTGCAAACAATTTATGGATGGAGTAATGTTAGTTTGGATGCGTTATTGAAGTAGGTATCAATTCAGTTTGGCTTATGAATCATAATATTAATTGTTCTATTTTGAAATCAGACAGAAATATATGTTGGTGGTTTTTTAACTCACTTTTAAAAATAGATGTAGGTTATTATCACAAATGCTTCCAAAAGGAAACAAATTGCCAACTAAGAGAGAGCAAGCAAGACATTACTTGACATCTCTGGGAGGCCTCGATTATGTCAAGATCCATGCATGTGTCAATGATTGTGTCTTATTTCGTGGGATTCATGAGTTCACACGAGAGTGTCCTGTTTGTGGCGAATCAAGATATGAAGTGGAGATGAAGTCAATGGATGTGCCTCGTAAGGTTTTGCGACATTTTCCGATTGTTCCACGTATAAAACTTGTGTTCAAGTGTAAGTCTATTGGAAAGCTCATGTCATGGCATGTTAGTCATCATTCAAGTGATGGAAAATGGAGGATCCCTGTAGACACACCGGCATGGCAACATATAGATAATTTGTGGCCCGTTTTCAAAGAAGAGCCAAGAAATTTGAGATTTGGTTCAGGTATGGATGGAATCAATCCATTTGGCATCAAAATCACATCATACAGTGTATGGCCAGTGGTATTGGTGAACTATAATACTCCTCCATCTATGGCAATTAAAAAGGAACATTACTCAATTACATTTACTCGATCCATTTTGACTACTCAATTACATTTACTCGTACATTTGATTGATGAGATCGCACTTTGTGGGGCAGTTCATGTAAGGTGGATGTTTTTTCTTGAGCACTTCATGAAAACCTTGAAAGATTTTGTGAGGCAAAAAGCATGGCCTGAGGGAAGCATGTCTGAGGGTTGGTTAGTGCAATCATCCCTTGTTTATATCTCTGAATATCTTGCTGAAGTGGATCCCTCTCAACCACGACTATGGAAAGATGATAAAGACTTGAGGATGACCTCTATAGTGCCTCAAGGAAAATGAATGAGTAAAGTGCTAACAAAAGAAGAACTTCGTAAGCTAAATAGTTTTTGTGTGCTCAATAGTGATGTAATGAGCAAATGGGTGACACTATATAATGAAACAAGGGCAAGAAGAAAAATCGAAAGATAAGAATTTCGCACTAGATATGGACGTAATGTCTCATTTCCAGATAATCTAAATGCACTCCCACGTCATATTGATATAGATTGGCTACATGAGGAAATGGAGAGAATGGAAAAAGAGGAGGAAATTAAAATATCTCAAGAAGAGTGGGAATACGCACGAGGTTGCTTATCAAAGGTGAGACATACTATCAATTAATTTGTTTCTATAAGTTTTATTTTATATAAATAATTGACATGTTTGATCTTTTATCTTTTACTACTAGTACACATTATTCAATGCACTTTGGTGTGAGGGTAAACATCTTCGAACTCAGCGTATAGATGAAAAGAGAAATACCCAAGATTGTGGTGTCCTTGCTCACTTCGAGGATACCA
Organism: Lygodium microphyllum; assembly: GCF_053477565.2. NCBI lineage: Eukaryota > Viridiplantae > Streptophyta > Polypodiopsida > Schizaeales > Lygodiaceae > Lygodium > Lygodium microphyllum. The sequence continues at coordinate 114,430,922 of NC_141154.1, read as the reverse complement.
ATGGTACCATGGAAGGTTATTGTGGCTTGATCCAAGATATTCTGAAGCTTGACTTCAGACGATTCTTTATATATGTACTGGATGTGAAGTGGTTTAAAGAAGTGGTAACAAATGGTGAGCATTGCACAATCAGACGTCATCCAAGTGGTTTTGTAATCATTGACTCTACAAAATTTCACCAAAACAAGAATGACACATTAGTACTACCTCAACAATGCGAGCAGGTATATATGCAAAGGCTAATTTTTTTATATGTATACATGTGATATATATACACAATATAATAAGTACAATTAAGTTTTTTGCTTTTGTTTTTCAAATACAGGTTGTGTCATCCAATGGTAAACAATAACCAATGGTGGTATGTCATCCCTATATCTAATCGTTCAATGCCAATATATGGTAATATTACCGACATGGAGATAGCAGATGACAATCCAACAATTAATGATGATGTGCATGATGACACCATAATGGATGATATGCGTGATATAGTACAAGATGAACCTCGCGAGGATGTTCAAGGAAATGCAGAAGAAGAGAATAATGTGATTGTCGATGATATTGATGAAGTTATTGAGCAATATAGCAACACATCTGATAGTGGGATAGACTTATTTGTTTTGTTACCTCTTGGTAACATAGATCTAGAAGTAGATAGTTTAGCAAGGGCTGATCTCATTGAAGATGAGATGGATCATTCACTATAACGTACTTAATTTGCTTAATGATTCAATGTGTATTCCTAATTCTATGGTTTTTATCATGCGAACACGTGCATACTCAAGAATCAATAGTCAAGTTGAAAGCTAAATTGAATTTTCCATGATAAAAAGGAAGTATTTTTTATCATCTTCAAGTAGAGAAATTACGAGATACATATTGCAATGCTTGCTACTAATTGTAAGGTTTCTGTCGCTTACCGCTAATTACTTATATCAGGCTTGTCAACTGGAGGAACTGCCATTCATTAGAGAGCAATGAAAAAGTAATTATTAACTCTATTTTTTTAATTCAATGATTCAACGTGTATTCTTAATTCTATGGTTTTTATCATGCGCACACGTGCATGCTCAAGAATCAATTTCAGGTGGTTAAATAATTATTAACTTTGGTTTTTTAATTATGTGAATTGCAATTTTAGGTGGTTAAATAATTATGCGTCTACTGGCGCGTCTATATTGGTGTCTATTTGCGCAGATATATAGACGCAAAATTTGCATCTATTTACACACACGTTTACACGGACTGATAGTTGCAATGATAGACGCGCTCGACTTTGCGCGTCTAACATGCGCGTCTATGCCTCATTTCTGTTGTAGTGAACCTTGAGGATTGAAGCTTCAAGGCAGATGTTGGAGGAGATGGATGACCAAATAAAGTCAATAAGACAAGACATCCAAGCCGCCAAGGATAAATAGAAGGCATACATAGATTTGAAGCGTCAAAATAGAATCTTCAAGGAAGGAGACATGGTCTTCATTCGCGTATGCCCAAAGAAGAGTTATCTATCCTTAGGAGATTGCAAGAAGCTAAGTTCAAGGTATTGTGGACCATACAAAATTGTCAAGTGCCTAGGACCTAATGCTTATAGACTAAAACTCCCTGAGAGCCTAAAGGTTCATAATGTATTCCATATCAGCCTATTGAAGAAGTATATACCTAATCCTAGTCATGTACTTGATGACCAACAAGTTGTAATGCCTAGTGAAGGAGTGCTTGAATTAAGGCCTGACAGGATCTTAGATGTTAGGGAGAGACAACTGAGATCGAGAACCTTGAGAGAATGCCTCGTCTAGTGGAAAGATTATCCTGAGGAGGATGCCACTTGGATAGACGAAAGCACTCTTAACCATCAATATCCCCAGTTTGAGGACATCTCGATTCCTCTAAGGGGGAGAGAATGTAATATTTCTGCTAAAAATATTACGAGGCCGTGTGAAGTCTCGGGAAAATGACAATGCAGCATTGTGGTTAGGGACGGTTTGGTCTTTACTAATACACTCACCACTGTGCCAAACGAGACATGGTTTAATGAAACCCGCATATTTTCATGAGAACCTCCTCTTGGGAGGAGGTCAAGGGAATCATATTGGATTTAATGCAAATTTTTTTAATCCTCTTGGGAGGAGGTCAAGAGAGGAGGTCAAGGGAAGAGGATGGTGCTAAAATGAGAGAGTGTACAGGTGGAGGGGAGTGACTGCATGCAGGCACCACGTAGGGGAGGGAGGCCTTACCCCCTTCCCATAAATACCTCCCCCTCTAAGGCCGTGAGGTAGAGGGGGGAGAGAGGATTCTGAAAAGCCAAGAAGGCCATAATGTTGCAGGCCAAATTGAGAGAGAGAGGGGAAGAGTATCATCGTCATGAAGTAGCCATAAGAAGGAGGAAGCCGTCGCCTGTACTCGAGGGACTGGTCGTGAAGCCGCCGGCAGAAGGAAAACATCGCCGATTTCAGTCGCCTTCTTCTTGTCCACATGGTTCCACCACAGAAGCTTCAAGAAGCTTCTTGAAAGCTTCTAAGGCCTCTTCCAAGCCCTCCCTTCCCGTGGGTTTTCCCCTCCACGTAATTTTCTAAAGCCATTTAAGCCCCCCTTCTTGTGGGCTTCCATAAGCCCCTCCTAAGGTGGTTTTTATACCCCCCCCCTCGGGATTTAAGCACCCCTTCCCGTGGGGTTCCACCCAACCCAATTTGAATCATTCCATGGATTTTTCTCCCCGTACATCCCCCATAAGCTCACATTAGCCCGAGTTTTAAACCCCCTTTCCGTGGATCCTTTTCCATTGCCATATAAAACGGTTTTTTACAAATCGGGGACTTAAGCACCCTTTTCGCTTGCATCCTCTGAAATTGAGTACTTCTCCTTAGAAATTCCACAAAGCTGTAAAAAGAAAAAAAAACCCTTTCGTGGATTTCCCCCCCCCCCCTCACAACTTTTTTAAAAACCCTTCCCACACAAGCCTTTTGAAACCATTATATCCTTTTTTGTGAAGCCCTATTATATTTGGAATTGCCAATTCCCCTTTCCCTTACATTCCCCAAAGTCATTTTTTATGGTTGTAAAGTCCTAATCGTGGAATCCCTATTTTGAGGAGGAAGCCTATAAAGTCTTCTAAAGCCCGATTTCGAAAGACCGTGCAATCGGTCAAGGAAGCCGAATCTCAAAGGGAGTTTCGCATGCAAAGGAGACGGGCCAAGTTCATAAGTCTGCGGGGTCAAGGCAAGAAGGTTGAATATGCGATGGCTCCTAAAAAGTCACAAGGCGCAACCACAGGAGGATCATCTCCTAACATCCATGTGGATATTTCACCACAAGTCTAGGTTTTCTTCCTAAATTTTGATTTACATCGTAATATTACAATTGTGCATGGATCATTTATGGAATTAGGATGCGCTTTTTCAATTGAAATACTTTGGTTAAATTAAAGGAAATAGCTTACGATCAAAGAATCGGTCATTTGTATTTTTCAAATAAACGAATAAGATCTCTGTGCATTCCTAGCAAGTGGTTTTTATGCATTACAAAGTAACGAATTTAGATCAACTAAAGTTCATCTTTATAAAGTCTAAATTATTATTGTACACTTCGATTATGCATGGAAAGAATAAATCGCATGTTGCATTTTTAGGCATCTTTCCTTCGAAATGATTCATTAAAAGAAGGTCGCTAATAATCCATAGAAATTTGCAAGACATGGAAATGGTTCTTGAGTTGCATGAAGTCGATTAACCTCTAGTCAATTGGCTTAAATCTCAATCAACTACGTAAATAGTTACGAAAGGTTGTGTAATGCTCATTCAGCGTACGAATATCTCATTTAGAAAAGAAGTTAGAAAAAGGCTGCATGGTTCACATAAATCCCTAAAGCTTAGTAGTATGAATCTTGATTGCATGTTATAAAAGGATCAATAGGAATTATGCCATAACCTAATATATGCTTTGATCTTAACCAAAAAAGTTAGGGATTGTAAATCTAAGCATACGTAGGAAAATGAATCATGTGATTACAAGAAAGGTATCGTAAATATCTTCAAGAATAGACAAGTAAATTGGTTTACCGTAAACGCCTAAACCGCGAGGGACTCGCTTAGGAGTGGTTAAATCGATGCAATATATCCCAAGTGCTAACTAGGATTTAGCACGTTAAGGATGTGACCGAGTTGCTCTTATTGCCAAAGTTGAAACTCTTATACCCTAAAGACTTGCCTACATTCACAGAATGTAGGGACAATAGGACATACTTGCGAGAACAATCTAGGGTTTCTACCCTAAGGATCGCTCGCTAAAAAGATGAAACTCGATTTGAATTGAAACCCTAGGACCGACAATGTCGGCCTAGTGCAATCATGAACGGATTGGATATGAAGACACCCTAACCCTGTTTCATATCTAATCATGATTTCGTGATTAGAAGACGCCATTCGATGGGTAAAATAGACCCATGGTTTTTGATGCGACACTTGTGCAACATGTTGCAGAGTCGCATGATCTTGTGATTTGATCACAAGGGAATAGCCAAATCCTTGGAATGAGATTGGTAGATTCTTGTGCAACTTTATCTTGCAAGAGGATGAGTAGTCATCCTAACATAGCACCTTTCTTGGGAAAAGTGACCAAGATAAGGGGATTAGATAATTGCTTGGAAGCAAAAGACCAATGAGTAAATTGAAATAACATATCTACTGCTAATTGTACTTAAGGTATTGGTTAAGTTGGGTTAATAGGGTACGTCCCTAATCCAAGGATATAAGGGTTAACAAACAAACCCTTGGGAATCTTGCCAAGTCACTATTGATTCTGGATCGAATGCTGGACGCATTCGGAGAGAAGGATTCACTCCTTAGTAGTTGGCCAAAATAACGACCACTAGAAATGATTGTGCTTGTAACAGTTTAGAGAGCACTGTTTGCTTTGTTTGCTCAAGAAATTAAAGGATTAACAGATATCTAATGCTTCAGGTTGAAGGCCTGAAGAGAGAGGCAGCCTCAGTTACCCCCAACTGCTTGCCTTACCCTAACCAAGGGGGTTGTTAATCCGCACCGGGAAGCTGGACCGAACCCACAACGAGAGGTCTCTCTGTTGAGCGCTACTTGGAGCAGGAGGACGCTTGGGTGCCAGGGGGGCTCTAGTCGTAAATCCCTCACCTTCCAGGCCCTGCACAAGAGGCCAACGTGACTCAGGATTGGATCTGGAGGCCCGCATACTAGTCTACGGGCAGAATCTTAGATTAGTAGTCCCTGTGGATTGCTGGATAGCCTTCGGGCAGATTATGGATAAGCCTACGGGTTGGACTTTATAAATGTATTCCAAAGATAAATATGATAAGCTGTTGAAAAGGAACTTCTTTGACATTGCTTTTCTATGTCAAGTGCTAAGATTACGTGAAGGAACCGGTGCTTAACGGGCTAATTAAGGAAGCTGATTGATGCATGTCCAACTAAACATGGTAGGTAATTAGATAACTAAAACAACATGAGGAAAGTGCAGTGGATATGGCCATGGGTCCGTCCTACGGATGGGTGGTCCCGGTTGGCCGGGAACTTTTCTTAATCATGATGGACAACAAGAATATCATTTCAAAGGACACGAACAGCAAGGGCACTGACCTAGAGTCCAAGTTATAATAATCCCGAGTTATGCTGTTTTAGGGGAATGGAATGGGGCTATGCTTTATGGCAGAGAGGTTGAGTTTTTCATCACTTTCGTTTCCCATTCTCCTTGAACCAAGTGCAACAAGAATTTGCTTCAGCCCTGGCGTTTTCGCGTAAAGTAGTTCGCTTGGGGTTCGGCGCTAGTCGTTGTTTAGGAAATGACCATTAGGGACAACCCTGATTCAGGTCAGTCCTAAGTGGGAACGGCCAGAATACTTCCGCTACGTAGTAGACACGGAAAGTCTTAGATCGCAAACCTTGTGAGATTCCATGGGAGTGCCAGGCGGAGCTTTCTAGACATACTTTCTGATGGACTGCTAAGACGTGTCCTGAAGATAACAGGTGGACACATTACATGACAAGGCCTGAGTACTATTATTTAGCAAGCTCTTCATTTGGAGCTTTTTAGGTGCTTCCTGAAGCTTTTTGGTCATCACTTGGATTTTTTTGGTTATTTTATGGAGCTTTTTGTTTGATTATGTTATCACTTTAAGTTTAATTATTTTGTAATTGCTAACTAATTAGATCAATTATGTTAGTATGTGGAATTGCAAACTAATCGTAAACTCTTGAATGCTTTGATCTCCAACAAAAAATAGGTATGCAACTACTTCTAAAGCATAAAATTCTAGCATCATTTTATAAGTTTATGAAGTAATCCCAATTTAAGTGAGATCCAAAATCCATAGAGTCATACATCATTCCCAAGCATCATCAAGCCCTGTGGCATGCACTACCAATACAAGGCATCACATTAAAAATAATGCAACTACAAATCATGTGAAATCATCATCATCACTAAGGTGCGGTCCGCATGCCACATCAACCAAGCACTGGTTGTAGAGGCTAAAATCACCCTCAAGGCACATGCAAAAATGATGCATCTTTGTGCATGCTCTACCAAGGCCGCCACAACTTGAAAAAATATCCAGCATCACATAGTCGAGATCCTTTGTGAACGTAGCAAGGAGCCTCCTACAAAAGAAACCATTTAGTAACATCCATAACAAAAGCATGATGTATCTCAATGCAAAGTATGAACCAGACTAAGAGTGTATAACGCACCTATAAAAAGCTAGTGATCTTTCTGCACCCCCTCGAACCTCTACACCAGCCACATAAGTGTGCTTAAATGATGTGCCTTGGAGGTCTATCTCAAAGAGGAAGCTATGAGAGGAGGGAAACCTATATGGGCTAACCCTCTCGCCAGCCTCTCTATCATATGAAGGGACACATATCCCTCGATAAAACAAGCCAATAGTAAGGTCCATAACCTGGCAATACACAATTATCTTGTTACCTATTAAACTTTTATTTTAAAAATTTATAGGTTAGTCTTCAACACACTTACATCCTCTCAAGTATTAGGGTGTCTATATCCACGCTCACACGTGAGAGTCCATGTGAGATGGAGCTTCAATGCAATGGCATGAGATCCTCTAAAAACTTTTCTAAAGTGTTGTGCAAGTCCCAAAGTCACCAATCACCCCTCATCTGCCAAGAATCTATGGGCTAGGTCCATGACACCTTTGACAAGTGCACTAGAAAATGTATTCCATTCGGGAATCCCTTTCAAATGTAAAGATATATAAGACCATGCAATATCGCATGAGTTTATAAACTAAACTAATGAAATCATATATACCTTCTCCCTCAAGGCCAACAACAAGCAAAGATGTAGGAAAATCCGCAAACAACAACTTAGCAACCTCATATGCTGGGACACCATCACGCTAGTAAGAGTTGGTGGTATTTCCCTCCATGAAGCGTTGAATGCTAAGATTGAAAACATAATAACAAAGCATAAGCAACCATTACAATAGATATGTATATAGAGGATGGTGAAAAATATACCCATCCAATGCAAAATCATCTATTGATGTCATGTCTACCAATAGACCATCTACGATAATTTGGTATTGAAATCCTATCATCAAAAAAAAGTTTACTTACAAATGTTGATGTTGGCTAAATGTTAAGCATAGAGTGTAATGCTAGAAACATACATACCTGTCTTGGGTATAGTGGGGCATTTACAAGATGCTTATATAGGCTCTGATGATTGACTCATGAATGACATAGCCCGAGAAGGTGTAGTATGTTGCAAAGATCCCTCAAAGTGACCCTTACTTTTTGCCATTTCTTTCCAAATGCTATGCATCTCAAAACCATCTTTTTTGCCTAAATTTGTAAAGAAAAATAGGAAAGAGAGCAAATTCTTTAGTGTTTAATGTTTAAAATTTATATTGTCTTTAAAAAATATAAAAAATATACTTTTAACATGACTCAATAATCCAAAAAATTATACTTGATTCACCTTCTATTTCTTCATCCAATGAAACAACTTTGTCTTTGTGTTCAGACCTTTGCTTCATTGTACCAACCTCATTTGATTCACTTATATTACCTAGGCGATGTATGGCCAATAAAATAATACTTAAATAAGTTTACTCATCAAATGAAAACCCTAAACTCTATCATTCATGTAAATTGGCCCTTTGCCACGTTACCATCACAAGTCGTCTTTATCCCCACAACATGAGGAGGGACCGTGTCTATTGTATTAGACATTTCTAATTTGCAAAAACAACAAAGTTAAGAAAACACACAAGTCTAAAAAGTTATGATAACTTTCATGTTAAACAAATACATTTTTAGAAAGTATCATTTCCTTCATCCTCTTCTTTGTGCATAGAAATTACTCTGTTTTCTTCTAGGAACCCTGCATATAAGGCAAGTATTACTAAGTTACCACATATTTACTATGTTTGGCTCTCAAAGTATTTACTCTCTCTTAATTCAATCTCTTGTCGTGGAATGTCATCCAATGGATAGTCTAACCACCATGGACAAACATGCATTTCCCATTCTGACAAACCCCTCTCAACCAATGCTTTTGAGAACATACAATTTTCACATCCCAAGTCCATCCCCTCCACTAAAGGAGGGAGGCTTTTTAGCACCTCACTTTCTTATAGACTACGCAACCATCTTTTCCAAAAACATAAGAACAAACAACAAAAGCACTCTCAAGTTAGAATACATTTGTACATATGCTATTTAGAAAATATGATTTCTTTATATTAGAAATACATGTACATCACCCTCTTGCTTGATTGTGTGAGCTCTGGAACCTTCTTAGAGTCTCCAACATTCTTCAGCTCACCAAAAATATTTGCAAATGCTTTTAAAATATGTAAACATCTTTGGCCTTTTAAAAAAACATCAAAGCCTCCTGGAATCTCAATGCCATCAACTTGTAAGCTCTTGATCAATAAGAAGCATTCTCCAATCATATGAAATCAATACACCTCTTACTTCATGTAGATGTGAAATCTCCTTACATCCCAAAGTGTGACATAGTGGAGTCCTTTACCTTTGTGATAGTCATGAGAAGTAAAATCTCCCTTTTCCTAATATATTGGTTATTGAACAAAAAATAACTTCAATATTGTTGAACCAAATTAAGTTCAATTCCAAAGAATAAGAGAATATTAGACCATGAGGAAAACATACCTCTCCGTAGTAATATTAGCACTACAAATGGCATACAATTTGTCCTTGGTAATAGCCATCATGTTCTTTTCATCCCAATTCAATGCAATCAAAATAGAAAAGAAATCCTCTCCATGAGCATGAATAGCTATTCCAAGGCACTTGTATCCTTTGTCCCTTAATTTATCTTGCTCTTTGTTTATGAATTGTTTTCTTTTTGTCTCATAATTTGCCTCTGGCAAGCTCCTTGAGAGGCAGGCCTCCTCTTTGAGTATGGCAAAGTTATAGTCATCCTAAATAAAAAACCAATACACTATTCTTAGTTATGGTTAAATTTAAGATACCACAGTTTGTTATGCTAAAAACTAAAATACTATACCAAAATTTTTACCTTCCACACCAAAAGTGATATTAGCAAACATGGGTTCTTGTACCATGGATCATTGCCATTGTTACTTTTGCCTTCAATTTCATACTCTATTTCAGCCCATCGTCTTTGAGAAGGGCTCATCCTTTCCAAAATGCCTTATTTATCGGCGATCCCAAAATTTTGGAACATGAAAATTTCATGGCCTAGGTTGGGTTTTACATGTGCTCTTGTTACACTACAACATTGAAAATTGTCTTTAAATTTGAAGATTCACACATAAATTAAACATATTCACATTCACAATAATAAATGAAACCGACTGGTATTCACATGTAAATGAAACCTATTGGTATAAATAAATAAAATTCATACATAAATTATCTTTATATTTTGAGATTCACACATAAATAAAAACTATTGGCATTCACACATAATTGATAATCTATTAAACCATTCAAAAAAGTTAATAGTGATAAGTATACTTACGCATTTGATGTATCCAATGCTAACAATAGTTCTCATTCTTTCTTCTTCTCCACTTGAATGAATTGACATAGAACTCTAACATGTCATGAAATATCTTCACTATAAACTACATACATCAAAGAATAAAATAAATAATCAGTCAAAAACTTGCGCCCTCTTAAATTAATGGAGGAGAATAAGAGAAAAAATAGGAATATGTCTTTAAAAAATACATAAAAATATAATAAGTGGTTTTGGATGTATGGTGGGGCAAAGCATGAGGTTTGGCCTCAGTTTTCCCTATCTTTTTGTTACAAGTGTGATTTATTGCTCTTTATATACTAAATCATGACAAAATAATCTCTATACACCTATGCAATGAAGCAAAACTTAAGCAGTGAGGGGGACTAGGATTTTGTGCAACAGTTTGAGGGCTGAAATAGTGTAAATTTTGATTGGTTTTTTCTATGCATATCATTTAGGAAACGGCCTATTTGAAAATAAGGGATCTAGTAGCACAAGGTTCGCCTTGGTGCTAGATTCTTGCAACGAAGCATATACGTATTAGTTGGAATTTATGGAAAGACCATTTGTGTACTAGATGATTTTGAAACCTAACTGTTTGTGCACAATGAGACATCCAGCATTGCATTGATCATACATGTGGTATCAACTCTTGGAAATGCATAGCAGTTGTTTGAATTATACTTGACCCACGCTTGGGAGGGTGATATTTTCCTTGCTGTAGGATAGCCATTCGTTTCTTGGGGAAAATTATTGATGAGAAACATGGTATCTCCTGGATCTCGCTGACAAAGAGAGGAGTTTTGTGTGAATGTATCTATATGTAAAAGCAGTGTATCGAGGGGCCAATTCCCAAGATGTAGGAGAGTTGTAGTAGGGCCACGACAATGAGCTAGTAGGGTGCCTCCTGTGTCTGTGATATGTGGCACCTAGTGCCAATATGTGTGGGATACTCCCCTTTTAGGGGTTTTGAGGAAGGTACCGTTGGAATTTTATCCAACTACAAATGCAACATTAGAAGTATCTAGTGTGCATTTAGTTATTACAGGTGCTCCTTGGACCACAAGGTTGTGTGGTGGTGGAGGTGTCTATTGTATGCATGAGGGTCCAACTAGTGCCATAGCCAGTGTCGGCCCATTTTTTGTCCCATCAGTGGTGCGTCTGCCGGGAGCCACCTCAAAGTGGTGGTTTCCGAATCTAGGGTCTTTTGGGACCTACTTGTTAGTTGATATTCTTTGAAGAGATCTGTCAAGGCGAACTCCAAAAACAAGAGAGAGCCAAGAGGGCTAGACAGAGGGCCGAAATCAATAGCCGTTATTCTCCTAAAAGGAGTAGTCTTGACCGTATTCAGGGGCGGGGTCTTAGTAATCTTAGCCTTAATCAAAGTCCTCTAGGAGGTGGAAGTTTTAGTACTTCCCCCCTCCCAATTAATTTTCCCACTTCGAGTGGTGTGACAGCTTTGCCTGTATTGATTCCATTAGCAAATCTGATCATTGCCATGGCGTAATCTATCGCAATCCCTACGAGAACGGGGAATTTTCAATCCTTAGGTTTCCCCCTACCCATTTTTAATGGGTTAGCGGAAGAGGATGCAGAGCTTAATATAAGGGAGTTCCAAAAGTTGATGTTTAATTGCCGCATCCAAGAAGAAGGGCATCTAATGATGCTCTTCAATATGACCCTGAAGGGAAGGATAGCTATATGGTATCATGGCCTTGAGATCCAAACCATAACCACCGTGGATTTATTTTATGAAGCCTTTTGAAGGGAGTTTTCCCCCTACGTGTGTTGAATTTGAAATATCAAGAACCACATGAAGATATACAAGCATATGCCAAGAAGATCAAAGAGGTTTTCCCTAAATTGTATGCCTCTATCCCTATCCCACCTGTTGTCGAGTTACAATACTTCTTGCATGGTCTTGATTTTAACATCCAGGTGCAACTGAGTAGTGTCACCTTGGAGGATATAGACATTGCCATTAGACGAGTGCAAGAAATAGAATCCCAATTGCAAGTGGCCTCTCCTTCTCGAATCAATCCCAATTTGGGCCTAGTATCGGAAAATAATTTGTAATTGATCAATGGCAGTGGAAGCCAAGGGATAGGGATGGCCAACCCTAATGGAAGAGGGAACATGGCGCCGAATGTGCCTTTATTGCTAGCTCCACCTAGTGTGACTATGCCTATGGGGCTAGTCAGATGCCTCCAAATGTGGGAGGCTAAGCACCAAACCCTAACTTTGTTCCTGTGGGTCTGCAACTAATGCAACCAATGCCTAATCAAATTGTGTGGCCAAGGGACCGATGGGTAGATGATCAAGGCTATGATTTGAGTTCATCAAATGTCCTTAGCAAAGTGAAGGACATGATGAAGCACTACACTATATGATCTCTGATCAATATTGGTGAATAGTCATTGACATTAATTTCTTAAAGAAACAACAGAATTTAATAAGGAGTCGACACCCTGAAGAGGGTGCATCCTCTAGATTCAGCTGCAAATGGTGTGGTGGCCAACATTATCCACGTAATTTCCCAAACGTCAAGTGTAACATTTGTGGAAAGTCCGGCCCTTTAGTAGCCACTTATTGGAGCAAGATTAGTTCCCTCCAGCAAGGCAAACAGTAACTAGGGCCTATTAATCATCATGCGCAAGGAAACAATTTTCAGCAGGATGATGGGCCGAAATAAATACTCCAAAGGGGTAAGGCTACTGTCGAGGAACTACTAGGTGGCAATGGAATGAGCCTCATCAAGGTTGTGCAGGTTAATGGCACTGAAGTTTCTAGCCTACATGTCGTAACAAGAGGCCATAAACATAGAGAACATGACAAAGATAAAGTAAAAACTGTCGACGGAAACCCTAGGTAGGGTGATAAAGGAACACAAGTTCTAAATCTTGACGAGAAAGGGGGGACCTCTGAAGCTCATAGAGAGTAAGACTGACGTCAAGAGAGAAAGAGGTATTGAGAAAGAAGATGAGAGTGTAAAAAGAGGCAATAAAGCCGGTGCAGCATCCTAAAGAGTAGATGGTTTGGCACGAGAAGCGAGCTTTAGCGAATTATCACGAATTTGATTTAGCTACCTCCCTTTGTGATGTTAGACCAGAGGTGAATCTCTTGCAGCTAATCAAGTTGTCGCCAAGAGTATGCAAAGAATTTAAAAAGAACTTGCGTATGGGTTATATCGTAGAACCCTTGGGAATAGCGCGGGTAGGGGATGACTGGTTTGAACATGCCGAAAAGCACTGCCCAAGGGTTGCAGCCTATGTTGATGGGATTCTAGTGGATAATGCTATCATTCACACAAGATCCTTGGTTAATATTATGAGTTGTGAATTGAGGGAGAGGTTGGGTCTTGTGATTCAGAAAGTTGCCTCCACAATCCTTAGAATGGCTGATGATAATCTGAGACAGCCAGAGGGCTGTATTACTAAAGTCCACGTGACAGTTGCCAATTTAGAATGCCTGTTGGACTTTAGGGTAATCCAATTTGCAGGACGTCCAAGTTACCAAGTATTGCTTGGTCGACCTTGGATTTTACAAGCAATTTGTCAAGTAGATATACCCGCTAGTAGATTGATATTTAGCAGAGGTGCTAGACGGGTGGTAGTCAATGCACATCCTGAATCACCTCAAAGTGAGCGAGCTCCCTTTTCTTCTACAGAGTTAGAGACAATGGAAGATATGTCTAAAAGTGAGACGTCATCGATTAATGAATCCAAAGAGGGATCGACCACTGAATACGTCTATCAAGTAACGCTGAATGAGTCATTAGAGGCTCAAGATAGAATAAGGAACGTGGATGTTATCGAGCTACACCTTGATACGCCAGACTATGAGTGGCCAATAAAGCTAGGGTCTATGCTTAGTACGGAGGAACGGGAGGATTATGTCACTTTGATCCAAGAGTTCTGTGATATTTTCACTTCGAGTTACGATGAACTTAAGGGCATTCCTCACAGCCTTGCTATCCATACAATTCCGTTAAAGGAAAGAAGCCATCCTATGCAATAGAAAGTCAAGCATATGACATTTGAGCTGCGGGATGGGTTGTTCGAGGAGTTACAGAAATTACAAAAAGTGGGTTTGATCTTCCCTGTGCAGCACACTGAATGGTATTCACCAATTGTGATCGGGAAGAAGAAAAGTAATCAAATCCGACTGTGTGTGGACTTTTGAGAGTTGAACAAGCAAACAATTAAGGATTACTACCCATTTTCTTTTATTGACTAGATTCAAGATCAATTGGTGGGTAGAGAGATCTATTCATTCATGGGCTTTTTTGGAGGCTATAATCAAATGAGGATCGCAAAAGAGGATAAGCTCAAAATGACATTTATAATAGTCTTTGGGAGCTTTGTGTATCATGTGATGGCATTTGATCTATGCAATGCACCTGGTTCTTGGCAATGAACTGCCGATAAGACCTTTGGTGACATTTCTCCTGAGGAGATAAAGGTATTTATTGATGATTTAGGGGTAGCAACCATGAGAGATAAGCAGTTGATTATTTTACAAAAATGTTTTGAGCGATGCAGACAATTTCGCATGGCTCTCAATCTGAGGAAGTGTGTTTTTGGCCTACCTTATGGGCTCCTGCTAGGCCATGTAGTTAACTCGATAGGGATTGCGACGGATCCTAAAAAGATTAAAGCTATAGTCGCCATGAGTCTGCCATGCACCCCCAAAGAAGTCCACAGCTTTCTGTCATCAGTTGGATATTATCGATGGTTCATAAATGCTTTAGCATAAAGAACATTGCCATTGACAAATTTGTTATCCTTCAATTGTTTGTTTATGCGGAGTGACCCTTGTAAGGTGGCTTTTGAGGATGTAAAGCATGAACTCACAAGAGCACTTGTGCTGAAAGCACTGAAGAGGGGCAAAATTTTTTATATCTTTTCAATAGCTACCATGCATAGCATTAGTTACTGTTTAGTGCAGATGTGAAAAGAAGTGGTATCACCCGATTGCTTTTTCCAATCGGAAGTTGGGTGTATTCGAAGTTAATTATACTTATATGGAAAAGTTTTGCCTTGCGATGGTCTTTGCGACAAAAAAGTTCAGGCACTACATCCTTTATGAGAAGGTTGTCCTTTATACGAAGGTGGAAGCGCTACGGTTGCAGATGAATAAGGTACAACCGCCTGACCATTTGGCAAAGTGGTTAATCACTTTGTAGGAGTTTGACTATGAGGTTAAGAGCAAGCCACCTAGGTTGTAGGGTATTGTAGAGTGCCTTGTGGACTTTGGGGAGCCAAAGGAAGCTCTGGCTCAGGGTAGTGATTGGGACTCATTGTTCAAGATTGACATGGCATCTATTCCCTCTCCTGGTATGTGGTGATAACACATTATTTGTTGACAAGAGAGACTAGAGCTGGTCTAACAAAGTCAAAGAAGCAAAAGATTAAGCAACAGGCCTTAAAATTCACAATAATTGCTGACACATTGTATCGGCAAGGGGTAGACGACATCTACTACCAATGCATAATGCTTTACGAGGTCCCTTTCATCTTAGAAGAGTGCCATGACTTTGCTTGTGAATGTCATTTTTCTGGGCGGCTAACTGTGCAAAAAGCCTTGACGGAAAGATATTGGTGGCCAGCCATCTTCCAGGATGCATTTGAGTACGTTAAAAGATGCGACATTTGTCAATGACATGATATCTGAGAGAATAGGAAGTGACCACTCACTCCTATTCTGGCAATCCTTCTATTCAAGAAGTGGGGGATCGACTTTGTGGGCCCTATTACTCCATCGTCCACTGCACAGAAAATATATATTATCTTAGCGACTAATTATTTTACTAAGTGGTCGGAAGCACGCACAACACGGAAAGATGATACAAAGGAAACCGCCAGTTTTCTATTGGAGCAAATAATATGTCGATCTAGGCCGCCAAAAGAAATAGTATCGGACCAGGGGACACATTTTTTGAACAAAGTGCTCATCAAGCATAATAAAACAACCCCCTAAAACCCACAAGCCAATGGGCAAGTCGAGACTACCAACAAGCAGCTTGTGGGCATTCTATCTAAGGTAGTATCTGAAAAGAAACACGATTGGGACAAAAAGTTGTACGTGATAGTGTGGGCATACAATACAATGTTCAAAGGAGCTACTGGTCACATCCCATTCAAGTTAGTATATGTAGAGGAGTGCATCCTACCTTTAGAGATCGAGTTGCCAACGATAAGATTCGTGATTTATCATTCTTTGGGTGATGGGGATGCCCTCTTAGAGTGCTTTACGACTCTGGCACACCTCGATGAGATTAAATTGCATAGCTTGCTACATTAGGAGGTGACCAAGTGTTGGATGAAGCAGCTCCATGACCTACAAGCAAAGAAATACACTTTTAAGAAAGAACACCTAGTGTTGTACTATGATGTGCATAGAGAATTATTTCTAGGAAAGCTGGAGCCCAAACGGAACGGTCCTTATAGGATTGTTAGGATCACGAAGAATAAATCCACAGCATTATTGGCAGATCTTGAGGCTGTGGATTTTAAGAATAAGATTAATCTTAATAAGATTAAACCTTATTATTTCTGACTGCGCTAATTACATCAGTGCCTTGTAGGTCTATGCGCAATTGATCAGATATCTGCAAGGAAACAACGATAGAGGTTGATGGATCGACTGATCCCTTATTTGGAGCACCTATACTTAGAGCAGCGATATCATCAGGGCAAGCTCATCTAGTGAAGTAAAGGCTATAAAGTCACTAAGCAAGACGACGGGACATTCATTTGGGAGATCAAAGTTTTCTGCCATCACTATTTACAAATTTTAACAAGCATCCTTGTTGAGTTTAATGACAACGGTGGGATGGAGCCGTCAGTTCATCCTCTAAATATGTTGAATTTTGACTATCATAATTACAAATAGAGGAGTTTTGGATAGCTAAATGTGTAAACCCATTGTGGACGTACAAATTATACTTTGATGGGACATCGAAGGGTCCTAATAAAAAAGGGAGTGTTGGAGTAGTTATCTAAGATCCTCGACGTAGAGTTACAATGAAATTAGCTACTTATCTCAGGGTAGGATTCACTAACAACATGGCGAGTATAAAGCGTTGACTATGGGACTGAATATTGCCAAGAAAGGTGGTATTCGGTGGTTGTTAGTAAAAGGGGATTCCTAGCTGATCTTAAATCAACTCAATGAGACATAGACAATTCAAAATCTTATCCTTTGTATGTATCATGGAACTGTTATAACCCTACTTGATGAATTTGAGAGTGTATCTCTTCAGCTGATTCCACGTTCTTGGAATCAGTTTACGGATTGACTAACCAATTTTGCTTATGAAGAAGACCCCTTTTTCAACTGTGTTCCTAGTTCGGATGTTGCTCTTGATAATGAGATAGGACCTGGTCGCTTGTGGGGAATGTTATCAGACCACACATTATATGGTAGGTGATGACTGATTTGGATACTGCAAAGAGTAGCTGCAACCCATTCACCACTATTATCCTGGACCCATAGATTGGTTAGATGACATGTTATGCATACGCCTCTTAGTGTATATGTAGGAGGTATGGGTCACAACTTGATGCATTTAGTTTAGGGCTAAGAGCCCTATTTTTCCCCTTGGAATAGAGCGTCTTTTCGTATATCTACCTTCTTCCAAGGAGGGATCTATATGAGCTGGTTTTTCTGATTTCTTTAGGCCAAGAGGGCCAGTTGTTTTAAGGTTTTAATGTACTATTTCTTTAGGCTAAGAGGTCCACTTCATTTGCAGTATAAATATACTATTTCTTTAGGCCAAGAGGGCCCTACGTCTGTTTGGTGCAGATACGTTTAATGGTTTGTTGTTTTAGTGATTACATCATATAGGTTGATGAAGTTGCTGGAGGGAGCCTTTGTTGTGGAGGAGCTTTTTGTGGCTATTCTAGGTGGTTTTGTCCTCTTTTCAAGTTTTTTTTTCCCTTAAGCAAATAACGATACATGTGTAAGGTGATACTTTCTTTTTTATTGTTGGGGACTAGAAATCAAGGCATGAAGTCCTAGGTCTAGGTTATGTATGTCTGTGGGAGGTCTGAGTAGTCGCTGCTTCCTATAAAGGCATTGGTATGCACTAAAAGACCTATTTTCGAAGAAAGTTCCAGTGACCTTGTTTTGCTGACCTGCTAGGTGGCCATTCTAAGAGATCTTGTTAGTGTGAGGCAATTAGAGAAGCCTACTAAAATGATGATATAAAAAAGCACAAACCTAAATATCTGAGAGAAAATCTATGAATTACGAAGGTGTGTAAAAAGGGGTTCTAACCCCTAAAACAATCAAATAGAAAAGAAAGAAAAATCCTTGAGCAGTTGTTTATCCCCTTGCGAGGGCTTGGTAGGTTCCTGAGGATGAGACCCAAGGCCGATGCCTTGTCTTCCTCGGGGTAGCATCTAGTTGGAAAAATAAAAATAAAAGAAGGTTGGAGCAAAAATAAAAGTGAGCATTAGAAAAGGATTAAGTGTTGCCTTGCGAGGGCTTTGTAGGCTCTTGGATATCGAGTCAGGACTTGAGGCTAATGCCTTGTTCTCCTTGGGTCAGTACGCTCAGCTCCCTTCTTTTTACACACTTGAGTATGGAAAATAAGAGGCTAAAGAATCAATTTGCTAAAAGATAATATTTGTTGATCAGGCTATAGGAGTCCTCACCTAGAATGAGCTCCTAGTTGAGTTGTCCTTAGTTAGGTAGGTAGTTCAGGCCACCACTTAGGATGACCTCTTTGATGGTTCTTTTTAGCTTACACTACAAGATATAGACCTTATACCGAAGTTTAAAGCGATGAAAATACAAACAACAAAATTTTCCCCCGTCGTCGCAAAAAGCGTCATTATTGACGACGCCATAGAAACATCGCTATTGGCGTCGCTATATGCGTCGTATAGTGATGCAAATAGCGACACATATAGCAACGCAACCAATGAATTTGCGATGTACGTAGCGAGGCCAATAGCAATGCGAGCAGTAAATTTGCGACGCAAATAGCGACGATAATAGGGAAAAAGAAATTTTGTGGCAGGGCAACTATTTTGTATGAGAGCCATACAAAATAGTTTCTGCACTACTACATACAAAGCGCTTGCAAACAAAAAGAATGTATACTAAAATCATAAAACTGATACATGAAATAAATACATGATCGCATAAAATGCGATTGGTACAATCATGAAAGGATATCACTAATACATAGAAAATGTCTACATAGATCAGGCGGCTAAAAACTAAAGGTGTGTGAGCTCCAAGGATCCAAGGGCGAGCTAGAAATCCTCGTCCCCCGAAAGCTCGTCCCGCCGCAAAGGAGCATCGAATGGATTCTACAGAAAAAGAAACAACATATAATAATGTCTTCAAATATCTCATGGTAACTACGGACAAGAAAGATGAGTGACTTACAGGGCCACCGCGTCTATACAATCAGTCGATCAATGCATTAAGACCGTACCTCTCTGCATATCGAGTCTCAAGGCCTTGCGGATCGCGATTTGTAATGGAGTGCTGCAAAGAAAACAAAATGCTAACTGTTAGAAACATGATTGTCAGTACAAAGAATATTTTAAAAAAACAAATAAGCAAAACAAAAGAGAAACTTACAAAGTCCTCCAAATATATCCTGTGGCCACCACTCCCAAGATGATGGACCACTCCGGCCTTGAGTCGTGCCCTCCCCGCCTCCCGCTGCTGACTCCAACGTCCTGGCAAATCTGTAGCCTTCTCCCTCAGTCAGCACCAGTCGTCTGCATCTAACCACTCGGGCTTTGCAGCCCCACTCTTGATTGCCTTGCGTGTGTCGGATCGTCTATGTGACATGTATGCATGCATGCAATCCATCATCCAGCCCGTAAGAATCTATCTACTATGACTGGCACCGGAAACTCCTCGTGCAAGGATGCTACTATGTAGTCCTTGCTCCCCTCCGGTATGTTCTTCCAATGATCCACGACGTTGTGCCGAAAAACTTGTTGGCACAACTCTCTCATGCGAGCCATCACCCTCCTCCCCTCATCATTCATGATGATGGCTCCTGACCTACTATCAACCAAGTATCCATAACCCCTAGGAGTCTGCCTAAGATGGGTCCTCTCCCATCTCCGTCCACGTTCCTGGGCATATCCAGGAGACCCCTCTACATCCGGTGTACCGACGGGGGTAACCTCTCTCGGAGTGGCACTCAAAGGGGTGCCACCAAAGGGGGTGCCACCAAAAGGGGTGCCACCCCTGCTGATGGCTGTGCAAAAGTCAGAGTAACTAGAGTAGACGTCCCCACAGGTGTGACAAATCCTGGAGGTGACGTAGCTCTAGCTGAACAATGAGACGGAGACACCACATCAGTGTCTCCACAGCAGCACCCCCTGATCCCGATGCAGTCCCTCCCTCTGGCACAAGCCGTGAGCGTCAAGATCGTCTGCTTGAAGCTGAAGTATCTGATCGCGCTGAAGTAGATCTAGCAGAGCGCCTTGACGAAGAATGAGACAGCTCCTGGTCTGCCATCTCTCTGAATCTCGCGAGCTGGTCTGGAGACATGCGTGCCATCATGTCCTGAAACTCCTCATTGCTCATCTCTCGACTCATCCTAAAAATGTCACCTGCACAGATAAAAAATGGTGTTAGAATAATCAATTTAAACTATACAAAGCATAGTAATATAAATCATTTTTGAAAAATCCCTCTTAAAATGCATATCTTATGTACCTTTATAGAAGATCTAAACAACGAATTGAGTAATTCAATTCTCCAAGAATGAAGTATTCTATGGTCCCATGTTAATCTCCTGACACAACTCTGCATACACTGGAAGGTCGATAGACATGTCACCACAAAAGAACGAGTCTGTCTCGTTCTCAAAAAATTCTTGGACTACTATATTTCCATCATTGTTAGCCGATGCGGGCTCCAAGCTTGCGGTGGCCTCCACCCCTTGTAATATCAACCCCTCTATTTGCATATTTTCTTCATCTATGCCCGGAACATCGCTTTGATCATATACTCTCGCACTTCGAGGAGTTGAAGTTATAACATACCACCATCAAGGTTGTCGGGGGTTTGGATAGAAGATTACCTGTTCACAAACACGTACAAAGCGAGTTCAAACCATTGTGACATAAACCATGTTCACAATGGGCCGGCAACATAAAGGTGTCGCACAAATCCGTCCATTTTTTTTGGAATCTATTTCGAGATTTCCAGATGGACCTCGTCGAACTGTTGCTCTAGCTCCTCCAAGTACCACTTTGAACCACTGCACATCGAATAGTATCATGGAGAAGCTACAGTAATCCACCATAATAATACTTTGCAAGTTCCTCTCGATCTTGCCTTGCAATCTGGTACTTGGCGAGCCACGTCTCCATGGAGGCATGGTGCAACATACAAAAGCGATTCACCTTCTCTTCCATTGAGGCATCCGTTCTTTTTTCTACCCCATTTCCAACCACCACATCTCCAGTCAGTCTATCATCATCCTTCAGCGTCCATAGCATTTCATTGTCTGGTTCCACCGTTGGTAGCCATTGTGAGATATACACTAACGCCTCTAACACCAACATTTTTCCACCATGCTACCTTCTGGACGAGCTCGTTGTCGCACAAAGCCTTTCAAGGTTTTCATGAAGCACTCCAGGAAGAACATCCATCGCGTATGGACAGGTCCAGCAATCTCCACTTCATCCACAAGATGCACAAAAAGGTGAACTTGTATCATAAGCATGCTAGTGGGCAGGTATTTCTCAAAGAGACAGACAGTCTCCACTGCTCCCTGCCTTGCGGATTCAATAGAGGATGTCTTAATCTCTTTCTGTGAGATCCATTGCACCAAAGTCGACAACTTATAAATGGCCCCGCGAATTTCTGGAGTAAGGCATCCTGCGATCGCGATCGATAGGACAAACTGCCACAAATGTGAAAGCATTATGAATAATGGCCACTTTTCAAATTGCAAAATGCCCATGCTAATTACAATCCATTCTCTTCACAAATTTGACATATCTTATGCTAATCATGGGATTTTAGCCCCAACAATTGGTCATCTTTAGAAAATGCAGATTTGAGAGAACGCATCATACCCGTCGGAGTGCAGATAGACTTGATTACTTGCTTCACAATGCGCTCTTCTTTGGTGGACAAAACCCAAGGAGCGCGAGGAAGCTGCACTCCCCCTTCAGCACTCGACTGCGGCCAAAGCGCCTCCATCTTACCTACCTCCTTCGAATCCATTCATGACCCTATAGTGTCTCTCTTTCCTATGATGTGGTCCCATAGCAAGCTGCCCACATTCTTGAAAATATGCATGGGATCCAACAAGTGGTTGACCTATAAGTGGGTCCAATATGGCAACTCGTAGAAAACTGAGAACCATCGCATTTCATTTGGATGTAATTTCGGGTTTACCATTTTCAGCTCGTACCAGCTTGCAGCATTCATGCATGTTGGAGGTCGTCCAAGAAAACCTTCCCTGAGTTCATGATCCTCCGGCAAGAAAGCGGCATGTCCTTAATATACCATCTTCTTCATGGTTCATGACCTTCGGGAGTCTAACTGTGGCCCACACAATGGACATGCATGATAACTTGAGGTAACCAGACCTGTAAGGCGAGCCACGACCTGGTGAATACTTGATTGAATGAAATAAAATATAGATATTACCAGCGAGAACGAAGGTCTGCTCACCTGAGCACTCTCCCAATCCCGGAAAGTCATGCATCATCCACATGAGAATGGCTCAAATGTTGGCTGACTGCCGACCATCGCGCCTGCTCATATCTTGCACAGTGACCCCCTCCTCCCACAAAATATTAAGCTCATCGACTAATGGATGAAGATACACGTCCATATTTTTTACTTTGTAGCAGCCCGGGATGAGCAAGCTAAGGATGAGATGTCCTTTCTTCGTAGAAAGCCACGGAGGGATGTTGTAGTTGACAAGCACTATAGGCCACACACTGTAAGAAGTCGAGCGTAGACCGTATGGGTTCACACCATCCATGGCGAGACCGAGTCGAAGACTCCTTGGCTCTCGCGCAAAGCCTGGGAAGGTAGAGTCAATGTGGCTCCATGCGCGCAAATCCGCTGATATTCATTGAACTCCATCCGTGGACCTATTCTGCACATGCCACGTTGTCAAGCTTGCCATGCCAAACGTGCGAAACATGTGGTTTATGCGGGAGATGAGCGGAAAGTGTCTGAGAACTTTTTGAGGGATGGTTTGCCCTTGCAATTCCTGTTAGTACATGTGAGCACCACACTTTGGACATGTCTCCATAGTCTCGTATTCATCTCAAAACAGTATGCAGTCGTTGATACATGCATGGATGTTATTGTAGTCCATGCCAAGCTTCCATAAAACATGTCGTGCATCATCACGAGACTCAGGCATGGTATTTGTAGGTGGTAAAATATGATATTTTAATAACCTGAAAAAAATCATAAAACACCTTGAAAAAGCACAAATGTTTGCAATAATACTGTTTTAAAAAAAATCAATGAAGCCTATGTGCAAGGTACCTGAATAACTCAGTCACACTTGTATCACTCCAACCGTATTTTGCTTGCACACTTAAGAGTGCAAGCAATGTCTTCAACCGAGATACTCGGCACCCATCATATAATGGTATGGATGCTTTCTCTCTAAGCGGGTCAGATGTCTCAACATCCATGGGAATCAATGCATCGATCATTGCCTCCATCTCACGCTCCAAGATTGTAGGTAGGTCGGGAAGGTTGTCTATCTCCTCTGGCATTGACGGTATGGATGGGCCTTGCGAGTGGTGGATTGGCTCCTGCAATCCATCCATCGCACGTCCACGAACTCTTCTAATTGGACGCAAAGGGTGCACTCCCCCTTGGGTCGAGACATCACCCCCTTGGATAGAAAATTTGCCAACAAGACCCAATCTTATTGTGTATGGTTTTCAATTAGCTTGCGAGTACAATGCATGATTAATATTAACTTCAAATTACCGTTTGCTGAAAATTCGCAATCGCCTGATCAATGATCTCAAATTGAAACTCGCCAAATCGTTGTACGTGTTCTATAGACAATCGGCGTTTTCGTCTAATTGCCAACTTGCATTGAGAGCAAGGACATGGGACACGCTGATTAAGATACGTCTCGCGGTCTTGAACAATAAGACCTTCTTCGTTATCCATCTTATCTACATTACAGCAAACGAGGCTTAAATGGATAGCTTTATGGAGATGTACGTCAAGTTGCAAGTTGACCATAAATCTTGCATTGTACATAGTAGTTGAGAGATTTTTTGATGTTATATCTCGGCCTTGTTTTTGGTCAAGGATTTATTTGTCCCGGTAGATAATTATTCGTTATTGTAAAAAACTGCACTAGATGGCTTTGAGTATAAGTACGGCAGCTTTGTCAATGCTCCTTCGACTCTCTTGTCATCACAACAAGTTTTTCTCAGCTTGATATCTTCAGTGCTTCTTTAGTCGTCTTCGCGTACCGCCAAACATGTTTGTTCATTAGCTCTCTTCCTTCATCATAGTCGTCTTCATCTTCAACCTCTGTTCCATCTTCTCCAGTGCCACCACATCGTTCTCTTCCTTATGACTCCGTCCTTTTTTTTTATTTCTGCGTGTCCTCCTTCTGGCTTATCTTTCCCCCCCCTCCAGAATATCAATTTTTTTTTTCTTTCGCACGAGGACCAGCAGCGTTCCAAAATAGGAACTCTGTGGATGTCGTGCTTTTTCTTCTCTAGGCCGGTAAAGCTCCTCTCTCTCTGCCCAAAAAAACGGCCCCTCCCAGGCTAATATTGCAGCGCATAACAGAACCTTATTAGGCCAATTTATAAGGTTTCTGTTAGATCGTAACATGCCAGCATGGTATATCCCAAATCCAGAGCTGAAAAGTTCACCCAGCTCACGATTTCTTGATTTCACAATTGTTTTTCTTATAGATCCCATACTGAGCATGATCTTTTGCGGTAAAATACCCAATCTATCCATTCCTCTATGTCATTTCAACCAGTATACAAGCAACCTTGCCAGTATCCTTTCGGGAGTGCACAAAGACCATTACTTGTTTCTCACGCTTTATTGAATCCAAAATCTTATTGTAGCACACTTCATTCATGAAAGTGTTACGAACCAAAAAATTTGTTTCAGTTATGCCAATGTACTGCTGAGTAAGTAGCACAGGTCTATAGCTACTATCAAAGAAGAAAAGCCCTTGCCTTCAGCAATGTCTCCTAATAGCATATTGCAGTTGTTTACCCATCACAAAGATCTGCACATATCTCCAACTTGCTCTTTAACAAGGAGAGGGGCACGTATTTAGCACTTGATTTTGAAAAGCATCCCAACTTGATAAAAATGCCAAGGGAGTAAAATGTGGAGATCCATTCCTTCTTTTCACCGAGGAATTGGAAGCCAAGAAAAGCCATAGAAGACTTCACATGCCCATCATTGTTGAAGAAGGATCTATTAGGTGCAAGATGTCGTACTGCTGCGCATTCGAGGTGTGGAATCCATCAAAAAGTTATGTATGTGACATTTGTTACTTTGTACATACTTAGTTGTTGTGTTTGCATTTTGTTTTGCGTGGGCAGTATAGTAGAGAGAGGGGTCTTTTGCTGCATTTTCTTTCAGCTGGGGTTGCACCTGATAGATCCTTCTTCAACAAAGATGGGCATGCGAAGTCTTCTATGGCTTTTCTTGGCTTCCAATTCCTGGGTGAAAAGAAGGAATGGATCTCCACATTTTACTCCCTTGGCATTTTTATCAAGTTGGGATTCTTTTCAAAATCAAGTGCTAAATACGTGCCCCTCTCCTTGTTAAAGAGCAAGTTGGAGATATGTGCAGATCTATGTGATGGGTAAACAACTGCAATATGCTATTGGGAGACATTGTTGAAGGCAAAGGGCTTTTCTTCTTTGATAGTAGCTGTAGACCTGTGCTACTTACTCAGCAGTACATTGGCATAACTGAAACAAATTTTTTTGTTCGTAACACTCTGATGAATGAAGTGTGCTACAATAAGATTTTGGATTCAATAAAGCATGAGAAACAAGTAATGGTCTTTGTGCACTCCCGAAAGGATACTGGCAAGGTTGCTTGCATACTGGTTGAAATGACATAGAGGAATGGAGAGATTGGGTATTTTACCGTAAAAGATCATGCTCAGTACGGGATCTATAAGAAAAACAATTGTGAAATCAAGAAATCGTGAGCTGGGTGAACTTTTCAGCTTTGGATTTGGGATACACCACGCTGGCATGTTACGATCTGACGGAAACCTTACAAATTGGCCTAATAAGGTTCTGTTATGCGCTGCAATATTAGCGTGGGAGGGGCCGTTTTTCTGGGGAGAGAGAGAGGAGCTTTACTGACCTGGAGAAGAAAAAGCAAGACATCCAGAGAGTTCCTATTTTTGGACACTGCTGGTCCTCGTGCGGAAAAAGGAGGTTGATATTCTGGAGGAGAGGGAGAAGAGAGGTAGGACGAAACGTGAAGATGACAGTGCTGAAGTGGGGAGACGAAGCTGAGATGGAAGATAGCAGTAGAAGAGATGAGCTTTTCGGAAGTTAAAGGAGGACGGAAGGAAGCACGAAGGTGGACATTGCTGTGACAAAAAGGACGACAAAGAAGCTATAGTTGGTGACCTGCAATCAAAGAGGAAGAGACATCATTGGCGAAAGCTGTTGTAGCAGAGGTGACAGAGGATAAGAGGACGATTACAACAATGAAGCTGCAAAGAAGTGGAGTGGACGGCAGAAGAAGACAAAGACGACGGAGATAAAGAAGTAGTGGAGGATGAAGACGAAAACAAAGATGAAGGATAGAGAGAGGTGACGGACATTGCGGATATAGAGGATGGTGCAGAGTACGAAGGGGAGGACATAAAATCAATGGCAATATCGTATTCAGAGTAAAACGCAAAAGGATCATGATGCCGACAACGAAGTTGCTGCAGTTGAAGAGAGAAAGCTAAAGATACAAGATGACGAAGAGAAATGATGGTGAGGAGATGAGAAGAAACAAACGATGCAGAAGCTAGCTGGGAGATGCAATACAACGTTGCAAAGGAAAAGCTGGAGCCATTCGGACAACACTGCAGAAACTGACGAACGAGAAGCATTGACGAGCTTTGTGATTTCGAAGGAGAAGAAACGAAGTGATGCTCATGCTAGAAGACGATGATTTCATCCTCCCACCCTTGCCTCTCGAAAGTTGCCCTACCTACATTAACATTGATACTTAATTGAAGATAGTTACACAGAGCCGGATTGATTCTCTGTGTGCCCACTGTTTATGACGAAGTTCGACTCTCTAGATAGCTTCTCTTTTGCAATTGTAACAAAGGATGATGGTGAAGTTGATTGGAACCTTTGTTATTATCGTCCTTATGACATGTGCTATTAAGTTAAAACAATAGTAATGCTTGGCTTTGATTCCAAGACTGTTCGGGAAGCAACTACAGGCTGCAACTTGTCAGAATTACAATCTGCATGAGCAATGAATTCCCAGTTGTCATTCTCTGCTACCAAGAAGACTTGCTGTTTTTCTTTTTCTCTCGCCCAAATTTTTGCTAATGCTGAATGATATATATCAGAATATGTCTCAAGATTGAAGGCTTATTATATTTGAGGATAATACGATGTCCCTAACACCACAAAGGAGTATTAAAGGAAAAGCCGTTTACTGGAGATGCTCCCAATCAGATGTAGCTGATTATATGTCTCATATTATTCAAAATTGAGGTAACCTTCTTTCAAATTGAATCATGATCTTGCTTGATTGATCTTCTATCCTGAAATTAGTTAAGGTCCTCTGTGGTCGCAACTTTGCTTTCAAAAACCCTTCGACATCTTTGGTGCCCAGCTGAAAGAAAATGCAGCAAAAGACCCCTCTCTCTACTATACTGCCCATGCAAAACAAAATGCAAACACAACAACTAAGTATGTACAAAGTAACAAATGTCACACACACAACTTTTTGGTGGATTCCACACCTCGGATGCGCAGCAGTACGACATCCACCCCCTCTAATCCTGCGCATCCTCCGGATGGGCCAACTACCCATGATCATTATCATCAAGATCCACGAACAGATCAATCTCTTCATTGTGTATTTCCAGTATATCAACAAGATTATCTGTCATATCATCTGTTTCTTCTACTGGAGTTTCTTCTTGTTGCTCTTTTCTTGCAAATTCTTCCAATGCATAATTCTCATCATCTCTTTTCTTGAAAATCTTGATTCTTTTTCTTGCAATAGGCACTCTAAGCACTATCCCATCCAATTCTATCAGCTCATATGTTGCATTATCAAAGACATGTCGATCCAAACCATCTTTTCACCATCTTCCAAAAAATCTGCAAAAACTTTCTCAAATTTTGCATGGCTCTAGTGTGACTCTCATCCCAAAATAATTTCTGCCCCTTTTGAAACAGCTCATATAAACAATCTGCTATGTGTGCAAAATGGGGTATTCAAATCATGTAAAACACACAAGCTCCAATGAATCTCTGTACCTCTGAAGTGATAGAATAATACTTTGTAATCTTGCCTATAGAATCCACATTCCTATCCACAGTCTTGTATTTCATGTCAACCCTGGCTTCATTATGATCCTCTGCATTACTCAAATCTTGATGTAAATCAGCAATTCTGCACTCCATTGGCTGAATATCCTCAGGCCTCTGCTCTATGGACTGCATAGGAACAGCTCTAAACTCTGGATGCTAAAATATTTCAGTAGTAAACTCTGTTGGCTGAAAGTTTTCAGTCCTCTATGTCTCTGTAAGCTGATCATAATCAGCTGGAAACTCCGTTTGCTGAATTTCTTCAACACTCAATACTTTTTGCTGAATCACCTCAGCCTCTGACTCTATCTGTGACACAAAATCTGCAATTTCATGAAACATGTCTAGGGATTGCACTAATACATTACTGTGACAATTTTGCACGTCAGTTTTCAGCATATTTTCCATCTCTGTCATCGTATCTGCACAAATCATACTATCATACATCCCATCTAAATATTCATCATCCTCTCAAAATCTTGCATTTTTCAAATTTTTCTCCTTCCTGCATATGTACTGCCTGGCAGCTCTAGGCAACTTAAAAGTCTTCTGATAACTCATCAAACTGTTTGCTGAAATTCCAACAAAACTGGAGGAGAAAACATTACTGCCAGGAGGCAAGAACTCCAATCTCCTCTGCTCTGTACCACCGTCATCTCGCAAAACAGCAGTACCTAATGAAAACCCGAATCCCTCACAGTGGGCAAAGGTGCATCTCTAAGAGTATCCCTGTTTCTAACATGGTTCACACACACAGTCATAAACTGAACTGCTCTCATACCATCTTTACTGCGAATCCGTGCATAAGCAGATCCATCATCCATTACCTTTGTTTCCATGCGCATCTCTGTGATGAATGGCTGTCCAAGAATTATGGGATAAGAGCATGAATCCTACACAAAGAAATGGAAATCCTCCTCTATATCTCCAATAGAAACCCTGACACTGGGACAGGCAGCATACAAATTACCTGCAATGTTGTTGGCGGCTCTCATACGCCACCCATGCTCTACATCCATGGGCCATCTATTACTTTCATAAACTCCACGAACTATGAGATTAATCTCTGAACCATGATCCACCAAAGCAACATAAGGCACCTGTTTCTCTCCAATTTTTACCATCGTCTCTGTAGTTGCCCTAGCCGAATGACTCCGCAAAAAGTGACTACGCGGTATCAAGACAGGCTCATCAGTTTCAACATAATGCATAGGTTGAACCCTCTTCTCTATCTGTGGAAAAACAACAGCATTCTCAATAATAACCTCATCCTTATCCTCATCCAACTCCCCAACCAAAACTCCCTGTGTATCAGTAGTAGGCAATGCATGTCTTTTCCTCTTCAAGACCTCCTGGAAGAGCTGATCTTGAAACTCTCTTTTCGAGATGCCCAAAACCTCAGAAATAGTAAAAGTCACCTCACTGCCAAGTATCTTATCATTAAAGATTTTCTTCATGTCTGTAGATGTCTCAATATCAGACATCAATCTAAACCCTGGCTGCTTTCTCTCTCTAGGCTCTTGCCTCTTTTCTCTCTTTTGAGCATCTTCCATCTGTCGTTCTGTCCCTGGTCTCAAAGACGGTCCTGCAGTAGGTGGAGTAACAAACTCACCCCCTCTAGTCTTTTTAGCTGCACTTGGATTTTCTTCATCCCTCTTATGCTTCTCCTCAACAAGTACATCTGCTCCCTGAGACTTAGCCAAGTAGGCATAAATAGTATACCTGTCAATAGGTGAATCCCAACTTGTCTCAGATCTGATGCTAGAGCCTGCACTAGTCAAAATAGTTTACTGAATTTTTCCCTTGTTTGCCGTCTCCATAGCATAAGTCCATAATCCTGACTGATTCTCTAATCCCTTCTCAATCTGGACTCCATATGCAGAAACAAATCTTACCATCTTGTCCCCAAAATACCAAATTCTTCCTCCTTGCATCCTGAAAAGATTCACAATCCCTGCAATGCTGATGGTCCGTACTATCACACCAAATACATCTTCGATCTCTCCTAGGTGCACTAGGAGCACTCCTAGGTGTAGTAGGAGCACTGGAAGAAATAGTAGGCGCAGTCGAAGCAAATTTCTCTTTCAATTTTCCCACCAATTCTGCTTTAACTGACTCTAGTGTCAAATCCGTTATGCCTTTGATTATGTCATCAAGAGAGGAAGGCACCGATGGAGCGGATGGTTTTGGAGCAGAAGGAACTGGCATCGGTCGTGGAACAGGAGGAACAAGAGGAGTAGAAACAGTAGGCACTGGCATAGGCCAAGAAACTGGCTGGGGAGGAGAAGAAATAACAGGGATAGAAGTAGGCATAGGAGCAGAAGACGGTGTCGGTGTCATAGAACCATTTTGTAGGCGGGTCTTCCATATCCTCCTCTTGGTCAAAGTCGAGACTACATCCTGGGCATCTTGCCAATCCGTTTTAAGTCCCATAGGCTTCGTGCGATCCTCAAGAAGCTCTCCCAATTCTTCCTGAAGAGCAGGATCTGCAGCTTGCAAGAAAAGCTCAACTTTCTCAACATCCAATGCTCTTTGTTCAATGGCATCAAGTTGACTATACCTCTCTTCAAATTCTCGAATCAACTCTGAAGCAACTAAACCTTTGTTTGGCATGTAGACCCACTCTCGGAATGACCACCGTGTAGCCATCCCAAAGTTCTCAAGGAAATACTCTTCTTTCAGGGCCTTCTTAAAATCTTGCCAATGCAAATTTTGAATAAAAAGATCAGTCACTTTCGCCCTCAAGGCGGGTGTGACAAGATGAAGGAAATACTTACTCATAAGTCCAGCTGGAACTCCAAAAAACCCCATCTTGATCTCATATGTCTTCAAATATGCTGAAACATTATGGCCATCAAATAGCTTCTTCTCATTCTCAACTGCTTCAATCGCCTTAGTCGCGCTATTTGCATTCTCTTGCTCCGAATATAGTTGCCTTTGCTGAGACAACTGTTGTTGATGCAATTGCTGCTGCTGCTGCATATACAATTGTGTCTGCTGATTTTGAAGCTGCATATACATAGATATATTCTGCAAAATCTGCTTTAGATCATCTGTTGAAGTACTTGAAGCAGCAGTCAATGATGGAGATGAAGTAGAGGACGCAATAGGAATCATAGAAGAGGCTGAAAATGATGTTGAAGTATCTCCCATCCTGAAATTTATGCGACGCTTTCATGTCAGGTTCACCAAATATGTCGAAGGATTTCGAAAGCAAAGTCACGACCACAAAGGACTTTAAATAATTTCAAGATAGAAGGTCAATAGTGACAGCCTTCACAAAGGATCATATTTCCATTCCAACAACTCTTCAGAAGACGCACGTAGTTTTTGAGAATTCTAAATCCATTCTTCACGTCTAGAAGAACACTTGTATTCAGTCCTTCAAATGTAATAGACATGCCCTTAACCTTCTCTGCAGTCTCCTGTGGTAGAACTCTGTTATTGGCCGTTGCTTTCAAGAGAGGATGTAGCTGATTCAGCAGAGAAGTTCTGAATAATATATTTCTGCTTCATCGCATGACTAACTTGTATCTTTACTCTTCAACCTCCAAAGACAGACTAGCATGTCAATTCCTGTCGCTGTTAGAGAACCTTAAGTTGATTGATCACTTCATCATGTGCTTGTAAAAGAGATCATAAGGTCTGGGATTGATGGAGTATTTCTATCGGAACACAGAGTACAAGAAGTTGTTTTATGAGGAGAGTCGAGTAAGGCTCTTTGTGCTCTATTGGCAGAAGGAACAAACATCCAGCAATCACGACAGTAAGGATTAAGCTCCTACTTTCTTGATGATATGTGGAAAATTTTATTTCTCATAACTCTCCATAATCCCGATAGATCTATATTATTTGCCTCCATATATTCATCTTCAGCTCAGCAAAAGACCCCTCTCTCTACTATACTGCCCACGCAAAATAAAATGCAAACGCAACAACTAAGTATGTACAAAGTAACAAATGTCACACACACAACTTTTTGGTGGATTCCACACCTCGGATGCGCAGCAGTACGACAACGGGTGATTCTACAAAATACATATTAAATTAATGGGCATTTATGAGTTCAGAGTGCACTCATATTAAATTAAGATTAGGACAAAGTTCCAACCTATTTAATTATTTTGTAGCTGAAGACTGCTAGGTATTTACTTTTGTGGGTTTTATCTTATTATTTTCTAACAATTGTGAATGCTTCAGTTAATGTGTAGAGAATGTAGTGGTGGCGGCGTTGGGAAGCACTCGACAATGGCATGAATTTAAAACACCTAGAATAATTATTATTTTTTAAGGGTGGGCACCTTATCACTAAAGGCGTGGCGCCAATATTTATGTAGGCACCCTTATTTATTAAAGCGCTTGACAAATAGTTATTATTTTGTATGCGCATAGGTGCTCAATTAAATATTTTATTATTTGACATTGTATTTGGGCACAACTCGACTTTTTGGGACGCCCAAACGATTTACTCTTGATTTGGAAAAAAGTAAACACAAAAGCCAAAAGCATGCTAACTATAAAGTGGGCTATTTTTTAGCTTGGAGATTAATAAATTTATAAATACATGCCTTGTGAAGCACTCACACAAGGCATGAGGAAGATTGCACCCAATTGATCTTTTTGTCTCATGTCGTGCAAACTCTCTTCTTGCTTTTATGAAGCTTTTGTAGAGTTCTTTGTTCTTGGAGGGACCTTCCGGCATTCACTAACGTGCACATATAGCATCTGATTTGCGCAGCAATCTTCAGTCACTCCTAAGTGATTGATTTGAACAACTTGCTTCTTGGATAGAGAGTTCATTGCTAACTGTCCAAGTTTATGACACTTGTAGCAAACTATAGACTTTGCTTTGGAGACATTATTGGTAAGGATTGGAAATTCGGGTATGTTGGGATTTGGCATTAATTGAAAATTATTGTGGTTGCTTTTCTCATCCACGAATTTTATCTTTAGCATCATGCGCTAAAGAATTTGCATCATCCAAAGTCTTTGGCTTGAATATATTCACTTTCACATAAAAGTGACCAAGCAAACCAGACATATACTTACACTTATGGATCGCCTTAGGATTATCTTCAAGCATTCAAAGTTGTAGTAAGGCACTCTAGAAACACTCAATGTATTATGGAATGGATTCACAATCCCTTTGTTTCATAAGATCCCACTGTTTGATTGTTTTTTCATGGAATTGAGGTAGAAGGAAATTCTACAAAATTTTCTTTTGAAAGGCCTCCCAAGTAAAGGGACAATCAATACTCTTGCAAACAACAGTCCACCATAGCGATGCTCTGTCTGCTAGATGGTTAGTGACGCATTTAAGTTAATCTTTTTTAGAATATTGCTCTTCATGAAAATAGTCATCAAACTGATTGATGAAATCAAGAAAAAATTTTCCATCACGTTGCCAACACAATATTAGTGAGTTTGGGAATCTCCCAATTTCCATTTTTTTAGTACTAAAAAGGTGGCACTCGGATAACATGTCCATAAGTTTCTCAAAACCATATTATGTGACCTATCATTTGAAAGTGCTTGAAAAATGGAATCTATTGAGCTATAGAGTGCTCGATTTGGAGTTATAGTGTTCAAGAGTTTGATAAATCTAAAGATTTGACCACGTGTCCCAAACTTATGGAAAATTCCCATATTTTTCAATATGGTGTTTACCCATTAAAATTATGGAATTTGAAAAATTTTTAACTTATCTTGGCTTCTTTCCTAAGAGACTGTGTATTGAGTGTCGTGTCAATCGTACGTTGAATAACATCTTTAAGTTGTGCTCCGTCTTAATCGACAGTGGATCATTGAAGTGTAGCTAGTTGTGCTTATAAATTTTGATATGCTTTTTGCTCTTCTTGAAGTTGCATCATGATTAGGTATAATTTTTGCTCCATAGTTAGCTCTAGCAAATCACCTTTGCCCATAAAATCTTCTATGTTTTGATCGTACATCTTGTAAAAATCTCAAACAACCTCATACACTTGAAATCTCGTTGAAAGGATGAGCGTAGCTCAAATTTAGGTTTACAATACTTGCTTTTTTTAAAAAATGGTATTTGCTTTTAGGATATTGCTTTTTCGCGAATACAACAATTGGTGACGGTCTTCTTCCAAGCGAAAAATTCTTCTGCATAGACTGCATGCGACAACCTGCTTGCTATGAATCAACTCTATCAAATTGTAGGTGTAAACACAGGCTTGCTGGAGTTGCAAAACTAGTTCGAGAGTAACTTGGTGTGAATACCTGCTAGATAGGAGATTCTAGATTGAATTTTAAGCTTTAATAAAGCTTAAAACTTTAGGCTTTTAAAAAAACCTTAGAAATTTCAATCAATAGTTGCAGGACCGCTCCACGTCATGATCAGAATTGGCACCATTCAGTACATGTTGCCACCGTCGATCGTTAAATTTTGAAAAGCTTACTTAAGCTCTCTAAGCTTAAGCTCTTATTTTAAAGCTTATTAAGCTTAACAATTTACAATTTCATTCTCTACTTCTGTATGTCAACAAAAGACTTACAAAGGATCTTTAGAGGTGGTCCTTTGCATCCTGGGTGAGATGCTTCATGATCTGAGAGTGGAGCAGGGGGTTCTTCACCACCAAAAGAACACGCCTATATTGATGGTTCGTTGCGAGACTGCTTGTGGAGCCTGTTCGTTCCAGGAGCTTTTCCTTTGCGCAAGATGGTAAGTGATTTGAAGCCCTTGATCTCAACTTCGCTCTGATACCACTTGTGCGCAAATTGGATGATGTATGCATGCATAGTGAACACCGAAAGGTTCCCAAGAACAAAGAACTCTACAAAAGCTTCATTAAAGAAAAAAGAGATTTTGCACGATAAGAGACAAGAAGACCGATTGGGTGCAATCTCCCCCCATGCCTTGTATGAGTGCTTCACAAGGTATGTATTTATAAATTTATTAATCTCCAAGCTCAAAAATAGCCCACTTTACAATTAGCATGCTTTTGGCTTTTGTGTTTGCTTTTGCCCAAATAAAGAGCAAAGTGTTTGGGCATCCCAAAAGTGAAACTGTGCCCAAATATAATGTCAAATAATAAAATATTTAACCGAGTGTCTATGCATATACAAAATAATAAATGTTTATCAAGGGCTTTAATAAATAAGTGCGCCAAATGGCACTACGCTTTTAGTGATAAGGTGTGCGCCTATCAAAGATAATAATTCTTCTAGGTATTTTGAATTCAATCCATCGCCCAGTGCTTCCCAACGCTACCAATACCTACTCTACACATCAAGTGAAGGATTCACAATTGTTAGAAAATAATAAGATAAAACCCACAAAAGTGAATACCTAGCAGTCTTCAGCTACAAAATAATTAAATAGGTTGGAACTTTGTATTAATCTTGATTTAATACGAGTGCATTCTAAACTCATAAACATCCATTAATTTAATATGTATTTTGTGGAATCGCCCATCGTGGAATCAGCCATGTACACATTAAATTAATCTGACACCTGAAACGGACAGGTGTCCCCATCAACTTCTCGCACAAGGAATCCACCTTATGTACAATCCCCAGCAAATACATATAGTTTTACAAAATCAACCAAAAAACCTCACAGAATCCACCATGGAATATGCCTCTATTTTTAGGAAATCCACTAAAAAACCTCACGGAATCCACCATGGAATATGCCTCCTGGCATCATCATTTCCTCCTAAGAAAGCAGTAGATCATCCAAATGATTTGGAGCCAAACTCAAAGCCAATTACTAAGCCACCTTATAGATTGTTGAAGTGTGAGAATGAAGAAGTAGCCAAGCAAATCAAGGAGCTTCTTGAAATGGGATTCATTCAACCTAGTTATTCACCCTACGCATCTCCAGTCTTGTTAGTTAAAAAGAAAGATGGATCTATTAGGATATGTATTGATTGCAAGGATCTTAACAAGACCACAGTGAAGAATAGATATCCAATACCTAGAATTGATTATTTGCTTGATGAGCTCAAGGGAGCTAGATTCTTTACGAAGATTGACTTGAGATTAGGATATCATGAGATCTATATGCAAGAGGGTAATGAAATCAAGACTGCTTTTAGGATAGATCGAGGGCTCTACCATTGCCTAGTGATGCCATTTGGGCTTACAAATACTCCAACTACCTTCCAGAGTCTAATGAATAAGATTTTGTAGCCTTTCCTCTTTCAGTTTGTCCTAGTCTTCTTTGATGACATTTATTACACATGAGAAAGGCTTTTGATATATTGAGGCACCACATAGACCCTTTGCTAAGGAGAAGAAATGCTCTTTCATGCAAACTAAAGTGGAATACTTGGGACGGAAAAAGGAATTTAGACTGACCCTAGGAAGGTGCAGTGTGTTAAAGATTGGCCAACACCTACTACCACTACTTCACTTGGAGGATTTCTTGATCTATCTTCATTTTATCACTGATTCATCATACATTATGTGGCTACTGTAGCTCCTTTGACTAATAGATTGAAGAATGAAGCTTTCTTTTGGGATGCTCTAGTAGTCTCAATTAGTTAAAGGAACTCCTTATCTTTGCTCCTATTCTAGTATGCTCGGTTTTTTCAAAGGATTTTACCATACATTGTGATGCTAATGGCCGAGGTATAGGGGCTATTTTTTTATAGGAGCATGGAGTGATTTCTTTTGAAAGTCATAATCTTACAGATAAGGAAATGGTTATGAATGCTTACGACTAAAAAATGTTGGCTATCTTTCATGCAATTAAGAAATTACACCATTATTTGTATGATAGCAGGTTTAGAGTTCAAAGTGATCATAGGGTCCTTAAGTATTTACTTACTCGGTCCAATCTCATATGAGGGGCAAAGACAATGTAGTGGTTGATTCTCTTTTTGGTATGTGGGCCTGAAAAGTTTTAGCAAGGCTGAGCTACATAGTGACTTGATTGAAGAATTATAGAAAGCTTATCTTTGGGATAAAGAGCTCATCCATATTTTTTAGAAATTATAGTAAGGTCTCATGGAAGATAACTCACATTATCAGCTTCAAAATGGCCTAATCTGGTTAAATGGAAAGATTGTCATTCCCTCTACTTCTTCTTTTACACGGAAAATTATGGAGGAGTTGCATTCTTTGCCTTTAGTTTGACACCTTTGAGTTTTCAAAACCTATGATTGGATCAGTAAATAAGAGATTTTATTGGAAAGGACAATGGAAAGATGTCAAAGATTTTGTCATGAAGTGCATTCCTTGTCAATAGAATAAGGATAGTGCTCATAAGCCTAATGGTTTGTTGCAGCCATTACCCATTCCTACAAGAAAATGGATGCATAGTACCATGGGTTTCATTATTGGCTTGCCTAATACCGAAAAGGAATGGAATAGTATATATGTGGTGGTAGATGGACTCACCAAGGAAACCCATTCATTCCAACCAAGACCCATTTTGCTACTTCTCAAGTGGCCAGTCAGTTTACGGAGTAAATTTTTAGACTACATGGATTACCGCAAGTGATTGTTCATGACAAAGATTCAAAGTTCATAAGTAATTTTTGGCAAGTGGTATTCACATCCATGGGTACTAAATTTGCTCCTTATATGGTCTATTGTCCAAAAAATAATGAATAGATAAAAAGGGTAAACAAGTGGTTGGAGACTTATCTTTGCCATTTCTCTTATGATGTCCATAATTCATGGGATTCTTGGCTACACTTAACTGAGTTTTCCCATAATAACTCCACTCATGCTAGCATTGGATTTTCACCCTTTGAGGCTATGTATGGTTATAAGGTGCCCTTACCCATATTCATCTTCAATGAAAGAATCAATCCTCATGGGAGAGAGGAATTGGAAAGAATGCAGACCCTTCTTGAGCAATGTAAGATGAATCTTAGAAAATCCCAAGACCAAATGAAGATGTATGCAGATGAGAAGAGGCGACCTTTAGAGTTCCAAGAAGGAGAGTTAGTTTTATGTTAAAGGTGCCCAATTCTCGATATTCAACTTTGAAAGATGGATCCAGTAACAAGCTTGCTCAAAAATTTTATGGCCCCTTTAGGATCCTAGAGTAGATTGGAGACTTGGCATATAGATCGAAGCTACCCTCTTCCAGTGAGATTCATAATGCACTCCGCATTAGTCAACTTAATCCTTTCTATGGTGATCCTGTTGATATAGTTAATGAGCTACAACGTATTGATAAAGAAGGTCTTATTCAGTACATCCCAGAGGTTGTCATAGGTCAATGTGAGAAGAAGCTTCACTCTCGCTCCATCATTGAATAATTGATCAAATGGAGAGATTTGCTATCCAAGGAAGCTTTTTGGGGGCCTAATTTCATACTAGATGTAACATGTCCACTAGTATCATCCAGGACATGTCTTAGCAGTCCATCGGAAAGGATGTCTAGAAAGCTCCGCCCGGCACTCCCATGGAATGCTACGGGGTTTGCGATCTAGGGCTTTCCGCGTCTGCCACGTAGCAGAAGTATTCTGGCCATTTCCACTTAGGATCGATCGGAATTAGGGTTTCCTGATTGGTTATTTCCTAACAGCAACTAGCATCAGACCCAAGCGAACTACTTTATGCAGAAAATGCCAGTGCCGAAACAGATTCACACTGCACTTGGTTCAAAAAGAATGGGAAACGAGAGGGATGCAAAGCTCAACCTCTCTACCCTAAGGCATAGTCCCATTCCGTTCCCCTAAAATAGCGTAAATCGGTTACGACATAACTCTG
The DNA here is from genome assembly GCF_053477565.2 of Lygodium microphyllum. Classification (NCBI taxonomy): domain Eukaryota; kingdom Viridiplantae; phylum Streptophyta; class Polypodiopsida; order Schizaeales; family Lygodiaceae; genus Lygodium; species Lygodium microphyllum. The sequence continues at coordinate 114,391,680 of NC_141154.1, read as the reverse complement.
GTTCAACGCTTTCGTTGTTTGTGTCCTTTGACAATCATCCCGGTGTTCTTCGAGATTTGAGAAAAGTTCCCGGCCAACCGGGACCACCCAACCGTAGGACGGACCCATGGCCCATCCTCCACACTTTCCTCGGTTTGTTTTAGTTATGTAATTATCTGACACATTAATTGGACATGTTACAATCAGCTTCTTTAATTAATCCGTTAAGCACTGGTTCCTTCACGTAATCTTATCATGTGACATAAAAAAACAATATCAAACAAGTTCTTTGTTAACATATCATCATATTTATCTTTGAAATACAAGGATTTCCGCACGTATGCTTGTCCATAATCCGCCCGAAGGCTATCCAGCAATCCACAGGGATCACTATTTCAAGCTTCCGCCCATCCGCAGACTAGTATGCGAGCCTCAAGATCCAATCCCGAGTCACGTTAGCCTCTTGTGCAGGACCCGGAAGGCGAGGGATTTACGGCCAGAGCCCCCCCTGGCACCCAAGCCTCCTCCTGCCCCAAGTAGCGCTCAACGGAGAGACCTCTCGCGGTGGGTTGATCCACGTTCCTGGCGCGGTCAACAACCCCCTTGGTTAGGGTCAGGCAGACAGTCGGGGTAACTGAAGCTGCCACTCCCTTCAAGCCTTCAACCTAAACTATAGATATTCATTTAATTTGTAATTAATAAATCAAACAATTCTCTAAAATCTCTAGCAAGCACAAACATTTCCATTGATTGATCTTGTTGTTTGGCAAACTGCTAAGGAAGGAATCCTTCATTTTGAATGCATCTAGCACTTGATCTGGGGTGCCTTGCAACTTGGCAAGTTCCTTTATATTCTGGGTTAGGGCATACCCTATTAACCCAACTTGGTCAACCCTAAAGTTCATTGGATACTTTAGTTTTCGGTTTTTTAACCTTCCTTACTTAGAAGGATATCAAAGAATACATCCCATGCAAGATAACTTGCGTAAGGATCCCCTATCCTTGATGCGGGAATTTATTCTTTCTCCTTGTGAATCAATCACAAGACCATATGACGTCGTACTTGCCGCGCAAGTCTTGCATCGTACTATGCGATAACGGAGTCACGAAATAATCCGTTTCAGTTTCTTTAAGCTGACGTTTGTAGGACCTAGTATTTCCTAACTTTATTATTTTCTTTTAAGAAACTCAGGGACAAACCCTAGTCTTTTACATTTTCAATTTACTGATTCTACAATCTGAGAATGTGGACAAGTATTTAAGGTATAAACGTTTCTTGGATTTTAATTCATTCCCAATGAATATTTCGCAGCATAGGTATTTCTAAGTTCATATTAATTTGGTTAACTTTTAGAAAGTAATATCGAGATCACTTCTGCACGATTTGCTATCTATGTATCAATTGATTTTTCAATCCTAAACTTTATCAATTTGAGGTTAGGAAAATTCAATTAATCTTCCTTTTTCCTTGCAAACAAAACTCATGCCAAATAAGAAAAATTTCCCTTGCTAAGTTATGCAGTTAGCAATGATAACGTCCTAGAGTTTAAGCATCGTAAGAAACCTTTCATGAATTGCACCTTCTATGATGATTCGTTGTAAAAAGAATAGGGGTTAATGGTGCAAGATGCAGAATTATACCTTCTAGACTTAACCAAAGTATACTACTTTAGTGGTTAAATCATCTTGCTCATAATTCGTTTCAATGCATAATGCTTTTTGAAGGAAAACTATGTTTATACTTTATTTATTTTGCATGTTTAATTAAACTAAATTCCTTCGTCGTAAATAACTAGGACAAAATATATCTTATCCCTAACAATTCATCTTGTACGATTAAATTAAAACCGATATAAAATTAAGAAGGAAAAACTTGGGTTTGGGGTGAGATATCCACATGGATACCAGGAGATGACCCTCCCGCAGCTACTCCTTGGACTTTCTTAGGCGGCATCGCAGTTGTAGTCCTTCGACGTGGAAGCAGCTTTACACTTCTTCTCGGAATTCCACCGTCGCTTCAATACTCTTCTTCTCTTTATCGAGGCAAGGAATCGTTAAGGGATTAACCATGAGAAGGGGGTAATAAGACCTTTAAGGTCTTAATTTCATCGGGAGGGCAAGGTTTACAAGGCCTAGAGAAAAAAAAACCTATAGGGATTTATACACTGTGAAAAGGGTGTGTGTGAGGGTGGTAAAAAAAACATATGAAGGGCCTTGGAAGATCTTTGGGCACAGGAGTGAAAGGACTTAGGGGTTTCAAACCCGGGGGGGGGGGAAATGAAGGATAACACAAGGGTTTATAGCACCGGGGGGGAAGGGTACGGTGTGTAACAAGGGGACACGAGGGAGGGTGAAAGGCCCTCAAAAAGGGTTAAAACCGGGAGGGGGGAGAAAGAAATAAATGGGGACACGGGGGAGGGGGGGGAATAAAAAGGGGCTTAGGGGGGTGTGTTAAAAAGGAATATGAGGGGGGTGAAACACGGGGTTTCAAAAAAACACAAGAAGGGAGTTATAAATTTAAGCATGGGGGGGGGAGGGGGGGGGGGGGGGCGAATTTGTGGTTTTTGAGGCCAAGGGGAGTGGGGGCTAAGGTGGCTTAAGCACAGGGTGGGGGTTTAATGGCCCCACGGGAAGGGGGGCTCAGAGGAGCCCCCCTTAGAAACTTAAAGAAGCTTCTTGAAGCTTCTGTGGCTCGAAGGCAACGTGGGGAGAGAGTATGGAGGTGGTAGATGTTCGATGGCGGCAGCGGCAGCAAGCTGAAGGTTGGCGGCTCCTCCTCAACAGCGGTTCAGGCGGCGTTTTGGCATCAGGTGGCAGCAACATTATCTTCGTCTTCAGTCCTTCCTCCCCTTCCCAGTAGCCTGTGGCCCTCCCTCAATTATATAGGGGAGGGGAGGGAATCCTCCCTCTCAAACATGTCCCTACGCATGGCCGTGAAGCCGAGCAAGCTCCAGCAAGCTCCAGCGAGGAGCTTGCTGGCTCTTCTATTCCCTTCCCCCCTTCCAGATCGACCGTCGCGGACAGGAGGATAAGGGAAAAAAAAATTCCCCTTTAACCTTAATAGGAGGTGAATTTGATATATTACATTCTCTCCCCCTTAGAGGAATCGATATGTCCTCATCTCGAGATAAACTGGGGATATTGATGGTTGAGAGTGTCTTCTATCCAAGTGGCATACTCTTCGGGATAATCTTTCCACTGGACGAGGCATTCTCTCAAGGTTCTGGATCTTAATTGTCTCTCCCTAACATCTAAGATCCTATCAGGCCTTAGCTCAAGGACTCCTTGACTAGGCATTACAATTTGTTGGTCATCAAGTACATGGTTAGGGTTAGGTACATATTTTTTCAATCGGCTAATATGGAATACATTGTGAACCTTTAGGTTCTCAGGGAGTTGCAATCTATAAGCATTGGGTCCTAGGCATTTGAGGATTTTGTACGGCCCACAATACCTTGGACTTAGCTTCTTGCAATCTCCTAAGGATAGAGAACTCTTTTTAGGGCGTACGCGAATGAAGACCATGTCTCCTTCTTCGAAGACTCTTTCTTGATGCTTCAAATCCGTGTATGCCTTTTGTCTATTCTTGGCCGCTTGTATGTCTTGTCTTATTGACTTTATTTGATCATCCATGTCTTCCAACATTTGTCTTGAAGCTTCAACCCTTAAGGTTGGATCTGAGAAGTTTAGGAAACTTCTACAATCATGACCATATAATGCTTGAAAAGGGGTCATCTGAATGCTCTGCTAGTAAGAAGCATTGTATGCAAATTCTACCAAAGGTAAGTATTGAATCCACCTCTTTGGTTCTCGAGAGCAGTATGCCCTAAGCATATTCTCAATGACTTGATTTACTTGCTCTGTTTGGCCATCCGTTTGGGGATGGTAGGTGGTGCTAAAACAGAGTTGAGTCCTAATAGCTTCAAAGATAGCTCTCCAGAAGTGTGATGTGAAGAGAGAATCTCGATCACTAATGATTCTTCTGGGTAAACCATGTAGCTTGAATATCTCCTTGATAAACAATCTTGCAATGTCGGAGGCTTTATAGTTTGTCTTTATTGGAATAAGGTGTGCAACCTTGGTAAGTATGTCAACCACAACCATTATGGAGTTGTATCCTCCCTAGACTTGGGGTAGGCCTACAAAAGAATCCATACTAATGAATTCCCATTTCATTTGGGGAATGCCAAGCGGTTGCAATTTCCCTGGCATCATGACATGTTTGGCTTTGATACGTTGGCAAGACAAACACTCAGTGACATATTTGAGAACGTCACCTTTGAGCCTCTCCCAATGGTAGCTCTTCCTAACTACATTAAGAGTCTCAGCATAGCTAGGATGTCTTGCGAAAGGGAAATCATGAGATTCCCACAATATCTTCTCCTTAAGTGACTGGCTTGCTGGTATACACAGCCTTGTTCTGTAGTAGACAAGTCCATTATCAATGGAAAATTCCTGATACTTAGCTTGCGACTTTTGATTCTGATCCTTAATAGAGATCTCCTTTAGTATTGATTGGTAGACCAAATCATGGTATGCTTCCTCTCTAGCTAACTCAAGTATAGGGTTGTTTGGCATAGATACTTTTATAGCTAGAGATCTGGCCGTTGATGGATTCTGCAAGATTAGGGAATTTAGGAATGCCTTGCGACTAAGTGCATCGGCAACTACATTCTCTTTCCCTGGTCGGTACTTGATTTCAAAGTCATATTCTTCCAACACTTCAATCCACCAATGTTGCCTCATGTTAAGCTCGTTCTGGGTAAAGATCCATTTGAGACTCTTATGGTCAGTTACTAGAGTAAATTTGTTACCCAACAGGTAGTGTCTCTAGAGCTTTAGAGCATGGATGACAGCTAGTAATTCCAGATCATGCGTAGCATAATTCTTTTCATGGTTCTTCAATTTCCTTGAAGAGTATGCTACTACTGGATGACCTTCCTGCATAAGTACACATCCCAAGGCAAGAATGCTAGTATCAGTTACTACCTCGAACTCCTTATTGAGGTCTGGAAGTTTTAGAATCGGTGTTGATACCAAACATTGCTTTAATCTGTCGAAGCTATTTTGTTCGGGAGTTGACTATGCAATGGAAGTCTACTTCTTCAGTAAATCCGTCAGAGGTGCTACAATCAAAGCATAGTTTTTTATGAAGACCCTATACCATCCTGTCAATCCAAGAAAGCTACATATCTCTTTGACGGATACTGGTGTTGGCTACTCAAGCACATCTCTGACCTTGGCTGGGTCCACTGATATTCCTTCTGATGATACTATGAATCCCAGATATTCAATTTGACGCTTGAAGAATGCACACTTCTTCATTTTAGCATATAGCTTATGTGACCTCATTATCTCAAGGACAATCCAAAGTTGAGGTTCATGATCTTCTTCCTGTTTAGAATAGACTAAAGTGTCATCGAAGAAGATAAGCACGAAATTATCAAGATATGGCCTAAAGATGTCCTGCATTAACTTATTGAAGGTGGCAGGTGCATTCGTAAGCTTGAATGACATGACCAGGAACTCAAAGTGCCCATATCTTGTATTGAAGGCCGTCTTTGGGATATCTTCTTCCTTGGTCCTAATCTAATAGTAACCTGACCTGAGATCAATCTTGGAGAAGATCTTCACACCCTGAAGACGATCAAGAAGCTCATCTATTCTAGGAATAGGATACTTGTTCTTGACTGTTGATTGATTCAACCCTCGGTAATCAATACATAGTTGAAGTGTCCCATCTTTCTTTTTCTGGAATAGTACTGGAGCTCCCCACGGTGAATTGCTAGGCCAGATGTAGCCCTGATCTACTAGTTTCTTGAGTTGTTCCTTCAACTCAATTGCTTCTGGTATGGACATTCTATAAGGTCTCTTTGCAATTGGCGCAGCTCTAGGTACTAACCTAATCTCATGATCCACTTCTCTTTGAGGCGGAAGTTCAGTCAACTCTTCAAGGAATACATCCGCGTATTCCTTTAGCCAAGAAGGTCCTTCATGAGATTCTTGCTGTTGATCTAATTTGTTGAGTTTGATCAAGTAAACAAGTAATCCTTTTCTGACTCCTTTTATGATCCGAGATACTTTGGCCAATTGGATTTTTGGCACTCCAGCCTTGCCTTGAGTTGTGACTAATTCCCTTTCAGAGTTTCGAAAGGAAACTTGACCCTTTCTACAGTGAACGTGGGCATCGTTAGGTTTAAGCCAATCCATTCCGAGTAGACATTCATGGATACCTGAATTCATGACTCTGAATTTGACCTGTCTTCTTTCCTCCCAGAAAGAATTCCACCTTAGCAGTTTGCCTGGTACAAGTAACCTCACAACCATTTGCCAATTCCACAAGCAGGGTAGGTGCTTCTACTGTGGCTATTCCTAATCTTTTTGCGTTAAGACAAAGGGAATACATTATTTGAGTAGCTTAGAGACTTAAAAGGATTCCCTATTAAAATCTAGGCATGGCACTGTGATACATCCATTAAATAGTATTTACGGTCTTGGGATTGGATATCTAGAAACCTATATTATAGAGGACCTTTAGGTAATCCATCTTAGTTATAGTTGCAGGTACTGGAGCAACCTACAACCATTACTTGGTCAGTCGGTATAACATTTTGACCTCCTTATAGATGTATCGATTTAATTTGACTTGTCACCCTCTAGTGAACATGTTCACCTTGTAGAATAGATAAATCTTGACAACCTTAAAGGTTTCCATCCATTTCAACCTCTTTAAATTGTTCTAGAGGTGAGTGAGATGGTTTGTATCAATGTAATAGTACCCTCTGCTTAGCATCCATCGTCTTTCACAATACAAGGGTGAAGGGTTGTATATTTGGTCTAATATTCATATCATTTGGTTTCTCCAACTAAAACTAGATGAGTGCATGGCTGACATAAACATGACTTGGAAAATCAAGAATCATTCCCAAGGTTTGTCCTTCTGTCAGAAATCAAGAACACATGTTAATAAAGAGAAGAATTTAAAACTTAAGGAAAAGACATCTTATGATGTGGTTACAAATCTTCATTAGTATTTATACTTTCTTCGTATCCTACATCAACGTAGACTCTGATACCAAGTGTGATGTGCTTGCTGGGCCATCTCCTCCTTGGCACGTTCTTAGTAGCCCATCAAGAAATATCCTAGACAATGCAGTCCATGATTCTGTGGAGTATGTCAGAGTTTGCTCTCTAGGCTCACTTGAGTCTACCTCACACTGGAAGTTCCAACCATTCCCATGAGGTTTGACCTGGGTTTTCAATTCCTATTATTGGTCAAATCAACTATCGATCATCAAATACTCTAGCATCGGTAACTTGAGCTCGCACTTCTTACAAGATTACTTGAACTCAAGTCGACCTGCTTTGCACTTGGTTCAAGAAGAATGGGACATGAACGGGAGCACAGCATGTCGACCCTTCTACCCATAAGCCAAAATCCCATTTTGACTACCTAAAATTATGCAGGTCAAGTTTTAATAATATGTAGTGGTTATTCTTTTACCTATCTATGAATGTAATATTTTTATTTTGAGAAAAGCTCTTGGCTTACAAAGATCACCCAACCATAGGTCTAGACCCATCAGGGATCCATCCACCCACTTCCCTCAATAAAGAATTTTTAATTATCTAATTACCTTCCACTTTAAGTATGACATATAAAAATAGCTTCTTTGATTATCTCCTATCATAGATTCATTACATGTCTTTATTTCAAGATACAAAAATAGTGTAAAGCAATTCTTTCTCAATAGTTTCTTTAAGAAAAATATCTTTTTACAACATTTCCTGTCTTGAATGGGCATAATATCAACACAAAGGTATTATTCCTACCAAGCTCAGTCCCTCAACTAGTATCACAACTTCCAGAGTTCTATCCAGTTTGAAGGGTAATTGATAGTTCCTAGGAGTCTAAGGAGTTTATGACCAAAGCCCCCTGGTATCCCCATCTCCTCCTGCCAAGTAGAGTTCCCTCAACATGACATTTTGCATCGTGATTGGTCCATGTTCACTAATGTGAAAACAAAAAGTCATTTGAATTAGGTTTTGTTCACATTGACCTTGGGGAGGTCTAATGCCCTTAACTAACACTGCCTCAATTGACGTTCTGTGTCCATCAGAATACTAGCTTAGTCAACAATCTGCACAACCTGATTATCCATATTTTATCCTAATAATTTAAGAAAGATCAAAATCTAATTTATAAACAAAAACAACTTATTTTAAATGTATTATACACAAAAAAATTTAAGAAATCTATTTCCAAGGCAATCCCTTTTTCTATAATAACAATATCATGTCTAAACTTAGCGTAAGTGACAAGATCTTCCAATAATCCTCTCGATTACTCTTTTCCTTGGGATCCATCCTATTATAAGTTTTTACAATATTTTTCTTTCCCAAAACTTCCATCTTTGAGAGCAAACTCCCATGATGATCTTTTTCTTTTTCTTAACAGAATTTCGTAGGTCCTTATCTAGTGATAACTCACTAGTTTCAAAATTCTTGGATATTTTATTACGAAAAGTATTCTAACAATTTCATCTCAAGATTTTCCAAAGAATTAGTGCTCATATTTATCGATCATAAGTTACTTTCATCTATTCAACATAAATCGAATTCAAAATTTTAACTCCTTAAAATATTTATTATTGCAAACATCATAGTTCATGAATCAAAATCTTAAAGAAATCATATTTTGATATGGTAAAATCGTAAATTCTTTCGAGTAGTGCAGCATCTTTCTTGCATCCTATTCCTAGTATATCACATATAACCCCAAATGAATCCTTTGAATTTGTGATTAAGAAATTTCTCTAGGATTTTCTATGCATGAGATTATATAAAAAAGAATCCTAGTCTTATGAATGCAGTTTTTTATTACCATATCGTGGAATGATGATTTATTCATCATCTTTAATATTTAAAATAATAATAAAATATGGAACCTGGGGATTTACAATGAACACTTGGTTGTTGTTGCTATTCGCAGCTTCATTTGTAATTGTAGTACTTGCCATTCCATTTGTAGTGTTCATACCCATAGTGTTATTTGCTTCTTTGGGGCCATGGTCTTTGATCACAAAATTGTAGAGAAGACTTTGATAATAGAGCTTTCGGACATCTCGATTGGATCGATGGGGTAGTGATAATTAAGAAATGAGAATGAATTGAGTAGAGTTTTGATTCTACAGGGGAGTGAAGGTAGAAGAGATGGGATTCAATTTTGAAAGCCAGCAGAGTTTCCCCCTTGTCTTTGTAATATGAATTATCCTTCTCACTCTTCTCTTGCATCTCTCTCTTCTTGCTCTTCTCTCTCAATTCGGGAAGAGTCATCTCTCTAATTCAGCTTCTGTCCCCTACGGATACTCATGCCTCATTTTTATACTCAAATTAAAGGGAGGGGATTTCATGATTTGTGGTCAATAAGAGGATTTCTTTATGAGGGTATCTTGCCAATCTAGCCATCTAGAAGTTTTTAAGATACAGTCTAATGCTAGTGATTTGATATTTGAGGTCCAGAGAGGCTGCTAGAGATACCATGATTGATTCGCCAAGCTTTGGTGTGACATGCTTCAATCTTGGCCTCCTGTTGAATTGAGAAAAGGGGGAGAGTTTTGGAGTCTTACAGTGAGATTGAGGAGGAGAATTCAAGATTTTTTACCTAGTTCAATTTTCCTGAATTGGAAAGAGAGAGGAAGATAGCAATGTTGTTGATGACAAAAAGAAAGGGGAGGAGCATCGTCGCTTCAACATCTTCTTCTCCTTCTTAAGATTAAAAAAAAAAAGCTTAAATCTTTTCTTTTTTCCCTTAGTCTTCACAAGTGAGGTCTTGACTTACTCAAGTTTTAAACATTTTTGGTCAATTCCGAACTTATGAGCCATAACTCTCATGCACATGCCAATTCTCATGTAGAGATGTTTGGAGCAGTATCAACCTGAAAAGCTGTCAAGGTACAAGATATGTATTATCTTATTCAAGATCCTACTTTTAATAGTCTAAACTCTCCAAATGTTAATTATGAGAAGTTGAGAAAGTTGTAAAACATTAGAGAATACTTACGGATGGTAAACATTAATGTACTAGAGCTCTTGGGTGTTATTTTTCTATTGTATCTTACTAGCTAAGGGTTGAAGATATTGATTTATGCTTCACAATGACTATAGATTTATTCTTTACATGATTTGGATGCTTCCATATTGCAATGTCTAATGCCTTGAGCATTGTTTGCTCAATTTAGATGTGATTTACTATTGGTTATGGCAAGACTTATGCTTATTACTATTCTTGGCAAGGATCTCCTTCATGTTTTCATGAGTTCTATGCATCTACTACTAATGCTCATATGGATATGTGTTGATGCTGGGATATTGTGGTGATATCATGAGATTGTTTTGAGTTGTCCATGAGTGGCTACTCGTGATGGATTGTGCTAATCCCCAATGATGCTCACATCCATTATGGAGAGGGTCAAGTCTCCTTTCAGAATCCTAAGGGTGAGCATGTTACAACACAAGGAGAAGCAGGTAAACCAAAGATCTAGCTAGCTAAGACAACATGAATAGCTCAAGGAATAAGGAAAGGATTACTCGTCTATTTGATCAAACTAAACAAGCCGGAACAGGTAGGGTACTCCAATGAAGAACCATCATGGTTAAAAGAGTACGTGGATGTGTTTCCAAAAGAATTGATAGATTTACCACCACCTAGGGAAGTGGATCAGGAGCCTATTAAGCTAATACTAGTGCTGCACCAATTTCAAAAAGGCCTCAATAGTTCTCCTTGGGGGGCTCTAGTCTTGTTCCAAAAGAAGAAGGATGGTACACTTCACCTTTGCATCGATTATAGAGGCCTAAACCAAGTAACCATCAAGAATAAATATCCTATCCCAAGAATAGACGAGTTACTTGATTGATTGAAGGGAGCAAAAATCTTATTCAATATTGATTTGAGGATACTACCAGATCCACATCAAGGATAAGGATATTCCTAAGATGGCATTCAGTACCAGATATGGTCATTTCAAATTCACAGTAATGTCTTTTGGTTTGACTAATGCTCCTGCCACATTCAATAGGCTAATGTAGGACATTTTTAGACCATATCTCGATGATTTTATGCTTGTCTTCTTTGATGACAACTTGGTTTATTCCAAGGAAGAGGAGGATTATGAATCCCAAGTTTGCATCATCCTTGAGACCATGAGGACTCATAAGCTCTATGCTAGAAAAAAAGGCAAATCGAATATCTTGGATTTATTGTGTCAAATGAAGGAATCTCTCTATATCCTACAAAGATTAAGGATGTCCAAGAGCTCCTATAACATTTCCCATGTTTCCCCCCCATAGGAACACTCCCCCCTTTTTTAATTAAAAAATAAATAAATTATTATCTATAGTTCAAAAAATTTTAACCCCCCTCTCCTGTAACATTTCCCATGTTTTCCCCCCCATAGGAACACTCCCCCCTTTTTTAATTAAAAAATAAATGATTATCTACAATTTAAATTTTTCTAACCCCCCCTCTCTCCCCGCTAACAGCACGTCGGGGAGAGAGAGAGGGAGTGGTGGTGTTGGGGGGCATGCAGCCCCCAGGTGGAAGGGGTGGCCATGCTACCCACCTCCTCCCCCCTCTTATATAATAAGGGGAGGCTTCTCCCCTCCCCCCTGGCTGGAGAGAGAGACTGCTCCCCCACTCCCCTAAGTCGCCACCTCCTCCCTGCGACAGCTGCTACATGGGCCCCTGAGCCTCCAACTGAAGGTCATCCCCTCCTCGCTTGCCGTCGCTGCGGGTCTCCCTCGCCCTGGGGATCTCGACCGTAGCCAACCCCCCAACCAGATCGATAGTCCTTGCGGGTCTTCCCCTGCCTGGCCTCTCGACCGTAGCCACCCCCCCTGATCGTCAGTCGTCGAGAGCCCCCCCCCCCCCCCCCCCCCGGTGAGGAGAGAGAGAAGGTGAAGGAGAGAAGAGGAAGGAGAGGGAGAGGGAGAGACAAGAAGAGGGAGAGAAGGAGAGAGAGAGAAGGAGAAGGAGAGAAGAAGAAGGAGAGGGAGAGAGAAGAGGAGAAGAGGGAGAGAAGGAGAAGGAGAGAAGAAGAAGGAGAGGGAGAGAGAAGGGAAGAAGAGAGAGAGAAGGAGGAGGAGAGAAGGAGTGAGGAGAGAGAAGAGAGAGAGAAGGAGAAGGAGAGAAGGAGTGGGAGAGAGAAGAGAAGAAGAGAGAGAAGGAAAAAAAAGGGGTAGAAGAGAGGAGAGGAGAAGAAGAAGGAGAAGGAGAGAGGTAGAAGAAGAAGAAGAAGAGGTAGAAGGAGAGAGGAGAGAAGTAGTAGAAGAAGAAAAAAAAGAAGAGGTAGAAGGAGAGAAGAAGAAAAAGAGAGGGAAGGAGAAGAAGGGGAAAATAAGTGGGAGAGGGAGAAGGAGAAGAAGATAAGGAGAGAGAGAGAGAGTAGGAGAATAAGAGAGAAGGAGAAGAAGAGGAGAGAGAGAGAGAGTAGGAGAATAAGAGAAAATAAGAAGAAGAGGATGAGGAGAGGAAGAGAAGAAGGAGAAGACGAGGGAAAGAAGAAGAAGAGAGAGAGAGAGAAAGAAAGAAGGAGGAGGGATTGAGTGTTGGTGAGTATCTTCAAGGAGCCACACTCAAACCACCCCCTCAGCAATGGACCCCATCCAGCGATCTTTCCTACCCAAACCTGTCGTCTCGAAAACCATTAAGGTCCGGACTGTCCAATCTCCACGAGGCGAATGGCTCCCAAGAAGAAAGTCGCAGGAAGCATAGGTGCCAAAGCTACCGGTAATGCTGAAGAGACGAGCGAAGCGACTAGCGCAACAAACACGAATCAAACCTAGGTTCTAAGATTTAAATTAAATTAGGTATTATTTCTTGTGGAAGAGATGAAAGGGTTGGTGACATGCATGGAACAAGAACGAGTCTTAAGGTTTTGTTTACTCTAAGCACTAAGTTGCATGCGTGAAACAATAGAGTATGGAATTCACATAAGATTATATGCATGAAATGATAGCTTTTACACACATAAAATGATAAGGTTATCACCTTACTTCACATAAAATGATAGCTTTTTAACCAGTTCAATGCATGAATAGTCATTTAGATTTCACGTTTTGCAATCATGGTTAAAAGAAACCCATGAAATGTTAGTTTTTATTCATGAGATACACTTGCACTGTTGGACAAAACCCTAGACTTTCATATACGCAAGTCACATGTGATCCGGTACATTAGAAATAAGTACTCGTTGCCAGGAATGATGAGAGATAAAGGTTGTTTAGGACGTTCAACTTTTCTAAGCGCTCCATGTGCATGATGGGTAAGGTTGATTGGAAAATTCTGCATGGAACCGCACTAAAAGAAATGGAGGAAATGCATGCATCTAGACTATATCTTGAAGGCCCAAATGAAGAGTCCTATATTGCCGAATGTAATAACCAAAATTGGTTAGAACTAGAAGATTTAAAAGGCCCTTGGTTGGGTTGTGAATAAGGCATGACCATTGTCTTGACTAACCAGCTAATGCTTGAGTAAGAGTTAAGATACCATAAGGTAAAACCCAAGGGAAAATGGCAAGTCAAAATAAGTTAACTTACCAATAACATTTGCTTGTGTAATCTTGTTTGAGATTATTGGGATCTTGACAAGTCATGAAAAGACCCAAGATCGGATGCTGGGAGCATCTGGAAAAAAAGGAGTCACACCATAGCAATCTGTCATACAAACAACCTCCGAAATGTTCGTGCTTGTACTTAGGTACATTATTTGATCTCTTTGCTCAAAGGTACTAATTCAAGGAAAACACTTAATTCTTCAAGTTGAAAGCCTGGAGGGAGAGGCAGGAACAATTACCTTCGAATGTATGCCTAGCCCTATCCAAGGGGGTTGTTAGCCGCGCCGGGTATATGGACCTAACCCACCACGACAGGTCTCTCCGTGGGTGCTACTTGGAGCGGGAGGACGCTTGGGTGCCAGGGGAGGATCTAGTTGTAAATCCCTTGCCTCCGGATCCTGCACACAAGAGGCCCGCACAAGAGGCCAACCTGACTCGAGATGGGATCTCGAGGCCCGTGTACTAGTCAATGGGCAAAACTTGGAGCAGCAATCCTGTAGATTGTTGGGATAGCCTTCGGGCGTGATATTGGATGTAATCCAGGATTTTGATAAATAAAGAGTAGATATTGGAGAAAAATAAACTTGCTTAACATTGCTTTTGTGTAGTACCTAAGTTACGTGAAAGAACCCGTGATTAATTTGATTAAACTAAGAAAGCTGCTTTTGCATGTCAAAACGTAATGTGGTAGGTAATTAGATAACTAAAGAAAACTAAGGAAAGTGGGGTGGACGTGACTTAAATCCGTCCTACGGAAGGGTGGTCCTGGTTAGCTGGGAACTTTTCTCAAATGATGAGATAATAAGACTATGAGGACCTAGTGTTAGTAGATGTAGAATTCCTAGTTTATTCTGTTTTAGGGGAAAGGAATGGGACTATGCCATATGGCAGAGAGGTTGAGCTTCGCATCCCTCTCGTTTTCCATTTTCCATGAACCAAGTGCAGCATGAAACCGCTTCGACTCTGTTGTTCCTATGTAAGGAGGTACACCTGGAGCTCGACACTAGCTTATTCCTAGAGACCTTGCTGATAGGAAAGGAATGCTGACCTCAGGTTGATCCCAAGTGGGAACGGCCAGACCCTTCCGCTCGGGGTAGACTTGGGAAGACCTAGATCGCAAACCCTATGTCATTCCTTGCGAGTGCCAGGTGGAGCCTTCTAGACCCTCCTCTTGATGGGCTACTAAGATGTGTCGCACAAGCAGACACATTACAGTTGGTATCAGAGAGAACCAACGTGATATAAGATTTACAAGGGAATTTAATGGAGGAAAATAATGGGAATAAGGGGATAGGTAGGGGAAGGTGAGAGGAATAGAGCAGTGTTTTCTATTGAAAACATTTCTTTACTCACTTACGGATGCTGGGTTGTAGAGTCACGAAGCATGGAGCAAGTTCTTGGTGTTCCAAGTCACGTTCATGAATGCAATGCGTGCTTCAGATTATCATTAGAGGCTAGGCATGATGAATATTCTAGACCACATCTATAATCTTTCACCCCTGTATGTGGAATGGAGATGGAGAGGAGAATCAAGAATATACTGCATAGCAGCCCACCGACTCGCGTACCTTCAGATCAACTTGAAGAGAATCAAGTGGATGGAGGATTTAAAGATCGTGAAGCTATTCATCTTTGTCGAAGCTCATGCAAATGCAACCCTGCATGTTGGCGATCGGCAAGTCAAGCAGAACAAGTATGTTTATGAAGAAGTGACACGGGTGATCTCTGCTGACAGGATCAAAGTGTTAGGGTGCTATGAGAAGAACGGGTATCAAAAGAAGGGATACACCAAGCTTCCTACGACTTATCGTTTCTTGAAAATCCATGACCCCACTCCATATTATTACTTAGTCCCTATAGCCGATTGTAACACAATCCTATTTTTCCCCAAACTGATGTATCAATCACCTTGTTCTACTTACCCAAAATAAATGTACTCAAAGGGTTATGCCCTCATGAATGAACAAGATTATTTTTACTATCATCTATCTTGATTGTAAATGTTAGCTAAGGTGTTAAGCGATTAAATCACTTGGCTAAAAGCTGTGCTAATCATATTAACGTAATATGAAAAACATTTGATAAGTTTTTAACATAAAGAATCTTATTATCCAAATGCAAACCCAAGCGTAGGTTCCAAGTCCGACTCCTGCACTAAGTTCAACTGTGATTCAAGAGAAGAAGTTCATTCTCAAACAAATTAAGCCACTCAAGTTTGATGGCAAGGGAAGGACTATTCAAGCCGATACTGAGATCTGGATTGAGTCCATGGAGGACTACTTTGAGGCAATAGGAACTGCACCTGCTAACCAAGCCATGCTCACCAAACTTAAGCTTACAGGCAAAGCAAGACTTTGACGAAAACAGTGGTGCAGAGACCAAGCAATCTCGGAAGGGTCAGTCACTTGGGAGAAGCTTAAAGAAGCTATGCGAGGGAGGTATCTGCCACCTGCCTACCGCACATAAAAGATGAACGAAATCTATGAATTGAAGCAGCTTGGACTATCCCTTGATGCATATTATTCAAAGTTATTTTCTCTTTTAAAGTACGTGCCTCCAATGGACATGACACAACAAGTGTCAAAGTTTTTTGATGGGTTAAATCCACAAACACCCACTTGGAATCAATGCGTCCAATGGACCTACAAGATGCACTCACTTGTGCTGCACCAATAATACAGGAGATGCATGCCAAACCAAGAAACAATAGGACTTGGCCTTACAGAGATCAAAACAAGGGTATGTCCAGGGCCCAGACTAAGGGAGCACAGGGTTAGAATACGGGCCAAAGGAAGAAAACTAGGGCCAATGCTGTCAACAACTTTGTCCCTACACAAGGTAATGACCACAATCTATGTTGCTTCCATTTCAACAAGCCTGGACACTTCAAGAGGCAATGTCCCAAGCTTAGCAGAGGACATCACCAAGGGCAATTCCATGGAGCCGCCCATGGCCAGGGAACCACCGTCATGGCTAGAGGGAGAACCTCCGGTGTTTCCAACAAGGAGTTGGGCGATGAAGAAGATCCATCCATGGATACTGACATTGAGAGGGCAACGTTCCACGCTGCTCTTCACAAGAAGGGTCTGAATCGCCAATTCTCGATGATCCAAACTCCATCAGATTATGAAGGTAAAAGCTTCAAAACCCTAATTGATTGTGGCAGTACACATTCCTTCATTTCAGCGATCTGTGCAAAAAGGCTAGGGATAGCCACAATATATGCACCTACTTTACTTGTGGAATTGGCAAATGGTCGTGAGGTCTCTTATACTAGGCAAACTGCTAAGGTGAAATTCCTACTAGGTGGGAAGCCGACTTCAGTGAGATTCAAGGTAATGAACCTAGGTGTTCACGAATGTTTACTCGGAATGGATTGGCTAATACCCAATGATGGCCATATCCACTGTGGAAAGGGCCAAGTCTCCTTTCGAAATTCTGAAGGGGAACTAGTTACAACTCAAGGAGAGGCTGGTAAGCCAAAAATATAGCTGGCAAAAGCAACATGGATAATAAAAGGAGTTAGAGAGGGCCTACCTGTCTATCTGATTAAACTGAATAAGCTAGATTAGAATCAAGAATCAAGGGAAGAACCTTCATGGTTAAAGGAATATGCGAACGTATTTCCTGAAGATCTGACAGAGCTTCCTCCTCAAAGGGAAGTCGACCATGAAATCAAGTTGGTGCCAGGAGCTGCACTAGTTGCAAAGAGGCCGTATAGGATGTCCATCTGAGAAGCTATTGAATTGAAAGAGTAACTCAAGCAACTGTTAGACCAAGGCTACATCCGTCCTAGCAGTTCACCATGGGGAGCTCTAGTACTGTTCCAAAAGAAGAAAGATGGAATGCTTCGGCTATGCATTGACTACAGAGGGTTGAATCAATCAACCATCAAAAATAAATACCCCATTCCAAGAATAGATGAACTACTTGACCACCTTCAAGGTGCGAAGATCTTCTCTGAGATAGATCTCAGATTTAGATATTATCATATAAGGATCAAGGAAGAAGATATCCTGAAGATTGCATTCAGCACAAGGTATGGACACTTTGAATTCCTAATGCTGTCATTCGGGCTAACGAATGCTCTTGCTACCTTCAACAGGTTAATGCAAGATATCTTTAGGCCCTATCTTGATGACTTCGTACTCGTATTCTTTGACAATACCCTAGTCTACTCTAAATAGGAAAAAGATCATGAACCCCAGCTTCGCATTGTTCTTGAAACAATGAGAGCACACAAGCTTTATGCCAAGAAGAAGTGTACATTTTTCAAGTGACAGATTGAATATATGGAATTCATTGTATCAGTGGAAGGAATTTCAGTAGATCCAGCTAAGGTCAAAGACGTTCTGGAATGGCCAACACCAAATTCTATCAAAGAAATACGTAGCTTTCTTGGATTGACAGGATGGTACAAGATCTTCATCAAAGATTATGCTTTGATTACATCGCTCCTGACTGATCTACTAAAGAAGCAAGTAGCAATGGTATGGTCACCTACCGAAGAGACCAGCTTTGACAACTAAAGCAAAGCTTAGTGTCAGCACCCATCCTGAAACTTCTTGATCTTAGTAAGGAGTTTGAAGTGGTAACTGATGCTAGCGCACTTGCTTTAGGATGTGTGTTTATGCAGGAAGGTCATCCCGTAGCATACTCTTCAAGGAAATTGAAGAGCCATGAAAGGAATTATGCTACCCACAATGTGGAGCTATTGGATGTCATCCATGCTCTCAAACTTTGGAGACATTACTTGCTAGGTAACAAATTTTCCTTAGTGACGGACCACAAGAGTCTTAAATGGATCTTCACCCAGAATGAGCTTAATATGAGGCAATGTCAATGGATCGAAGTGCTGGAAGAATATGATTTTGAAATTAAATATATGCCTGGAAAAGAGAATGTACTTGTCGATGCACTCAGTCGCAAGGCATTTCAAAATTCTCTTATTTTGCAAGATCCATCAACAGCAAGATCTCTACCACAAAGGTATCAATGCCAAACAACCCAATTCTTGAGCTAGCTAAGGAAGAGGCCTATCATGACCCCGCCTATCAAAAATTGCTAAGGGAGATCCCCATCAAGGATCAAGACCCCAAGTTAAAGACAAAGTATCAAGAATTCTCTACTAGTAGCGGACTTGTCTACTTTAGGACAAGATTATGTATCCCTGCAAGCCATACTCTCAAGCAGAAGATTCTTTGGGAAGCCCATGACTCCCCTTTCTCAGGACATCCTGACTATGCCAAGACCCTTAATGCGGTCTCAAGAAGAGCTATTATT
Organism: Lygodium microphyllum; assembly: GCF_053477565.2. Taxonomy (NCBI): domain Eukaryota; kingdom Viridiplantae; phylum Streptophyta; class Polypodiopsida; order Schizaeales; family Lygodiaceae; genus Lygodium; species Lygodium microphyllum. Next base: position 114,372,802 of record NC_141154.1, on the reverse strand, counting down.
GGGATAGGCTCAAGGGTAATATTCTCAAATATGTCACGGAATGTTTGTCTTGTCAACGCATTAAGGCAGAACATGTCAAAATGCCGAGGAAACTGCAACCACTTGACACTCCCCAAATGAAATGGGAATTCATTAGTATAGACTTCATTGTTGGCCTACCCCAAGTTAAGGGAGGATACAACTCTATTATGGTTGTAGTAGATATGCTCACCAAGGTTGCACATCTCATCCCTATCAAGACAAACTATAAAGCTTCAGACATCACAAGATTATTCATCAAGGATATATTCAAAATGCATCGGTTACCCAGAAGAATCATTAGTGATCATGACTCTCTCTTCACATCACACTTCTAAAGGGCTATCTTTGAGGCTATTGGGACTCAACTCTATTTCAGTACAGCTTACCATCCCCAAATTGATGGTCAAACAGAATGAGTCAACCAAGTCATTGAAGATAAGCTCAGGGAATACTGCTATCGCGAATCCAAAAAGTGGATTCAATATTTGCCACTGGTTGAGTTTGCCTACAATGCTTGTTACCAACAAAGTATTCAGATGACCCCTTTCCAAGCATTGTATGGGCACAATTGTCATACCCCTTTGAGCTTCTCAGATCCAACTTTGAGGGTAGAAGCTTCAAGGCAGATGCTGGAAGACATGGATGAGCAAATCAAATCAATAAGACAAGACATCCAAGCTGCCAAGGATAGACAGAAGACTTATGTGGACTTGAAATGGCAAGACAGATCCTTTGTTGAAGGTGATATGGTCTTCATCCGTGTACGCCCTAAAAAGAGTTCTTTGTCCTTGGGAGAGTACAAGAAGCTAAGTCCAAGGTATTGTGGCCCTTATAAGATCACTAAGTGCCTAGGACCTAATGGTTATAGACTACAGCTGCCCACAACCCTAAAGGTTCATAATGTATTCCACATTAGCCTATTGAAAAAATATCTACCTAATCCGAATCATGTACTTAATGATCAGCAAATTATAATGCCTAGCCAAGGAGTCATGATGGGACCTAAAGCGGACCGGCACTGGTTCATGCACTAGCCGAACCTCTATCATGTGCTCAACAACCCCAGGGCCTCGCGGCAAGGAGCGTGGATGACACATACATCATCTTCCTAAACATCTTACATTTGTATCACGTCTCGTAGTCCAACTCTAACCCAATTAACACTCCTCAGAGGGAGTCCCAACACATTTCCAAATAGCATGAAGTACAAACATAGGAGGTCCTCCCACGGCTGACTGCCGCTACCTCACTGCGACTCTCGTACACCTTGGGGATTGGCCCCTCGATGCGTCGCTAAACATATACAACACATACGAACACAAACTTCTCTCTTTTATGATTGGCGTATTTCCAGGAGATATACCATGCTTCCTCACTTTACTTTCCCTTAGACCCAACGCCTAGCCTACAGCTTGGACAACCTTACTCACTCAACGTTGGTCATATTTCTCTAGAAAGCAATTGCTATGCATCCAAGAGGTATTGTCTTATACTTTTTAAATTTCTTTATGATTCATGCAAATTGTGAATGTCTATGTGCTCAAACAATTAAGAAAATCAGCATTGGTGCACATGTGAAAAACATCTCTTTCAATGATTTCGACTATCGCTCGTATGCGGCGTTGCATGAACCTAGCACCGAGAAAACCTCGTGCTACTAGGTTTTTAAATTTTAATTATCGACCAACCTAAATGGTATGCACAAAAACCAGCAAGCTTTTCATCCTTTCATTCAGCATTTAAACACATTTTATACACTCCACCCCCTCACCCGTTTAGGTTGTGCACGGTGCATAGGCTTGGGGTTCATTTTCATGTTTTTATTGTATGAAAAGCCATAAAAACTCACTAGAACATAAAGATAGGGCTTAACTGAGGCTAAACCTCATACTTCAAACCCCCCATACATCCACAAACATGAATCTTATTTTTCCTTAATTTTCGGCACTCAAAATCTATTTTTTCCTTATTTTTAGTGGTTTTTTCCTATTTTTCTTGTATTTTTTGCAATATTAAATGACTGAAAATTCAAAATGAGTTGTGGGTTATGGCCCTTAGGTTCATTTGCAGAAAAAACACAAATCTAGTTGGTGTGTCTCACTATATTTTCCATTTATATCTCAAAAACACCCAATGCCCTCGTATTTCGCGTGTTTTACGGGTTTTACACTATTAATTTCATCCACAACACTAATGCTTTTCTGATTTCAAATGGTTGGAAGACATTGCAAACAACATTATAATGCATAATCATCCCATGGGAACAAGTATTCATGAAGCAAATTGCATAAAATATCAATTTTCTTTGTAAAAATGAGATTACCGTTCTTTGCAGGTTGCGGGTTTTATTTGCCATATCTCGGGACTGATTTCCAGCCACCATTAATGCTCATGATAGTCCACAATCAGCAATCTTCCTTCCTCTTGCACCAGGAGCAATCCGGTCTTCATTAGACAAGCATCCATCATCCATTCTTCTTCTTCTTCTTCACCACATGAATCTGCCTTTAGAAGAGAGAGAGAGGGAAGAGAGAGAAAGACTGAAATCAAAATTCTTCATAGAGACCACCATTGGAGGAGTGAAGCACGGCGAAATGATTGGCATCCAGGGGGGAATGAAGCCCCATGATCAATTGTAGTGGTTGCTCATAGGTTGCAAGTTGCCTCCTCCATCCATGGTGTGAATTTCGGCGTGGTCTGTTGGCGCCTTCTTCTCCTCTCTCTCCACGATTTTTCCTCATGCCTTTCTTGTTAAGTGGCATAAAATGTTGGGCTCCCAAAAGGCATCACCCATTTGACCACTCTAATGTCCACCTCTTCGCATCTTGACCGGTTTCTTGGCCATTTCCCCATCCGAACTCCAAATTGAGCTCTGAAAAATCCTCGGCGTCCGGCTCGGCATCCTACATTGGCTGGTAACTCTTGTCAACCTGCACGATAATCTAAAAAATTATGAAAAATCAACAAGTGTCGCTTGGGCGCCTTTAAAGCACTTTGCCGCTTAAAATCATCCTAGGTCGAGCTACCGCCGTCGATGTTGAATATTTTTCCCTTAATATTCGTAATTTCTAGCTATTTTTAAGCACTTCTCAGCACCAAAATTCCACTCTCAAGTCCTTGAGCTAGGGTAGCCTGATAGAGTCCTAGATGTCAAGGAGAGGCATTTGAGGTCAAGGACCTTGAGAGAATACCTCATCTAGTGGAAAGATTATCCCGAAGAGGATGCCACTTGGATGGATGAAGATACTCTCAACCAACAATATCGCCAAGTCCTCTCGAGATGAGGACATCTCGATTCCTCTAAGGGGGAGAGGATGTAACATTTCCCATGTTTTCTCCCCCATAGGAACACTCCTCCCTTTTTAATTTCAAAAAATAAAAAATAAAATTATCTACAGTTCAAATTTTTTAAACCTCCCCTCTCTCTCCCCACCGACAGCACGTCGGTGAGAGAGAGAGAGGAAGTGGTGGTCCTAGGGGGCATGCAGCCCCCAGGTGGGAGGGGTGGCCATGCCACCCACCTCCTCCCCCCTATATAAGGGGAGGCTTCTCCTCTCCCCCCCGGTTGGAGAGAGATACTGCTCCCCCACTCCCCTACATCACCACCTCCTCCCTAGCAGGAGCTGCTACACGGGCCCTCGGGCCTCCGACTGAAGGTCATTCCCCCCCTCCATTCGTAGTCGCTGCGGGTCTCCCCCCACAGCTGGGGCTCTCGACCATAGCCAAACCCCCCACCGGATCGCCAGTCTCGCTGCAGGTCTTCCCCCGCCTGGGCTCTTGACCGTAGCCACCCTTGATCGTCAGTCTCGTTGCGGGCCCCCCGTGAGGAGAGAGAGAAGGTGAAGGAGAGAAGAGGAAGGAGAGGGATAGGGAGAGAGAAGAAGAGGGAGAGAATGAGAGAGAGAAGGAGAGGAAGAGAGAAGAGGAGAAGAGGGAGAGAAGGAGAAGGAGAGAAGAAGAAGGGGAGGGAGAGAGAAGGGAAGAAGAGGGAGAGAAGGAGAAGGAGACAAGGAGTGGAAGAGAGAAGAGAAGAAGAGAGAGAGAAGGAAAAAAAAGGGGTAGAAGAGAGGAGAGGAGAATAAGAAGGAGAAGGAGAGAGGTAGAAGAAGAAGAAGGGGTAGAAGGAGAGAGGAGAGAAGTAGTAGAAGAAGAAGAAGAAGAAGAGGTAGAAGGAGAGAAGGAGAGAAAGAGAGGGAAGGAGAAGAAGGGGAAAAGAAGTGGGAGAGGGAGAAGGAGAAGAAGAGAAGGAGAGAGAGAGAGAGTAGGAGAATAAGAGACAAGGAGAAGAAGAGGACAGAGAGAGAGAGAGAGTAGAAGAATAAAAGAAAAGAAGAAGAAGAGAAGGAGAGAGAGAGAGAGTAGGAGAATAAGAGAAAAGAAGAAGAAGAGGAAGAGGTGAGGAAGAGAAGAAGGAGAAGAGGAGGAAAAGAAGAAGAAGAGAGAGAGAGAGAGAGAAAGAAGGAGAGGGAGTGAGAGTTGCTGAGTATCTTCAAGGAGCCACACTCAAACCACCCTCTCGGCGAACCACCCCATCCAGCGATCTTTTCTACCCGAACCTATTGTCCCAAAAATCATTAAGGTCCGAACTATCCAATCTCCACGAGGCGAATGCCTCCCAAGAAGAAAGTCACGGGAAGCGTAGGTGCCAAACACCAAGGGGGGGTTAATCATGAATATATGTATATATAACATGAGTTCAAAATAAGGGATTTTTAAAATACTATTTTTATATATTTTTTACATACAGAAGGGTGTCATATAAAGGGGTTACTTACAGATTGAATAGAAAAGGGTTGTGCTTTATTAAAGAAAAATTTATAGATTAGGATATTTATAAATAGGCCATGAATGCACGTTATATCAAGGATATATATATAGTGAGCCCCCCGAGGTGCCAAAGCTACTGGTAATGCTGGAGAGGAAAGGGTAGTGACAAATGCAACAAACACGAATCAAACCCAGGTTCTAAGCTTTAAAAATAATTAGGTATTATTTCTCATGGAAGAGATGAAAGGGTTGGTGGTGTGAATGGAACAAGAACGAGTCTTAGGGTTTTGTTTACTCTAAGCACTAAGTTGCATGCGTGAAACGGTAGAGTATGGAATTCGCATAAGATTATATGCATGAAATGATAGCTTTTACACACATAAAATGATAAGGTTATCACCCTAGTTCACATAAAGTGAGAGCTTTTTAACCAATTCAATGCATGAATAGTCATTTAGATTTCACATTTTGCAATCATGGTTAAAAGAAACCCATGAAATGTTAGTTTCTATTCATGAGATACACTTGCACCGTTGGACAAAACCCTAGACTTTCATATACGCAAGTCACATGTGATCTAGTGCATTAGAAATAAGTACTCGTTGCTAGGAATGATGAGAGATAAAGGTTGTTTAGAATGTTCAACTTTACTAAGCGCTCCATGTGCATGATGGGTAAGGTTGATTGGAAAATTCTACATGGAACCACACTAAAAGAAATGGAGGAAACACATGCATCTAGACTATATCTTGAAGGCCCAAATGAAGAGTCCTATGTTATCAAGTGTAATAACCGAACTTGGTTAGAACTAGAAGATTAAAAAGACCCTTGGTTGGGTTGCGAATAAGGCATGACCGTTGCCTTGACTGACCAGCTAATGCTTGAGTTAGGGTTAAGATACCATAAGGTAGAACCCAAGGGAAAGGGGCAAGTCAAAATAAATTAACTTACCAAGAACATTTACTTATGTAATCTTGTTTGAGATTATTGGGATCTCACCAAGTCACGAAAACACCCAAGATTGGATGTTGGGAGCATCCGGGAAAAATGGAGTCACACATTAGCAGTCGGTCATACAAACGATCTCTGAAATTTTCATGCTTGTACTCCGGTACATTATTTGATCTCTTTGCTCAAAGGTACTAATTCAAGCAAAACACTTAATGCTTCAGGTTGAAAGCTTGGAGGGAGAGGCAGGAACAGTTACCTTCGACTATCTGCCTGGCCCTATCCAAGGGGGTTGTTAGCCGCGCCGGGTATATGGACCTAACCCGCCGCGAGAGGTCTCTCCGTGGGTGTTGCTTAGAGCGAGAGGACACTTGGGTGCCAGGGGAGGCTTTGGCTGTAAATCCCTTGCCTCCAGATCCCACACAAGAGGCCCGCACAAGAGGCCAACGTGACTTGAGATGGGATCTCAAGGCGCGTATATTAGTCAACGGGCAAAACTTGGAGCAGCAATCTTGTAGATTGCTGGGATAGCCTTCGGGCGTGATATTGTATGTACTCTAGGATTTTGATAAATAAAGAGTAGATATTGGAGAAAAAGGAACTTGCTTGACATTGCCTTTGTGTCAGTGCCTAAGTTATGTGAAAGAACCCGTGATTAATTTGATTAAACTAAGAAAGCTACTTTTGCATGTTAAAACGTAATGTGGTAGGTAATTAGATAACTAAAGAAAACTAAGGAAAGTGCGGTGGACGTGACTTAGATCCATTCTACGGAAGGGTGGTCCTGATTAGTTGGGAACTTTTCTCAAATGATGAGATAATAAGACTATGAGGACCTAGTGTCAGGAGATGTAGAATTCCTAGTTTTTTCTGTTTTAGGGGAAAGGAATGGGACTATTCCGTATGGCAGATAGGTTGAGCTTCGTATCCCTCTCGTTTCCCATTTTCCATGAACTAAGTGCAGCATGAAACCGCTTCGACTCTATTGTTCCTACGCAAGGAGGTACACCTGGAGCTCAACGCTAGCTTCTTCCTAGAGACCTTTCTGATAAGAAAGGAACTCTAACCTCATGTTGATCCGAAGTGGGAACGGCTGAACACTTCCGCTCGGGGCAGACTCGGGAAGATCTAGATCGCAAACCCCTATGTCATTCCTTGTGAGTACCAGGTGGAGCCTTCTAGACCCTCCTCTTGATGGGCTGCTAAGATGTGTCCCACAAGCGGACAAGTGGACACGTTACACCTCCACCAACTACTGTTAAAGAAGTGTGTAGCTTTCTCGGATTAACAGGTTGGTATAGGATCTTTGTGAAGGACTATGCCTTAATTGCATCACCCCTCACAAATTTGCTGAAAAAGCAAGTTGCCATAGTGTGGACGCCCATTGAACAATCGAGTTTCAATCAACTCAAGCATAGCCTAGTGACAACACTGATTCTAAAACTCCCGGACTTGAGCAAGGAATTTGAAGTTGTCACCGATGTTAGCTCTTTTACACTAGGTATGTACTAATGCAAGAAGGCCATCCTATAGCATATTCTTCGCAGAAGCGAAAAACCCATGAAAGGAATTATGCTACCCATGACTTGGAGCTATTAGCAATTATTCATCCTCTCAAGCTTTTGCAACACTATTTGCTTGGCAACAAGTTCTATTTGGTCATAGACCACAAGAGCCTTAAATGGATCTTCACCCAAAATGTCCTCAATATGAGGCAACGACATTGGATTGAAGTTTTGCAAGAATATGACTTTGAGATCATGTATCGACCTAGCAAGGAGAATGTGGTTGCTAATGTCTTAAGTCGCAAGGAATTCCTCAACTCTCTTATCACGGAGGAACCCTGAATGGCGGAATCATTAGCAACTATGGTTTCAATGCCTAGCAACCCTATCCTTGAATTAGTTTTGGAGGAAGCTAGCCATGACCCATAATATCTGAAGATGATAAACGATATTTTGAAAAAAGACCAAAACCCTAGACTTAAGGTCAAGTACCAAGAATTTTATATCAATGGGCGACTTGTCTATTTTAGGACAAGATTATGCATACTCTCAAGCAAGAAACTCAAACAAAGAATACTTTGGGAAGCACATGACTCCCCCTTTTCAGGCCATCACGGATATGTCAAAACCCTCAACACGATCAGGAAAAGCTAACATTGGAAAAGGCTTAAGGGAGATGTACTCAAATATTTCATGAAATGTTTGTCTTGCCGCGCATTAAGGGAGAGCAAGTCAAAATGCCTAGGAAGTTGCAACCTCTTGGCATTCCCCAAATGAAGTGGGAATTTATCAGGATGGACTTTGTTGTTGGGTTACCTTTAGTTCAAGGAGGATACAATTCAATTATGGTTATATTAGACATGCTCACCAAGGTTACACACCTCATTCCAGTCAAGAAAAACTATAAAGCTTCAAATATTGCCAGATTATTAATCAAGGAGATATTCAGACTCCACAGGTTGCCTAGAAGGATCATTAGTGACCGTGACTCCCTCTTCACATCTAACTTCTAGAGAGGGATATTCCAGGCCATTGGGACACAACTCTATTTCAATAAAGCCTATCACCCTCAAACTAATGGCCAAACGGAGAGGGTCAACCAAGTCATTGAAGATATTCTTAGAGCATATTGCTGTCACAAACCCAGGAGAGGATCCAATATTTGCCATTGGTAGAGTTCGTTGCCTATAATGGTTCCTACCAACAAAGCATTCAAATGACATCTTTCAAGAATTGTATGGGCATGATTGTTGTACTACATTGAACTTTTCAGATCCTACCTTAAGGGTAGAAGCTTTCAAGAAAATGCTTGAGAAAATGGATGAGTAGGTCAAGGAAACTAGACAAGACATTAGAGCCGCGAAGGATAGGCAAAAAGCCTATTTAGATCTAAATAGACAAGAGCGACTCTTCAAAGAGAGAGATATGGTTTTTATTCGTGTATGACCCAAGAAGAGTTCCTTATCATTGGGAGAATTTAAGAAATAGAGTCCAAGGTATTGTGGGCCCTACATGATCATCAAGTGCCTAGGGTCTGATGCCTACAAACTCCAACTTCGCGAGAACGTAAAGGTTCACAATGTCTTTCATGTTAGCCTACTAAAGAAATATGTATCCAATCCTAGCCATGTACTCAATAATCAACAAGTTGTAATGCCAAGCCAAGGATTCCTTGAGCTCTAGCCAGATATAATCTTAGACATTCAAGAAAAGAGATTGAGGAGTAGAGCCCTTAGAGAGTACCTCATCCAGTGGAAGGGCTATCTAGAAGAAGATGCCACATGGATCAATGAGAGTACTCTTAGCCAACAATACCCCCACTTCCTTTCGAGATGAGGACATCTCGATTCCTTAAGGGGAAAAGATGTAATATTTCCCCCTGTGACCGCGTAAGACACCCCCCTTTTATAATTGAACAAAATTTCTTTAAATGCCCCCTCCATGGCATCGCCGCCAGCTGGTAGAGGGAGGGGGATCTGCAGTGGCCATTGACACTAGGAGAAGGCAAGATGACATGGTGGGTGCTGGAGCTGCAACAATGAACATGATGATGATATTGATGGGGGGGAGGGGCACACGTGTGCCACCTCCAACTTCGTCCACTACCCCTTCTTTTTCCCTTAATTAGGGTCACATGGCAACAAGTACATAGGCCGTGGAGTGGAGCTAAGGGCCCTTATCACAGCGCCTTCCCCCCCCCCCTCCCCCCACCCCCCCATAATCAATACCCATCTCACCTATATATAATCCCCTCTCCTTACAATAAGGGCACGTTTATTTCTTATTTTCCCCCTACTCTACTGATTGGAGAGAGAGAGAGAGAGAGAGAGAGAGAGAGAGAGAGAGAGAGAGAGAGAGAAGAGTCTCAAGGAAAATCCCTCTCTTGGAAGGAGTTTTGAGTACCTTCTCTCCCCATTGTGATTCTATGATCTCTGTATCAACTACCCCTCTACGTGGAAAAATGTTGTGGAAGTCAAAGCAAAGTGTAGGAAACTCGCACAAAGGAGTGCTTTGAGAGAAGTGAAGGCCCGTATTCCAAGCTCCGAAATGGCTCCAAAGCGCAAATACTCCCAAGAAACTGAGAAGGTTGCAACCACGGAAGGAGGATCAAGCAAAGATGTCACGGTTAACACGAACGGGTTATCGAGTATAAATGCTAATGCAACACTCCAAAACCAGGTACCATTACGATGTCAGGTCCTATGAACAGAAAAATAAAGCATAATCGTAGTAGAAAGAATTCATACTTTTGCATTGCATAATTTTAATAACTAGAAGGGTAGTTGTAAAGGCTTGAATCAAGTTCATGATGTTCATATTTTTCCACGAATCGATTAAGCATCTATGGGTTGCTACGATACTAAGCTGATTATTGAACATGATTTTTTTTGAGTGCATCTTAGGTTACCAATATATAAATATGCAAGACTGTGTAAGATGATGGCACTCTATAAACCATTAGAGAGGTTTGACTTACATTTACATTAGGCATGACGAATTCATGTACCTCGCACAAAGAAATATATAAGTCACAATTTATGATTTGCATAAGTTCATTGAAACAAATTTCCAAGAATAGAAGTTCTGCATTGCATCCTCAACTCAAGAAAGACTTGCATCTAGATTTGTGTGGTATCGTGGACATTTTCGATTGCACTACATGATAGAGATTCACCTTAAAAGGTAGATTTAAGATGCATATGCAAATTGTTAAGCTTAATTGCAAGAGGAAATTCGATAAGTGAAACCCTAGATGATAAGCAAGGCTAGGGTTTAATTGTAAATAAGTCAAATTATTGTTACGATCATAGGTTGACTTAGAGTCAAGCAAACATGCTCATTGGTCTCTATCCTAACAACTAGTTGCAATAAGTCCAAAACACCCTTGGAGATATCATTTTAGACTATGATAAAACTTGAAGCCAGTACAAGAAAACTGGAATGTCGTATCTACAAGAAAGAACACCATTCTCCATATGACATTAGATGCTCGCAACTATTTAAGGATTGCAAAAGGGCTTAGTTTACTCTTGACTTGTGAGAGGGATGAACAAAAGCATCTATTATGAAATCTTGAGGGAATGAAACCTTAGGGTAAACTTAGAAGACCCAATAAAGTTTTAAGGTGGGAAAATGGTTGCTATGACCAATTAAAATCCTAGTTTGAATCATCTAAGACCTACGAACTTAAGATGAGAACCCTGGTAGCAAATTAGGGCAACTACCATCCGGGAACTATTGCATATAAACACAATGGCGTAATTCCCCACTCTTATCGCATAAGAGCGAGGGTCAGAATGAGGGTACATATCCCTTAAAAGGTCATTGTAGTTGAGATCAAGGAAAGAAAAACCCAAAAAGGGGTGAATGCTAAGCATTCAAAAATAGGAACTCCACCTTAGTAGATGTCCTGAGCACTCGCCTTCATTGTTGTTTGGGCTTGTAAATTTAGGAACACCATTTGTGAAATGATTGTATAAATCAAATTCACAAAAGAAATTGGAATAATGAATCAGGTTAAATTCATGGAGGGCATGCCAAGCCACCTTGAGTTGGCCACCAACCCTAACCCAGGGGGTTCTAAGTGAGCATGACGGGAACATGAACCCAACCTGCCATGAAAGGTCTCTCCATGGATTAGTTTGAACATAGGAGGATGCTTGGATGCCAAGGGGGGACTCTGACTGTAAATTCCCTACCTCCGGGTCCTACTCAAACGGTCTACGTGACTCGAAAAAATTTCCTGAGGCCCTATTATTAGTGCAAGGGAAAAAAATTGGAGGGAAATCCTCACAGATTGCAGGAATCATCCTTTTTGGACAAGACTTGTACCTCAGTTAAAATGCTAATATAAAGTTTACTTCCAAGGAACGTGTCTGAACTATTTTTGTATCAGTGTCATAAGTTATGTGAAAAATTTTGTTCCCTAAAAGGCTTAATTAAGGAAGTTGATTTTAAATGTCACACATAAAAGTGATAGGGCCTAATTAGAAAATGAAAGAATGCATATTAAGGGAAGTAGGTGGGCGAAACTATCGATGGGTCCATCCTATGGAAGGGTGGTCCCAGAGAACTGGGAGGCTTCTCACAAGGTTCTATGGTGGTACAACCTGTAGGTATTGATAGGTTAGAAACCGATTCATGCTGTTTTAGGGGACCGGAATGGGACTACATCCTATGGGTAGAGAGGTTGAGCAGTGCATTTCTCTCATTTAACCAAGTGCAAAATGGGTCAGCTTTGGCTTGGGTATCCTTGCATAAAGTAGGATGTCCAGGACCTGCGCTAGAATGTTGTTGGGAGACCTTGACCACTAGGAACCCAGATTTTAAGTAATTCCTACTGGGTTCAGTGGCAAATGTTCCACTGCGAGGTGGACTCAAGAAACACTAGGCAACAAACTCCGTAACATTCCATGGGAGTACCGAGAGGCATCATTTAAATTCGATGGACCACCAAAAACATGCTTGGACAGCCGATAGGTAGGCACATTACACAATTGCATAAGAGGGTTTTGAGTATCCTAAAGGGGCTCTACTCAATACCACATGACTTAGCTTGTCAAGGGGTGCAAGGCCTTGGCAAGGTGTATATTTGTATTCTTAAGGTTAGTTTCGATGTGTTATGTTACTTAGTTGTATGTATGGATCTTGGTATTTATGCATGCATCTAGGCACTTGGAATCAACATATGTGTAGTGATCTTTCTATGTCATGTGACTTCACCTGAAAGCTGGTGATTATCTTGGTTACTTTAGTTGTATCTTTTCATATCTATCATCATCTAAAATAAAATGACATTTAGGATAGCATCCACCTAGGGTTGCTAATGTTTGGTTCTATAATTCTATTTTCATTTTAGAAAATTTAATGTCATCTATGATGCGATATTTGTTTAATAATAATCTAATGGATATTTGTTTGGTGACTAGTATTGTGTGAATGATTATGCAATTTGCTATATGTTTGCATTTCAGTCCTGAAAATTGAATATTAATTATGGATGTAAATCAATTTAGGAAGTTGTATGATATTATAGGGTTATTTCAAGTAGATTCTTGTGTTCTTTTGACCATGAAGGGCCATTGCAATGGGATTACAATGCATGGAAGAAACATAAGCCTATTGCAAAGCCTACTGTGATAGCTTCATCAAGCACAAAACACTCAAGGAAGGAGATCTTGTTCTTGCATATGATTGGTGCTTCAACAAGTTTCTAGAAAGCTCTAACTTCACTAGAAGGTCCCTACAAGATACTCATCATAGTCAAACCTAATGGCTTTTTCCAAGTACAATCTATTGATGTTTGATGATCCCTTCTTCATCAATAGCTATCACCTAAATAGTTCTCCATTCCCTACGTGGACACTATTGTGGATGAAGTGGTTGGCCATAAGATGTACTCCTTTCAGGATGGCTCTAGCGGCTACCCTAGGGATGCTAATAATCACAATAGCCATTTCTCTTTCCATGGGTGTCTCTCACTACTATTGTCAATCATACTAGTGATAGCTATCATTTATCTTCCACTATGGTGGCATCATTCATGTGTCTCCTCTCATCTCTCTGACATCTACCATTGTTCCATTGTCTTTCTCTTTAATCCTTTAGACATGGCATGGATGGATCTAAAATTTGGTACTAATGACATTAAAAAAAGCATTCAAATGTGAAATATTGAATTTAAATTCCCATGTATCTAAAACCAAGGTAAATACTATGAGCTAGAGAGTGTGTTGTACTTTGATGGATCTTGAATCATAGCAAATAGTCTCAAATTATGCCTAAGCACCAACAAATATAATCCACAACATGGTTGGATTAGTCTCATAGATGTTGAAATAGGGCATAAGATTGCAAAAGCAGCCTAAGATATTGATGTGGTAGATAAGCAATAGGTGGATGATTGCAACCTAATCTAAAGGTGAAAGTAGTAAATGCAACCTCTAGAATAATCATAGTAGACTGGTAGATAATACTTTTTCGACTGTAAATATAAGTAGTCAGGAGATAACAACAATAAACCTAGCACTTCTTCTGATGAAACAAGCAAAAAGCAAGCCGATTACAATAGGATGGGGCTAGATAATAGTCACATTGCCAAGTAGTAAAGGAGAGGGCTAGATAACAAGTATTGTGATACTTTTTCTAGAAACCCAATAGCTTTTTCTAGAAAGCCAAGAAGCTCCTAGTTTAAAATGGATTGCTTGGTTTTGGAACTTGTATAGATGAGTGGTCATTTCTTTTTTATTTGATAATAAATAAGACTTGAAATAGGAATCTCAACCGTGCTTGATGGATTTGAATTTCCTTATATTTATAACATTTTTTTGTCAATTTTTGAATGTTTGTATAGTTGAATAACAAGAGCTAAGACTAAGAGATAAGTAATAGCAAGAAGATGTATGTTTTTTTGAACCTAAAAATTATACACTAGGGCCTCTAATATCCCAACTTTTCAACTACTTTCATGCCATTGGGTTATGCACTTATATGCAGCTTTTCTATGCATTGCACAACATGAGGCCCATTAAGGCTACGCTTATGAACCCTAGATGCACATGCATATGAGACATCATAAAAAAACACTTACCTTCTAGCACATAACATTGGGATATTGCCACTAGTCAAGACTTATGGATTGTGGAATAGAGGTTGGAGAGATTGTGGGGTTCATGTAAGGTCTACTTCAACAAGGATCCATGATTTTCTAGATTTTTACAACATCAAGAGTTATTATGTGTGTGGGGATTTAGAGGAGTTCCATCATTCAATCTAAGAGGTGAGAACTTGAGTGTTAACGAACGTACTTTAATTAAGGAACCTTATGCACATTTTTCATATGCACTAGTAGTATAGCATAGGCTAAGTACAATATCATTTTCATTTTTCCCATGTAAAGATTCTGAGATTGGGATGTGTATCATCTTTTTGAGTTGCACATTATTGAAATCATTCGGGGCTTGAGTAGTTTGTTCCTTAAAAAATGTGTTTTTATTTTAGGACCATCGAGGGTTGTGAGGTATCGGAGGAGTATAGTTCCTTTGAAAATTCTAGAGTGGTGCATGAAGCCTTGGAAAGGCATCATAAGGGGGGGTATGCACATGAGGGAAGAAGAAGAAATGTGGTGGTCGAGAGGGAGGCTTTTGGAGACCTCAAGTGCTATTGGTTGTTCTGGGGATTTTGGGGGCAAGGTCTTTTTTATAATGGGGAATGAGTGGTGTTTTGGGAGAAGTTATAGTGCTACACAAAATAACAACCTCAATAATGAGCAATAAACAATGGAATTATTATCCAATGTTTGGAGACGTGTGATAGAAAATGAATGTGATTTGTTGAAAGGGGTTGTAGCATGCCCACTCAAGCCTTCCTTGGCGATACGTTCTTAGTACCCCATTAAGAGATGTCGTAGGAAGCACTATCCATGATTTTTATGAAAACCCTCGAAGTTTGCTAACTAGGCTCGCTTGATTCTACCCCACAGTGGAAGTTTTGGCCATTCTTCCCAACCTGAGTCTTTCTAGTCAAATCAATTACTAACAATTGATTAGTATTAGCAGTTTGATATCCCATCCCCTATAGGAATTGTTGACTGGAACGGACTTCCGTTGTGCTAGGTTCAAAGAGAATGGAAGAAGTATGACACTTTAATTTCCTTGTACCCAAGGTTCCAAGTGATGTGAGTCAGGCTCTCCGATCTCTAATGGTCCATCAAAATTGTGACTTTTATTCCTTCTTAGGACAGCTCTCGGCTTATCAAGATCACCCAACCATAGGTTTGGATTTGTTTGAGGTCCATCGTCCCACTTCCCTTGAAAGAGTAGTTTTAGTTACCTAATTACCTACCACTCTAGGTTAAACATATAAAAAAAACTTCTTTGAATTATCTCTTGATACAAATGAGTCACACACCTTTAATTCACAACACAAAAATAGAGTAAATGTATTAAGGTTACACAGCCAGGCAGTTTCTGCACAGAGACTTTGACAAAACTGTGTGACTTCTACCCTGACAAACATCAGAATTCCGCCTATTGCACAAAATGTCACTACAGCAACATGAACATTCCCCACTTAGCATCACTGCATTGTTACTGCACTCAAAAATATGAATTATGTAGGAAATACAAATTATTGGGATAGAGAAGAAGACAGAATGTAAATTGGGAACTCCATCTGTCATATTAGAAATTCAGCCATAGCCATCACAACTTCCACCCCTTGCATCTGCCTTATATATCTGAATATGGTTGTGCAACTGTAAAGCCAAACTTCCGTTTTTTTACTTCCTAATATTTGAAAAGTCACCACACATAAGCTTAAAGTTCATACACATGCCAAAAATAATCTGTCTAAGATGGTTGCCCTTATATACTTCGCACAACTTGGTGGCTTGAGCCAATAGTTGACCTCGGACCCACAGTCCCTTGATCCACTCAACCACTAGCTTTGTCTTTAGGAGCTTCTATCTTTTTCATTGCATCCTCCACTCCAACTTCCACTTGATGACTCCCCGATGCATTCACCTTCTGCATTCTGTTGCAACTCTGACATCTTGACATATCTTCCAAAGGTTGACTTCTCCACAACTCTGTTGGGTCTTCTTCAATGACCTCAAGAACAACATCAACCAACTTAACTACTATCTCCTCAGCTTTATTCACCATCCAATGAGGGATTTCAGGGATCCACCCATATAAATTTTTTAGTCAGAATCCATTCATTAGCTTAAATACCGAGTTCCAAATACATCCTTCAACTTGAAAGTGCCTTGTCCCAATTCTTCGACAATCTGATATGGCCCAAAATACCTCAACTTCAATTTACCAAGATGTGGTCCTAACTTTGAGTTATAGAGCATCACCTAGCCCCCTTTCTGAAATATCTTAAATGCTTCACTACTAGTTCTTTTTGAGTTTGAGGATGAGATTTCACATCAAATAATATACTTTGAAGCATGCTACCATCAAAAGGTGTGTTATCAAAGTGAAAATGCCTAGATCAAAAGGCATTCCATCACAAAAATCATCATTTTCATGATGCCTATCATCCTAAAAAGAATATAACTCTAGGGTGAAATAGAAATCTAGGAGTTTCATCAGGCATAAGATCAAAATCATTAACATTCAAATCAAATGAGCACCCATGATCATTTGTTTTAGATAGAGCATCAATCCCTATATTGATGTGGGATTTCGTTAAACATGGGCTGATATACATGATATGAAACTCATCATTAGGCCACTCAAGATCTTTGAAATGTATTGATGTACATCATCACTATCTTCATGTTGCTCATCATTTTCAAAAAAATCATCATCATGTTCTTCTTCCATCACTTCATCATCATGGTCTACTTTCCAAGAAGTATCATGCTTCTTTTCATATTATTTCAAATATAATTTTCTTAAAGAACATTTCCTCTTTCATCCTTATACTTTTGAATATGTGAATGTTTTCCATAGAGCTAGGATGTTTAAATGAATGAAGCTATCTAGAAGAGATGGACAATCCAAATGACTATTGTACAAAAAAATGATCTTTATCTGATGGTTGTATCAATGTTGATTACTAGTGAAAATAATTATTATGATACAAACTATGAATATAATGACTTGGATCATTAGAGTGTTACATCAAAGAGTACTAATCATAAGCATGCATTCCATAAGAGTGATGATAATCCTCTTGCTGCTACATTTGTATGCTATTCCCCTTATATGTATACATGTTGCTGTTGAAAAGGACAATCAAGTGTGTGATGACCATGATTATATGAATAAGCATGTTGTTGCCCATAAATATAGCCATGGTGCTTATAAGAGAGGTGTATTTAATAGTCTTCATAAGGGCTTGACTAATTGAATGATAAAATATCTAAAACTTTATGACTCTTCTATCTCAAAATGTTGTCCTTGATGTTTACTTTATTGAATTGACAATGTAGGCTTAGTTTGAACTAAGTTTGAAATGGTGAGGGCCTTCTTTTGTTCTTTGTTAATAGGTGCTAAATGTACTAGACCCACTAACAATGTCTTAGCAATATTTCTTGATCCAAATGTTTAAAAGACCAGCTTTTTTATTTTAAAAAAAGGGTATAATATCCACTACAAGATGGTTACTTCTTTTTTTTGTTAGAATCACTCAAGGCAATTCTGTAATCACTATTTTAAAACTGTATAGAAAATAGTAACACTCTGTCTTATACTTGTAACAACCAATAACTTAGTTCTGGGACTGCATGATGCTTGTAGTGACTATTTGGAATTTATGGGAATCAAAAGAATACTAAAAATTCATTACAATAATTATTTTAGCTCCTATAAACATTAGTTAATACCTATGGGTAAATATAGGCCTATAATGACTAGTTTAGAGCCTATAATAGATCTATGACTACTAAAATCTTCCCTCAACTATTTTAGATCATAAATATGCCTTCAATTCCACTTTGATACTTGTGGGGAGACATATAGTGGTAGTTAAGGCTCCCTAAATGGGCTCATGACCATTGTGAGGTTTGCAAAGTTCCTCCCTAGGCCTAGTTGAGCATCCCTTTAAGTCCTTAGTGGTAGGAAAGGATCACCTCACTGCTGTCCTACTAGCTTTGACATTTTCATTGGAAAAATTGAACATGGAAGATTCAATTCTAGGCTAATGAAACATTGATGAGATGCATTGACTAAAAATAGTCTTCCACCCTTTCATGAAATGCAATAAGATAAAATGAAGAGATCAAATGGATGGGGGAAGATGGATTACTGTGGGAAATTAGTGACTCATTAATTTTCCATTTATCATTTTTTATAGTGGATTTTTTCTCTTGGATACTCAAGCACAACCAATCAAAATTAGGATAAAATGAATGGCACAGAACAAAGAAATATCAAACAAGATAGCACTCAATAAAACCTTGGAAGAGGCCATTAAGCTATTGATTTGAGTGAAGGAAGAATTCTAATGAAGAAAATGAATCATATACATTGAGAGATTGAATTCTTGAACCTATGTAAAAATGAAATAAGTCTCAGCAACAATGGCTAAGATGGAGAGATCAAGAATTAGTGAATTACCTCTTCATAGGCATGTCAATGACATGATGCATCAATTCAAATTGAACCTCGTACGATGGATGGTCCAAGATTGATGTAAACCCCTTATCCAATGGTATTTAAGGCATCTCAATGCTTTTTACCTTACCTAATGCTTGTGTAAGACTGTTATAATAGTCACCGTTGATGAAGATTGAAGGATTTTGTAATGTAGGAAAATTTCCCATATATTTAGGATACCATTACAAGACCAAGATGAAGAACCAAGAGATGAAACTGTAAATGAAGAACAAGAGATGTATATGTCAGTGAGGATCAAGAGGATTGTGCAGTCAACCAAGAGATGATGCATATGACAATGAATCTAATGCTAAAGATGAAACGGTTGAAGAAGATTCAATTGACCAACATCATGAGTACAATGAGAATTGGTATGACCAACAATATGCATATGATAGTGATGAGAACTCCATTGAGTTGCAGCATGCAAGTGATAGTCATAATATTTTTGGACAGCAACAACATGCCGATGATCATTATGTTCATGATCAACTCCAAAAGCAAGAACACCCTTGTAGTCATTTTGGACACATTTCCATGAATGGGAATCATCTGGGAAGGCCACAAGGAATTGAGAAAGGTTTCAACTCTTTTGATATGCATTCAATTGGACAGTCATACATGAATGGGTAGCAACATGTATATGATCATGATCTTGGATATGAGCAACATTATGTTAGAGAACATGGGTAGCATGTTGATCAATACCTCTATGATGATTAGCCATCCCATAGTCAATATTATGATGATAATCAATTGTTTCCTGGACATCAGCTAATGTTAGTAGAAATGAATGTGGTCATGACTATGGAAAACCATTTTACCATGAGAAATATGACAGTCATAGTGGCCAGCATGATGTTATTCGAGGAAAGATCTTAATCAATGATGATATTAGAGGACTACATGCAGAAGGCTTATGTTTTAGATGTACTAAACCAATATCTTCTAATCATAAAGATATATACAAGAAAAGGAATGCTAAAGCATTTATAGTTACAGAGTTTCCAAATAATGGAGAGGAAGTTGAAGAGACCGAAGAGGAAGTGGTTTGTAAAGACGAAGATGGAGAGTCTTACAAATCCTTTGAATTTCCTCATGATGCTTATCAGCCTATTGATGATTATGATCTCTACTATCATGGTACATACATGCTTGTTGAAAATGATGGCGTTATTGATGACTTTGAGGTATATGAAGCTGATTATGCAGATCATGAGCAGGACCCTTCTTATCCTTTTGACCCAAGTGGTGGTCAATATTGTGTTGACAGTTTTGATGTTGATTTTCCTATCTTAGATGTCCATTATGATGTAATACCCTTTGATCCGGGTGAGGATTGGATTCTTTGGGCTGAAGATTACTATTACTATGAAATCCTATAGGATCTGGGTTGATTTTGGGAGAATGTCATGTGGCTAGAGATAGGGGACAGTTTGTTGTATTAATTTTATGTGAGAAAATTAATCACTATAACTTCATCAAACATGGAAAATTTTGTTATGAGTTGATAGATTATGTTATGAACTTCGTTTTTAGCTTTCATACACCCCGTTTGGATACTCCTGTTGAAAGTTATGAACATTTTTCTATAGCTACCCTATTCAACCCAGACTCATTATTTCATGGTAGATCTCGTATCCTATGAAGACCATTCGTTGAAGACCAACTTTTGGAGTTTTTCATAAGTTTCGTGTCCTATATTCTCTCCTATTACATGTATCCATTCTTTTATTCATTGTAGTTTTAGCTTTGAGGACAAAGCTTTTCCAGGAGGGGATGGTTTGTAATGTAGGAAAATTTCCCATGTATCTAGGATACCATTACAACCATGAAACGGGCTGACATATGTAAATATACCCTATAATTAGAGGATTAGGGTTAGCTAGGTTAGGCTAGGGTTAATTATAAAAGGTGGAGATGTAACATGTGAAGGATCTTTTTGCCATTTCAAGCAATACATGCTTTGAGGTTCCTTCCTCCCACTAACTAAGAGGGTGCATGCTCTTAGCCACCAAGATATGGGGTGCATACCATGTCCCACCTTGACGTGAGGTGGTTATTCATGTTGCAGCTTACATCTATGATTCTCAGCCTTTCATGGCAATATTATTTCAAGCTTAGCTACCTTGGCTATGGCTACCTTGAAAACATGGTGTATTTCTTGTATTTCATGAATTTCCAATTATTTGATTTGCTATGAAAACTGGTTTATTACAAATTTACTTCAAAAATACTCAAGATTTAAGAAAATATTTGAAGTACCCTACTATCCATAGAGTTCTGAAAGATAATGTGGCTCCATATGAGAAAGAAATTTATAATCATTTCATAATAGCTTGCCTTGAATGTGATAGAGTTGAAAATGAACCAAAATTTGATTTAGAGATCACTAAAGATTTAGGAGCTTGATATCAAGATTCATGGTTATCCTATTATCCCTATGAAAAGGAGAGGATTAGATGGCTCAATAGAAGAGAAAATGACTTAATCTTGGCTCAAGGAGTGATGCCAGGAGGCATATTCCATAGTGGATTCCGTGAGGTTTTGCGGTGGATTCCGTAAAATTTTATTACCGGGGCTCATACACAAGGTGGATTCTTTGTGCAAAAATTCGATGGGGACGCCTATCCTTTTCGGGCGTTTTGTTATTTTAATATGTAAGTGGGTGATTCCATAGTGGGTGATTCTGCAAAATACATATTTAAATTAATAAACATTTATGAGTTTAGAGTGTGCACTCGTAATAAATTAAGGTTAGGATTGCGCTCTAACCAATTTATTTTTGTAGCTGAAGACTGTTAGGTATTCACTTTTGTCGGTTTAATTGTATTATTTTTGTAACAATTGTGAATGCTTTAGTTGATGTGTAGAGCTAGCAGCGGTGGCATTGGGAAGCATTGGAGGATAGCATGTATTCAAATTATCATCAATTTTTGAAGGGCGCGTATCTTAGGCATGGCATCCATATTTTGTCGTGCTTGTTTACTAAAGCACTTGATACTTATTGATTGCTTTTGTATGCGTATGGGTGCATGATTTAAATATTTGTATTGGACATTGTATTTGGGTACCGCCTAACTTCTTGGGTGCCCACCAATAGCTTTAATTCTTTAGTGGCACAAAAGCAAACACAAAAGCTAAAGCATGCTAATTGTAAATTGGGCTATTTCTTGAGCTTGAAGATGAATAATATATAAAATACATGCTTTGTCGAGCGCTCACACAAGGCATGGGGAGAGATTGCACCCAATTAGTCTCTTGCTTCATGTCGTGCAAGCTTCTTCATCGTTTTATGTGCAAAAAGTAGAGTTCTTTTGTTCTCGGGGACCTTCTGATGCTCACTACGCGTACATACGGCGTCCGATCTGTGCATCAGTGGTATCAGAGCAAAGCGGAGATCAAGAGCTTCCAATCGCTTACCATCTCGCACGAAGGTAGAGCTCCTAGAACGATCGAGCTCTACAGTCAGTCTCATGGCAAACGATCGATACCAGCGTGTTCCTGGCAGTCAAGAACCCCCTGCTATACACTCAGATCGCGAGGGACCGGCCTTTGCAGGTGGAGGATGTAATGTGTCCACTTGTATCTTCAGGACACGTCTTAGCAGTCCATCAGAAAGGGTGTCTAGAAAGCTCCGCCTGGCACTCCCATGGAATATTACGAGGTTTGCGATCTAGGGCTTTCCGCGTCTTCCACATAGCGGAAGTATTCCGGCCGTTCCCACTTAGGATCAACTTGAATTAGGGTTTTCCTTATTGGTCATTTCCTAATAGCAACTAGCATCGAACCCAAGCGAACTACTTTACGCAGAAATGCCAGATCCGAAGTGGATTCATGCTGCACTTGGTTCAAGGAAAATGGAAAACGAGAGGGATGCAAAGCTCAATCTCTTTGCCATAAGGCATAGTCCCATTCCGTTCCCCTAAAACAACGTAAATCGGGTTCACTCATAACTCTAGGTCAACGCTTTAGTTGTTCTGTTCTTTGACGATCTTCCTACTGTCCATCGTGATTTGAGAAAAGTTCCCGGCCAACCGGGACCACCCATCCGTAGGACGGACCTATGGCCCATCCTTTGCACTTTCCTCGGGTTGTTTTAGTTATTTAATTACCTAACACATTAGTTGGACATGTAACAACCAACTTCTTTAATTAACCCGTTAGGCACTAGTTCTTTCACGTAATTTTCTCACTTGACATAGAAAGACAATATCAAAGATGTTCCTTATTAACATGTTATCATATTTATCTTCGAAATACAAAGAGTCCAGCCCGTAGGCTTATCCACAATCCGCCCAAAGGCTATCCAGTAATCCACAGGGATCATTAATCCAAGTTTTCACCCGTAAACTAGTATGTGGGCCTTGAGATCCAATCCCGAGTCACATTATCCTCTTGTGCAGGGCCCGGAAGGAGAGGGATTTACAGCCAGAGCCGCCCTGGCACCCAAGCATCCTCTTGCTCCAAGTAGCGCTCAACGGAGAGACCTCTTGTGGTGGGTTCGGTCCACTTGCCCAGCACGGTCAACAACCCCCTTGGTTAGGGTTAGGCAGGCAGTCGGGGGTAACTGAAGCTGCCTCTCCCTTTAGGCCTTCAACCTGAAGTATAGATATCCATTTATCTTTTAATTCATTGTTCAAACAAAGCCAACCAGTGCTCTAAAATCTGTAGCAACCACAAACATTTCCATTGATCGTTCTTATTGTTGGTAAACTGCTAAAGAATGAATCCTTCCTTTCGAATGCATCTAGCACTTGATCCGGGATGACTTGCAACTTGGCAAGATCCCCTATATCCTGGGTTAGGGTGTACCCTATTAACCCAACTTGGTCAAACCTTAAGTTCATTGGGTACTTCAGTTTATCGGCTGGTCTTTAGTTTCCAATCAATCTTCTTTACTCAAGAAAGGCCACTAAATTAGGATGATTATTCATCCTCTTGTAAGATAACTTGCGTAAGGACATGCCAATTTTATTGTGAGAACTTGGCCATCCCCTTGTGATCTAATCACAAGATCATATAACTCCGCACTTGTTGTGCAAGTGCTGCATCTAACGATGAGACTATGGAGTCACAAAACAATCTGTTTCAGGTTACTAGGCTAACGTTGTTAGACCTAGGATTTCCAAGTTTCATATTGTAAGGTTCTTAGGGACAAGCCCTAGCTCGCTTTATGATTACATTTCACTGTCCCTACATTCAGTGAATGTGGGCGAGTATTTAAGGTATAGGCATTCTTGGAATTTAACTTATTCTAAACGAGTACTCCACGGCTTAGGTGTTTTTGTTTTATGCCAATTTGGTTAACTCTAGAAGATAATTTTGAGATTACTTCCACATGATTCGTTGACTATGCGTAAATTGATTTTTCAACCCTAACTTATCGGTTTGAGGTCAGGCGCATAGGTTAGGTTAATTTCAACTAATCTTCCCTTTTCTTTGCGAATAAAATTCATGCTAAATAAGCAACCTTTTTCTTGCTAATTTATGAAGTTGACAACGATAATTTCATAAAGTTTATGCATCATAAGAATCGTTTCATGCTTTGCACTTTCCATGATGATTCATTGCGATATGGGTTAATGGTGCGAGATGCAGTTTATAATTCTAGGCTTAACCGAAGTATACTATTTTAATGGGTAATAATCTAGTCTTATAATTCATTTCAATGCAAAAGCTATTTGCCAGAAATGCATTTATGCTTTCTTTATTTTGCATGAGTCAATAAAAGTATTAATGACTAAGTTCCTTTGTCGTGAACATCTAGGACAAAAATATATCCTATATCCAACAATTAACCTTGCATGATTGAATTTCAACATTTCTAAAAAAATTAGGAAGGAAAACCTAGGTTTGGGGTGAGATATCCACATGGATACTGGGAGACGACCCTCCCATGGGGGCTGCGCCTTGGACTTTCTTAGGAGGCATCGCAATTGTAGTCTTTCGGACGTGGAAGCAACTTTACCACTCCTCTTTGGAATTCCACCGTCGCTCCCTTGCACCGTCCATTTTTTAAGAAGGCTCCCTCAAGGCTTTTGAGCGGGAAAGGAAGGTGTTAAAAAGCCCTCAACACTCTCTTCTCTTTTACGAGTGGGGAAGAAGAACAAAACTCAAAGGTATTTTGTGAGTTTGAAAGGAAAGGCTGAGGACAAATTCTCTTGGGGGAAAAAGGGTCTTATAGAGTCTTAAGGGAGGAACTCCAAGGGGGGAAAAGTAGCCTTAAAGGTTATTGAAAAAGGGGGCCTAAGGAGGCCTTGGGAGAAGATATAAGGGGGGGTAGTCCGAGGATTATAATGAACAAGGGCCCTAAGGAGGAAATAAAAATCGGAGAGATAAGACCTTTAAGGTCAAAAACCCTTTTATGGGGGAAAATCTCCAATCCCACAGGAAGGGCCCCAAGGGGGTTTTTTTTTTAAGACACGGGGGGAGGGTGTGGTTCCAAGGAAAAAAGGGCTTAAGGGAATTTATAAAAGGGGGCGGGTTCCAAAATGGCACAAGGGAAGGGGGCCAAGGGTTTAAACTCGGAGGGGAGCCCCAGGGAAAGGGGGCTTAAGGATTACACACGGGGGAGGGGGGGAAAAGGGTTTTAGAATCCATAAGAAAGGGCCTTAAGGGGATTCTAGAACCGGGGGGGTGTGGTTCCAAAAGGCATAAGAAGGGGGGCCTTGGGAGATTTTAGGACAGGGGGTGAAAGGGGGGCTTATTTAGCCCTTTAGAAGCTTCCCCCCTAGGAAGCTTATAAAGCTTCTGCACATGGAGGGGGGGGGGGGGGGGGAAGCTTAAATGGCGACTGGCGGCATGTTGGATAGGTGGCAAGGCCTGCGACTGCAGGTGGAGGCACTGGGAGGACAGGTAGGCAGACGGCAGAATCAGGCGGCAATGGCAGAGTGCTCCCTCAAGTCTTCTCTCTCTCCTGTCGATTGCATCAGCGTGGGGGCAGTGCTCCCTTTCACCTCCTCCAAGCATCACGGCTGCCTCTATGGCAATGGCCTCCTCCTGTTTAAATAGTGGAGGGGAGGGGGATCCTCCCTCTCCTATGTGTCGCATCGCATGGCCTTAAGGCTGAGCAAGCTCTAGCAAGGAGCTTGCTGGCCCTTCTATTCCCCTCTCCCCTTCTAGCTACCGTTGCCGATGAGAGGATAAGAAGAAAAAACATTTCCCATTAACCTTAATGGGAGGTTCATGTGTGAATTTCAATTTTTGATATATTACATTCTCTCCCCCTTAGAGGAATCGAGATGTCCTCATCTCGAGATAAACTAGGGATATTGATGGTTGAGAGTGCCTTCATCTACCCAAGTGGCATCCTCTTCAAGATAATCTTTCCACTAGACGAGGCATTCTCTCAGGGTTCTAGATCTTAATTGTCTCTCCCTAACATCTAAGATCTTGTCAGGCCTTAGTTCAAGGACTCCTTGACTAGGCATTACAACTTGTTGATCGTCAAGTACATGGTTAGGATTAGGTACATACTTTTTCAATAAGCTGATATGGAATACATTGTGAACCTTTAGGTTCTCAGGGAGTTGCAATCTATAAGCATTAGGTCCTAGGCATTTGAGGATCTTGTATGGTCCACAATACCTTGGACTTAGCTTCTTGCAATCTCCTAAGGATAGAGAACTCTTCTTAGGGTGTACACGAATGAAGACCATGTCTCCTTCTTCGAAGACTCTATCTTGACGTTTCAAATCCGTGCATGCTTTCTGTCTATCCCTGGCAGCTTGGATATCCTGTCTTATTGACTTTATTTGGTCATCCATCTCTTCCAACATCTGCCTTGAACCTTCAGCCCTTAAGGTTGGATCTGAGAAGTTTAGGGGACTTTGATAGTCATGACCATACAATGCTTGGAAAGGGGTCATCTGAATGCTTTGTCAGTAAGAAGCATTGTAGGAAAATTCAACCAAAGGCAAGTATTGAATCCACCTCTTCGGCTCACGACAACAGTATGCCCTAAGCATGTCCTCCATGATTTGATTTACTCGCTCTGTTTGACCATCCGTTTGGGGATGATAAGCGGTGCTAAAGCAGAGTTGAGTTCCAATAGCTTCAAAGATAGCCCTCTAGAAGTGTGATGTGAAGAGAGAATCACGATCACTAATGATTCTTCTGGGTAACCCATGTATCTTGAATATCTCCTTGATAAACAATCTTGCAATATCTGAGGCTTTATAGTTTTTCTTTACTGGAATAAGGTGTGCAACCTTAGTAAGCATGTCAACCACAACCATGATGGAGTTGTATCCTCCCTGGACTTGGGGTAGGCCTACAACAAAATCCACACTGATGAATTCCCATTTCATTTGGGGAATGTCAAGCGGTTGCACTTTCCCTGGCATCATGACATGTTCGGCTTTGATACATTGACAAGACAAACACTCGGTGACATATTTGAGAACGTCACCTTTGAGCCTCTCCCAATGGTAGCTCTTCCTAGCTGCATTAAGAGTCTTGGCATAGTCACCTTTGAGCCTCTCCCAATGGTAGCTCTTCCTAGCTGCATTAAGGGTTTTGCAAGATTAGGGAATTAAGGAATGCCTTGCAACTAAGTGCATGAGCAACTACATTCTCTTTTCCTAGTCGGTACTTGATTTCAAAGTCATATTCCTCCAACACTTCAATCCACTGACATTGCCTCATGTTGAGCTCATTCTAGGTAAAGATCCATTTGAGACTCTTATGGTCAGTTACTAGAGTAAACTTGTTACTCAACAGGTAGTGTCTCCAAAGCTTTAGAGCATGGATGACAGCTAGCAATTCCAGATCATGCGTAGCATAATTCTTTTCATGACTCTTCAATTTCCTTGAAGAGTATGCTACTGGATGACCTTCCTGCATAAGTACACACCCCAAGGCAAGTATGCTAGCATCAGTTACTACCTCAAACTCTATTGAGGTCTGGAAGTTTTAGAATAGGTGTTGATACCAAACTTTGCTTCAATCTGTCGAAGCTATTTTGTTTGGGAGTTGACCATGCAATGGATGTTTGCTTCTTTAGTAAGTCTGTCAGAGGTACTACAATCAAAGCATAGTTTTTTATGAAGACCCTACACCATCCTCTCAATCCAAGAAAGCTACGTATTTCCTTGACAGATGTTGGTATTGGCTATTCAAGCACATCTCTGACCTTGGCTGGGTCCACTGAGATTCCTTCTGCTGATACTATGAATCCCGAATATTCAATCTGACGTTTGAAGAATGCACACTTCTTCATCTTAGCATACAGCTTATGCTTCCTCATTGTCTCAAGGACAAAGTTGGGGTTCATGATCTTCTTCTTGTTTGGAATAGACTAAAGTGTCTTCGAAGAAGACAAGCACGAAATCATCAAGATATGGCCTAAAGATATCCTACATTAACCTATTGAGTGTGGCAGGTGCATTTGTAAGTCCGAATGACATAACTAGGAACTCAAAGTGCCCATATCTTGTATTGAAGGCAGTCTTGGGGATATCTTCTTCATTGATCATCATCTAATAGTAACCTAATCTGGGATCGATCTTGGAGAATATCTTTGCACCCTGAAGACAATCAAGAAGCTCATCTACTCTAGGAATAGGGTACTTATTCTTGACCGTTGCTTGATTCAACCCTCGGTAATCAATACATACTCGAAGTGTCCCATCTTTCTTTTTCTGGAATAGTACTAGAGCTCCCCATGGTGAACTACTAGGCCGGATGTAGCCCTGATCTAGTAGTTGCTTGAGTTGTTCCTTCAACTCAATCGCTTCTAGTATGGACATTCTATAAGGTCTCTTTGCAATTGGCGCAGCTCCTGGTACTAACTTAATCTCATGATCCACTTCTCTTTGAGGTGGGAGTTCTGTCAACTCTTCAGGGAATACGTCCGCGTATTCCTTTAGCCAAGAAGGTTCTTCATTAGACTCTTGCTTTTGATCTAACTTGTTGAGCTTGATCAAGTAGATAGATAATCCTTTTTTGACTCCTTTTATGATACGAGATACTTTGGCCAATTTGATTCTTGGCACTCCAGCCTCACCTTGGGTTGTGACTAATTCCCTTTCAGAGTTTCGAAAGGAAACTTGACCCTTTCCACAATGAATGTGGGCGTCATTAGGCTTAAGCCAATCCATTCCGAGTAGACACTCATAGATACATAAATTCATGACTCTGAATTTGAATGAAGTCTTCTTTCCTCCCAGAAAGAATTCCACCTTAGCAGTTTTCCTGGTACAAGTAACCTCACAACCATTTGCCAATTTCACAAGCAGGGTAGGTGCTTCTACTGTGGCTATTCCTAATTTTTTTGCACATGCTAGTGAGATAAAGGAATGAGTACTGCCACAATCAATCAAGGTCTTGAAACTTTTACCTTGATAGTCGGAGGGTGTCTGAATTGTTGAGATATCGAGCTCCACTCGTGATACGCCAGGGTGACCGTTGTATATTTATGTCACCGACTTGTCAGTTGCAGACGCGGTTGGTACACCGCCCATGAATAATAGCTACATGATAGCTATCCTTATCTACTCTAGTTCGTGGCTCAGTTAGTATGCCACCTTAGTTAGTTGAGTTTGGTTTGAGACCCATATATAGGGTTCTTCTATTTCTTTGTACTTGAGTTCTTTTGGCTTACACAACTAAGAAGAGGAAAACTGTTTTCAGCCTCCACCCTTGTGTGTCTTCCCCCATTGTGCAAGCAAGAAAGCTTCAAGCGAGACTCCTTCCTTCTCTCCCACAATCTTGACATGGTATCAGAGCCTTGTTCGTGGTAAGGAGCTCAAGAAAGCAAGCCAAGCTCGCGGTGGTCTGGTAAGAGGAGCAGTGTTGCTTTCATTTCCTGTTTTGGGAGCAGATCTCTACAGGTAGCACAGCCGGAAATTGCAGGAGTGCATTGTCTCAGGTTGAGACGCCCTTCGCGGTGAAGCAAGAGGGCAGTATATGCTGCGGGAGCGGGCTTTAGCCCTTGGCGACCTTGTTTTTTTGATTTGAGGCCATTTCGGGGCCTGTTTTGCAGACGGAAGTTTTCTGCACGCACTCAAGAAAAGGCTCAGTTCTATGCTGTGCGACCACTGTTCTACAGGTCGGTGAAAAGTTACTGTAGAAATTGCATCGTATGCTTGTGCGCAGAGACATTGGGAGTTTCAGAATCATCCTTGGTTCCTGTTTATGCAAAATCGTCACTAGGAAGTGACTGTGTGGTCAAATACCACTTTCGCCAGTTTTGCAGATTTGCCCTTGTGAGGGTGAAGCTGTGTTTTTTGCAGTGACAGAATTTCTTGCAGTATTCTGTAATGGCGTCTGATTCTCTTTCACAGATTGTCACTGAAAAGCTTGACAAGAACAACTTCCAGGCATGGAAGTTTAGAATGACGAATTTCCTTATGGGAAAAGGATATTGGGAATTTGTTGCAGGAAATGAAGAAGAACCAGTTCTTCCTGATGTTCCCAATCAACAACAAATGCAGGCATATAAAACATGGCATGAGAGAGCCAGGAAAGTTATGTATTGGCTGTCTATCAGTATTTCAGACTCTATGATTGTGCATATTCAGGATGCAAGTACGCCAAAGGAGGCATGGGATACTTTGTCAAAAATGTATAGCACAAATACGCAAGCCAGGAAAATGCAGCTCAAGCAAGAGTTGCATAATGTGCAAAGAGAAAGTATGAGCATCAACGACTACCACATGAAGGTGAAGAAGATTGCAAATGCACTTGCTTCCATTGGGTCGCCAGTGGAAGATGATGATTTAGTTTCCGTGACCTTGAATGGTCTAGGAAAGGATTATGCACAGTTTCGGACATCCATTTCAGTTCGTGAAAGATTTCCTGATTTTGAGGAGTTGATTGCTCTTCTAATTTCTGAGGAACAGAGAAATGGTGGTGCATCTTCTTCAGGAGGAACTTCAAAAGAAGCTGTCTTCTACTCAAATGCTGGAAGAGGTAGAGGCAGAGGTAGAGGAGGCCGATTTGGAGGCCGTGGCAGAAATCAGAATATGCAGCAAACTCAAGAAAACCAGTCCTATGGAGGAGAACGTGGTAACTCTAGAGGCAGGGGGAGCCAAAGAGGTCGTGGTGGATGGCAAAGAGGCCAAAATGCAAACAGTAATGTTGAATGCTACTACTGTGGTAAAATGGGTCATATGGCTAAAGACTGCTATAAAAAGCAGAATGACATCATGAATGGAAAACTGCAACAAGGGAATTATGCATCTTCTAGTAGACAGGGTGATGACAGAAATGAGCATTTGTTCATGGTGCAGCACATGAACAATTCTATGACAAGTGCAGAAGAAAGCAATGATGTATGGTATGTTGACTCAGGTGCATCAAACCACATGACAGGTCATGCAGAATGGATGGAGGATGCAAGGAAAATGGAAAAACCAGGATTTGTGGAGACTGGTGATGATACTGCACATCCTATTGTGCAGATTGGAAAAATTCCCTTGTCTATGCAGGGTGGGAAAAAGAAATACCTGTCCGATGTATTTCATGTCCCGAATATCACCAAGAATCTGGTTTCAGTTGGTCAAATGGTTGAACAGGGCTTGCAGGTCAGATTTAATCCTCATGGATGCTTTGTTGAGGATATGAAAAATAAAGGTCGCTTGATAGCAAAAGGAAAGAAGAAGGGCAGAATGTTTACATTGGATGCAGACATGTCTGAATTGAGTGCAGCAATGTTTGCACATGGGACCGGTGTAGTTGCAGATATTGATATCCGGCATAAACGCATTGGTCATGTTAATGTACAGCGACTTAAATCAATGCAGGCCCAAAATATTGTTGCAGGATTGCCCAAATTCAAGGTTGCAGAAATGCATAAGGTATGTGAAGCCTGTCAGTTTGGAAAACAGGCAAGGAAACCATTTCCTAGACATGTTCAAGAGAGTGAGAAGCCATTGGAATTAATTCACTCTGATGTGTGGACAACTAAAGCTGCATCTCTTGGAGGCTGTCATTATTTTGTCAGTTTTATTGATGACTATAGCAGAAAAGTTTGGGTGTATTTTATGAAAAAGAAAAGTGAAGTTTTTGGGCATTTCAAAACTCTTAAAGCTATGGTTGAAAAAGAAACAGGCTTGCAGATAAAATGCCTAAGGTCAGATGGAGGGGGAGAGTACCTCTCAAATGAGTTTGCAAAGTTCTTGCAGGAGCATGGCATAAAGCAGCAATATTCATGCAGTTATACCCCACAACAAAATGGAATTGCAGAAAGGAAAAACAGGCATATTGGAGAGGTATCTCGTGCCATGCTCAATGAAAAAGACTTGCCAGATTTTTATTGGGCTGAAGCAGTTGCTACAGCAGTCTACATAATGAACAGGACTCCCACTGCAGCAATACATGGAATGACTCCAGAAGAGAGGTATACTGGTAGGAAACCAGATATTTCTCATTTGAAAATTTTTGGTTGCATTGCCTATGTACATGTGCCAGATGAGCTGAGATCCAAGTTGGATCCAAAAGCTGAGAAGTGCATCTTTATTGGTTACTCTCTGCAGCAAAAAGGGTATAGATGCTATAACCCTTCTACTCGTAAGTTTACAGTGAGCAGAGATGTTGTTTTTGATGAGATGAGTAGCTGGTATAAACCAGTAAATGTGATTGATGATGAAGATGCACAAAATGGTAATGCTACACAGAATTCACAGCAGCAGTCACAAAATATTAGTGGACCTGGAGCGTCCTCTAGCAGTGGTTCACATTCTTCGCCATGGACAGGCAGATTGAGATCAGGAGAATCTTCTCAAAGCAATGCAGATAGTGGTATGCAGGTATCACAAAAAGGAAAAGAGAAGGTTGATCAGCCCATGTTTGATGTGAATGCAGGTCACTCTTATGTGGATGGTGAATCCAGTGGCTCAGAACAGAGCATTGATGATGAGTTGGGTATTCCTTCTATTGTTACACCTAGAGTAAGGAAGACCAGGGATGTTTTGAGAGCACCTGGGAGTGAACCTACTTTGCGCAGGTCTACAAGAGCTAGGTATCCTGTGGATAGGCTGAAATATGATGGATTTACAGCCATTCACTATGCATATATGGTCAAAGTGATACAGGAACCAGAACCCACATCTTTTGAGCAAGCCATGGGAAAAGAAAAATGGGAGAAAGCCATGGATGAAGAAATGGATGCCTTGGAAGCAAATGCTACATGGGAGTTAGTACCTTTGCCTAAAGGTAAGAATGCAATTGGCTGTAAGTGGGTTTATAAGGTGAAGCACAATGCAGATGGTTCTGTGAACAGATACAAGGCAAGATTAGTAGTCAAGGGGTATGCACAAACATATGGCATTGACTATGAAGAAACATTTAGTCCGGTTGCAAGGATGGCAACCGTAAGAGCAGTCATTGCTATGGCTGCATCAAAGGGATGGTCTTTACATCAGATGGATGTAAAGAATGCCTTCTTGCATGGTGATTTGCAAGAAGAGGTCTATATGGAGCAGCCACCAGGTTATGTACATGCTGTTCATCCTGAGTTTGTTTGCAGGTTGAAGAAAGCCTTGTATGGCTTGAAGCAAGCACCTAGAGCATGGTCTGACAAGATAGGACAGTATCTTGTCACTATTGGCTTTCAGATTTCCAAGGCAGATTTCTCACTTTATGTGAGAAAAACAGAGAAAGGTATTATGCTGCTTGTCATTTATGTTGATGATTTGATTATGACAGGTGACAGTGATGAAGATATCCTTCATGTGAAAATGCTATTGAAGCAGAAGTTTGAGATGAAGGATTTGGGAGAGCTGCGTTATTTCTTGGGCATTGAGGTGATTAGATCACCAAGTGGGATACAGCTCTTGCAGAGGCAGTATGGATTGGACATGCTGTCTAAATATGGGATGACAGGCTGTAAGCCTATTTCAGTTCCTTTGGAGCAAAATGTGAAGCTGAGCACAGATGCAGGTGAGCTTCTAGAAGACCCTACTATGTACAGACGCATAGTAGGAAGTTTGATTTATATGACTATTACCAGGCCAGATTTGAGCTATGCTGTTGGATTGGTAAGTCAGTTTATGCAGGCTCCAAGGAAACCACATTTGGATGCGGCTAGACGCATACTTAGGTATGTGAAGTCCACATTGCAGTATGGACTATTTTATGAGACTAGGGTTCAGATACAGTTGCATGGATACACTGATGCTGATTGGGCTGGTAGTATTTCTGATAGACGATCTACCAGTGGATATGTATTCTCTTTTGGGAGTGCTGCAGTCACTTGGAGCAGCAAGAAACAGCCTACAGTTGCCTTGTCGAGCACAGAGGCTGAGTACAGGGGTGCAGCAATGGCTGCATGTGAGGTAGCTTGGTTGCATAAGCTACTTTATGATATGCATCAGTCTACAGATGGGCCAGTTGTCATTTATTGTGACAACATGAGTAGTATACACTTGGCAAATAACCCAGTCTATCATGCTAGAACAAAGCACATTGAGGTGCATTATCACTATGTGCGAGAGAGGGTTTTACTAGGTCTTATTGATCTAGTTTATGTCAGCACAGAAGATCAGGTAGCTGACATATTCACGAAGGCATTGGGCGCAGAGAAGCTGCGCAAGTTCAGAGACCTGCTTGGTGTGCAGGAATTGGGATTGAGCTCGAGGGGGAGTGTTGAGATATCGAGCTCCACTCGTGATACGCCAGGGTGACCGTTGTATATTTATGTCACCGACTTGTCAGTTGCAGACGCGGTTGGTACACCGCCCATGAATAATAGCTACATGATAGCTATCCTTATCTACTCTAGTTCGTGGCTCAGTTAGTATGCCACCTTAGTTAGTTGAGTTTGGTTTGAGACCCATATATAGGGTTCTTCTATTTCTTTGTACTTGAGTTCTTTTGGCTTACACAACTAAGAAGAGGAAAACTGTTTTCAGCCTCCACCCTTGTGTGTCTTCCCCCATTGTGCAAGCAAGAAAGCTTCAAGCGAGACTCCTTCCTTCTCTCCCACAATCTTGACATGAATCACCGAGAACTGGCGATTCGGCCCTTTCTTGTGTAGAGCGGCATGGATTGTCGCCCTTTCAAACTCTGCTTCCATGGTCGTATCTTCTTCTTTTTCTTCTTCTTCGCACATTTGCCTACTGGCAACATAGGTGGTTCTTCCTCTGTCTCGTGTAGCGGCTCCTTGACCATGGCCTGTTCCTTGGAAAGGTGCTTGGCGATGTCCTCCACCAAGCTTGGGACATTGCCTCTTGAAGTGATCGGGTTCGTTGCAGTGGAAACAACGGAGGTTTCGGTCATTGCTTTGAGTAGGAACAAAGTTGCTAACATTGTTAGTCCTTGCTTTCTTCCTTTGCCCCTGATTATGATCTTGAACTCTCTTCATTTGAGGTCTAAATGCTCCTCTGTTTGGGTCATTATAAGACCAAGCTTTATTACCCCTTGGTCTAGACTACACCTCCTGAATTATAGACACCGCTTGAATGAGTGCGTCCTGAAGATCTGATGGACGCATAGATTTGAGACGGGTATTGACTGGTGGATTTAAACCCGCACAAAATTTGGACACCTGCTGTGTCATGTCCATTTGTGGTGCATACTTAAGAAGTGAGACAAATTTAGAATAGTATGCATCAAGCGTGAGCCCTAGCTGTTTTAGCTCATAGAACTCATTCATTTTCTGCGTGCGATAAGCAGGTGGTAAATATCTTCCTTGCACGGCTTTCTTCAGCTTCTCCCAAGTAGCGGATCCCTCTGCGATTCCTTGATCCCTGCACCATTGCTTCCACCAAAGCCTGGCTTCGCCGGTGAGCTTTAACTTGGCAAGCATAGCCTAATTGGCAGGTGCAGTACTGACTGCTTCGAAGTAATCCTCCATGGATTCAATCCAAATTTCAATGTCCATTTGGACGGACCTGCCTCTCTCGTCAAACTCGGGTGGCTTAATCTGCTTGAGAAGGAACTTCTTCTCCTAGATTACAGCAGTACTTAATGTAGGAGGCGAATTAGGAACCTATACCTGGGGTTGTGACTGGATAAAGGTTTCTTAACGTTATTATATGATAATCGTTATTGATTTATATTACATCTTCAATTCTGCTATCACGTAAGCAATGTAGCTACTTAACTTTTTATCAATTCTCATGCACAATCAAACATTGATAAACGGAAGTCTTATTCGTATTTATATGGGCATAGCCCTTTTGGAATACAACATTTCTTGAGATGATAAGCCAACTGTTACATTCAGTTTGGGGAGAACAATGTTGTATTACATTTATCTACATGAACTGTATAATAGTATGGTTTCGGGTCATGGATCTTCAGGAATTAGTAAGTCATTGGAAGTTCAGGGTATCCTTTCCATTGGAATCCATTCTTCTCATGGCGCCCTAACACTTTAATCCTATCGGTGGGGATTACATGGGTTACTTTCTCATATACATATGAGTTCATCTCAACCCTCCAACCTCGAATATGTAAAGTTGAGTTTACGTGAGCTTCCACAAAAATGAACAGCTTCACGATTTTTAGATCTTCCAACCACTTGATCCTTTTTAAGTTGGTTTCTAGGTAAGCAAACCGGTGGGCGGCTATATAGTACATTCCTCAAGCACCTGTCCATCTTCATTCCATGTTCAAGGGTGATGGAACATATATTTGCTCTAAGATGTTCATCATCTGAACCCTTTGTCGATAATGCAGAGAATGCATTGCAATCATAAACATGACTCGAAATACCAAGAACTTGTTCCACGCTTCGTAATTCTACAAGACAGTATTGAAGGTAAGGAAATGTTTCGAATGTCAACATTTGCTTTACTTCTTCTTATTAAGATTTCATAAAAACAATTCCGTTGTTGGTCAGTTTTGATACCAATTGTAACGTGTCCACTTGTATCTTCAGGACACGTCTTAGCAATCCATCAGAAAGGGTGTCTAGAAAGCTCCACCCGGCACTCCCATGGAATGTTACGGGGTTTGCGAACTAGGGCTTTCCGCATCTGCCACGTAGCGGAAGTATTCCGGCCGTTCCCACTTAGGATCGACCTGAATTAGGGTTTTCCTTATTGGTCATTTCCTAACAGCAACTAGCATCGGACCCAAGCGAACTGCTTTATGCAGAAACGCCAGGTCCGAAGTGGATTCACGCTACACTTGGTTCAAGGAGAATGGGAAACGAGAGGGATGCAAAGCTCAACCTCTCTACCATAAGGCATAGTCCCATTCCGTTCCCCTAAAACATCGTAAATCGAGTTCACTCATAACTCTAGGTCAACGCTTTAGTTGTTCGTGTTCTTTGACGATCTTCCTGTTGTCCATCGTGATTTGAGAAAAGTTCCCGGCCAACCGAGACCATCCATCCATAGGACGGACCTATGGCCCATCCTCCACACTTTCCTCGGGTTGTTTTAGTTATTTAATTACCTAACACATTGGTTGGACATCTAACAACCAGCTTCTTTAATTAACCCGTTAGGCACTAGTTCTTTCACATAATTTTCCCACTTGACATAGAAAAACAATATCATACAAGTTCCTTATTAAGAGATTATCATATTTATCTTTGAAATACAAAGAGTCCATCCCGTAGGCTTATCCACAATCCGCCCGAAGGCTATCCAGTAATCCACAAGGATCACTAATCCAAGTTTCCGCCCGTAAACTAGTGTGCGGGCCTCGAGATCCAATCCCGAGTCATGTTAGCCTCTTGTGCAGGGCCCAGAAGGTGAGGGATTTACAGCTAGAGCCCCCCTTGGCACCCAAGCGTCCTCCTGCTCCAAGTAGCGCTCAACGGAGAGACCTCTCACGGCGGGTTTAGTCCACTTGCCCGGTGCAGTTAACAACCCCCTTGGTTAGGGTTAGGCAAGCACTCGGGGGTAACTGAAGCTGCCTCTCCCTTTAGGCCTTCAATCTGAAGTATAGATATCCATTTATCTTTTAATTCATTGATCAAACAAAGCCAACCAGTGCTCTAAAATCTGTAGCAACCACAAACATTTCCATTGATCGGTTTTATTATTGGCAAACTGCTAAGGAATGAATCCTTCCTTTCGAATGCATCCAGCACTCGATCCGGGATGACTTGCAACTTGGCAAGATCCCCTATATCTTGGGTTAGGGCATACCCTATTAACCCAACTTGGTCAAACCTTAAGTTCATTGGGTACTTCAGTTTATCGGCTGGTCTTTAGTTTCCAATCAATCTTCTTTACTCAAGAAAGACCACTAAATTAGGATGATTATTCATCCTCTTGCAAGATAACTTGCATAAGGACATGCCAACTGTATTGTGAGAACTTGGCCATCCCCTTGTGATCTAATCACAAGATCATATAACTCCGCACTTGTTGTGCAAGTGCTGCATCGAACTATGAGACTATGGAGTCACAAAACAATCTGTTTCAGGTTACTAGGTTGACGTCGTTAGACCTAGGATTTCCAAGTTATATCTTGTAAGATTCTTAGGGACAAACCCTAGCTCACTTTACGATTACATTTCATTGTCCCTACATTCAGTGAATGTGGGCAAGTATTTAAGGTATAGGCGTTCTTGGAATTTAACTTATTCCGAATGAGTACTCCGTGGCTTAGGTGTTTTTTTAAAATGCCAATTTGGTTAACTCTAGAAGATAATTTCGAGATTACTTCCACATGATTCGTTGACTATGCGTAAATTGATTTTTCAACCCTAGCTTATCGGTTTGAGATCAGGCATAGGTTAGGTTAATTTCAACTAATCTTCCCTTTTCTTTGCGAACAAAATTCATGCTAAATAAGCAACCTTTTTCTTGCTAATTTATGCAATTGACAACGATAATTTCATAAAGTTTATGCATCGTAAGAATCGTTTCATGCTTTGCACTTTCCATGATGATTCATTGCGATATGGGTTAATGGTGCGAGATGCAGTTTATACTTCTAGGCTTAACCGAAGTATACTATTTTAATGGGTAATAATCTAGTCTTATAATTCATTTCAATGCAAAAGCTATTTGCCAGAAATGCATTTATGCTTTCTTTATTTTGCATGATTCAATAAAACTATTAATGACTAAGTTCCTTTGTCGTGAACATCTAGGACAAAAATAAATCCTATATCCAACAATTAACCTTGCATGATTGAATTTCAACATTTTAAAAAAAATTAGAAGGGAAAACCTGGGTTTGGGGTGAGATATCCACATGGATGCTGGGAGACGACCCTCCCGCGGCTGCGCCTTGGACTTTCTTAGGAGGCATGGCAATTGTAGTCTTTCGGACGTGGAAGCAGCTTTACCACTCCTCTTTGGAATTCCACCGTCGCTCCCTTACACCGTCCATTTTTTTAGAAGGCTCCCTCGAGGCTTTTGAGCGGGAAAGGAAGGTGTTAAAAAGCCCTCAACACTCTCTTCTCTTTTACGAGTAGGGAAGAAGAACAAAACTCGAAGGTATTTTGCGAGTTTGAAAGGAAAGGCTAAGGACAAATTCTCTTGGGGAAAAAAGGGCCTTATAGAATCCTAAGGGAGAAACTCCAAGGGGGGGACAGTAGCCTTAAAGGTTATTGAAAAAGGGGGCCTAAGGAGGCCTTGAGAGAAGATATAAGGGGGGGGGTAGTCTGAGGGTTATAATGAACAAGGGCCCTAAGGAGAAAATAAAAATCGGAGAGATAAGACCTTTAAGGTCAAAAACCCTTTTATGGGGGAAAATCTCCAATCCCACAGGAAGGGCCCCAAGGGTTTTATTTTTTTAAGACACGGGGGGAGGGTGTGATTCCAAGGGAAAAAGGGCTTAAGGGAAGTTATAAAACAGGGGGGGTTCCAAAATGGCACAAGGGAAGGGGGCCAAGGGTTTAAGCTCGGAGGGGAGCCGCAGGGAAAGGGGGCTTAAGGATTACACATAGGGGAGGGGGGGTTGAGGGTGGTTTTTAAACTCAAGAAAAAGGGGCTTATAGGTTAAACACCAAGGGGGGGGGGGGGGGGGGGGGGGGGGGGGGGAGAGGGGAGCTTAAACGGTGATTGGCGGCATGTTGGACAGGCGGCGAGGCCCGCGACTATAAGTGGCGGCGCTGGGAGGACAGGCAAGCGGACAACAGAATCAGGCGGCAGTGGCGGAGTGCTCCCTCAAGACTTCTCTCTCTCCCGCCGACTGCATCAGCGTGGGGGCAATGCTCCCTTTCATCTCCTCCAAGCGTCACAGCTGCCTCTATGGCAATGGCCTCCTCCTCTTTAAATAGTGGAGGGGAGGGGGATCTTCCCTCTC
The DNA here is from genome assembly GCF_053477565.2 of Lygodium microphyllum. NCBI lineage: Eukaryota > Viridiplantae > Streptophyta > Polypodiopsida > Schizaeales > Lygodiaceae > Lygodium > Lygodium microphyllum. The sequence goes on along the minus strand of NC_141154.1, from coordinate 114,332,787 downwards.
CTATGTGTCACATCGCATGGCCTTAAGGCTAAGCAAGCTCTAGTGAGGAGCTTGCTAGCCCTTCTATTCTCCTCTCCCCTTCCAGCTCGACCGTCACCAACGGGAGGATAAGAAGAATAAAAATTTCCCATTAACCTTAATAGGAGGTTCATGTGTGAATTTCAATTTTTGATATATTGTAGAGGACCACATGGGAAGATCTCTCATCAAGTCATTGAGTACAGGAACTGCCCATCACCGAATCGGGCGAGGACATATTCAGGTCCTTTAAATCCAAGATAAGTCATAAAGGCTTAAAACTCCAAGTCCTCTAAGTCACTAAAGTCCTACAAGTCATCTTCAACAACTATCATAAAGGCTATTCATACTCAGTAACTCACGAATCAGTCTACTACCCTCTGGAAGCCCCTATTCACACATGTAAACTGACAGAAGCAGATTACAACAATCAATCATCAACACATAGTCTATACGCAGACTATACGCAAAACTATTGGAAGACAATTGTGACATCGAATTTTGCAATCATAAAGGATAAAGACTACAAAAGCCAAACTAAAATATATATATATACAAGCCTTGTAAACCTGCCTTTGAACTACGCTCATCCCGCTAACAAGGTTTCGAGTGTGTGAGGTCTTTTGGAATTTTGCAGGATGACCAATCAAACTATGGAAGATTTTATGGCTGAAGGAGATCTACCCAAACCAACAATGGAGCAAAAATTGGATTTGATTATGATGCAGCTTCAAGAGGAATGAAGAGCACAAAAAGCTTTGCAAGATCAATTGGCCAATCTGCAATGATCTACCACCAACCAAGATGGATCACAACCTAAAGATCTTATACGACGTACCATCGATGCAACACTTGAAGCCCAATCTATTCGCAAAGAAACAAAGATAAGTAAAAGAAACTTCAAATTTCGTACTTTCAATGGATCACGCGATGGAAAGACTGTCCTTGCTTTTATCTGTCAATTTGATGATTATTTCCATGAAGAAACATATGCTGAGAAAGACAAAATTAAATGTGTCACTAACCATTTAGTTGACCGAGCATCCTTATGGTGGACTGTGGTCCGCAAAAACATCGATTGTCCCACTACTTGGGAGACTTTCCAAAAGAATTTTTGCAAAATTTCCTTCCTCCCCAATTCCACGAAAAAGAAATCAAACAATGGGATCTTCTACAACAAAGGGATCGCGAACCTATTTCACAATATACTGAACGTTTCTGGAATGCTCTATTGCAACTATGAATGCTCGAAGATGTACCTGAAGCAACTCATAAACGCAAGTTTATGTCTGGCCTACTTGGACATTTTTATGCGGAAGTCAATATGTTCAAGCCAACAACCCTTGAAGATGCAATTTCCTTGGCCCATGACACTGAAGACAAAATTCGCGAAGGAGACAAGCGACCACAACAATTTCTAACTAATGGTAACTTTGGTTCCAAACAATTCAATTCAAATTTTCGAAGATTCAATCAAAGTTGTTTTCTTCCATCTTCATTCCGTAAATCTTGGACACGACCACCTGCTTTGCCACCATCAAACACAAATCCAAATCCTAAGCCATCCCCACAGTCAAATCCCAACATTCCTAAACTTCCGGCCATTACCAATAATGTATCCAAAGCAAAACCCATAGTTTGTTATAAATGTCATCAACCTGGACATCTAGTAGTCAATTGTCAATCCAAAAAGCCATCCGTCCATATCAATTATCTAGGAGCAATAGAAGATGAAGAACGTGAGGAAATGCCAGACTTTACGGAAGATGATGATGACATTGGTACTACTTCTGATACTTTGCCAGGTATGTCAACTCCACATTCCTTATTAACAATGAAATATTTTGTGTGTGGTAAAGAAAAGACTATTTTACATGATGATGGGAGTATACATGACTTTATTTCTGCAAAATTGGTCAAATAATTAAATTTACATACTGTTTCTACACATTATCGCATCAAGGATACATTCCTAGGTACGAGATATAATGGAACACAAGAGGTGCATAATTTAGAAATTAAAATTGGTGATTATATTGAACGAAGAAATTTCTTAGTTGTACCTTTGCAGTCTAGTGATATTATCTTAGGAATGCCCTAGCGTCATCAATACAATCCTAATATAGATCATTCTACGCATTCAATTAAAATCTCTTTTCAAGGAAAACAAATCGCACTACATGGTATGCACACATCCAATAATTTTCAATTGCTTACTCATACTCAGGCTAAACGTGCATTACATAAAAGTAGCAAATCCTATTTAATATGGGTGAATGAAATTCAAGCTAAAGAAAACCAGATGCATCCTAGGCATGTACAATTTCTTGCCCAATTCCAAGATTGTTTTGCTGCTGATTTACCACCTGGATTACCACCTTCATGTCCTAAAGATTATAAGATAGATTTAATTCGTGGAACACAACCACCATGTAAAGCACCATATAGACATAACTAAATTGAACAGAAAGAAATTCAATACCAAATAGGAGAATTGCTTAACAGAGGATTAATTAGACCTAGTAGTTCTCCATTTGGTGCACCTGTCTTATTAGTGAAAAAGAAAAATAATAATTATCACATGTGCATTGATTATCATGCCCTAAATAAAATTATTGTTAAGAATAGATACCCGATTCCTAGGGTAGATGATCTTATGGATAAGCTACAAGGATCTGCCATATCAGTAAGATAGATCTTAAATCTGGATATCATCAACTAAGATTGGACAAATTTGATATATTCAAAACTACATTTAGAACACAATTTGGACACTATGAATTTCTGGTTATGCCTTTCGGTTTAACTAATGCACCAGCCACATTCAGTCGTATGATGAATCGCATATTTCTGAAACATCAGCATTGTGTCATTGTTTTCTTTGATGACATATTAGTTTTCAGTAAAAATGAGAATGAGCATTATGAACATTTGTCTTTATTTTTTAATTTATTAAAAGACAATCAATTATATGCTAATTCCGAAAAGAGTGAATTCTTCCAAACAAAAATTGAATATCTAGGATATATTATTTCATCGGAAGGTATTAAAGTCGACCTTAAAAAGATAGAAGAAATTTTAAATTGGCCAATACCCAAAAATGTGCATGAATTATGTTCTTTTCTAGGTCTTGCTAGCTTTACAGAAAATTTGTGAGGAATTTCTCATTACTTGCATTACCTTTGACAAAACTCTTAAAGAAGGGTATCGTGTATAATTGGTCTGACAATCAATAAAAATCCTTTGATTTACTGAAACATGCTCCTGTATTACAATTACTTGACTTCAATAGACCATTCTTCTTAGTAGTTACTGACGCAAGTGGATCTGGAATAGGAGCAATCCTTATGCAAGATTCTCATCCCATAGCTTACTCTAGCTGCAAACTCAAACCATCAGAACTTAAATCTTCTACATATGACAAGGAATTACTCGCTGTAGTACAAGCCTTATGTCAATGGAAATACTATTTAATGGGATTTGAATTCATGATCAAAACTAACCAACAAAGCATTAGACATCTCCTTGGTCAACCACAAATATATGACCGACACATTAAATGGGCTGCTTTTATTCAAAGTTTTCATCCCCTTATACAATATCAACTTGGAAAAGAGAATGTTGTTGTTGATGCTTTGAGTAGAAGACCGACAATTCAAAATATTTCTGTGATATTATTTGATTCCCTTATTCCTATGAAAGATACTTATCATCAAGATCCTACTTTTCAAGCTGATTGGAATAAACTAGTTGCAAATAATTGGATTCCTATTGATTCATTGTCTTACACTAATGGATTTATGTTTTATGAAAAAAGATTATGTGTGACTGTTCCATTTCGATCATTTGTTTTGCATGAAATTCAGTGTCCCCCATATCAAGGTCATAGAGGAATTATATCTACTTTGCGTACATTGATTGAAGATTTTTATTGGCCACATATAGACACTGATGTATCTAACTTTGTATCTGAATGCCTAATTTGTCAACGAGTTAAAAGACACCATGGTAAACAATATGATTTATTAATGCCATTATCTGTTTCATCACGACCATGGGAATAGATTTCAATGGATTTTATCACTGATCTACTGAACACTAAAGCTAATCATGATATGATTTGGATTGTTGTAGACAAGTTTAGCAAACAAGCATATTTTATTCTATGCAAGAAAACTTTAACTACATCTCAAGCTGCTCAATTGTTTTTGAAAACTGTTTTCACTAACCATGGTTTACCAAAAGTCATTATTTCTGATCGTGATTCTAGATTATGCAATAATTTTTGGATTACTTTGTTTGCTAACTTAGGAACAATGATTGATTTTTCATTTGCATTTCATCCTGAAACAAATGGTCAAACAAAAGCTAGTAATAGTACTATTTTAGATCTTTTGCGTGCTTACACAATTTCAAAACCATATACTGCATGGGATACATATCTACATTTACTTCAATTTGCATATAATAACACACTATATACAGCTACAAAGAAAGCATCATTTGAAATTATTTATGGATATCGATTACCTACACCTGTTATATCATTATCAAACAAAATTCAAACTGCTGATGATTTTGCTAATATGCATGCTATTATTTTTTATGAAGTTAAAGATATGATTGCCAAAGCCCAGCAATCATACACAAAACAAGCAAACAAGAAAAGACAGGCTATGAATTTTAAAGTTGATGATTATGTTTGGTTACGAATTGAAAAATGAAGATTACAAAGTGTAGATAAACACCCCGTTGTCAAATTAGCACCTAGATTTTATGGACCATTCAAGATCATACACAAAATCAATGACAATGCATTTAAACTAGAATTACCACAACATTGGAAAATCCACAACACCTTCCATATCAATTTATTACGACCTTTTAGAGGACAACTATCTATACACCCTGTCTATGAAAACCCTCCTTTGCTAGATGATGAAACTGAAATCCTTGAGCCTGAAACTATTATAGATACTGACTTTATGACCACTAGAACTGGCAGTAGATATTCTAGATATTTGATCAAGTTTAAAAATCATCCTGTTGAACAGGCCCAATGGATGCATGCTAGAGACCTAAGTGCTTTCCCTACACTGTTAGCTCCACAATGAGCTAATAGCAATTGAGGACAATTGCTATCCCACCCCGGGGGTATGATGCCAGGAGGCATATTCCACGGTGGATTCCGTAAAATTTTATTACCGGGGCTTATACACAAGGTGGATTCTTTGTGCGAAAAGTCGATGGGGACGCCTATCCTTTTCGGGTGTTTTGTTAATTTAATGTGTAAGTGGGTGATTCCATAGCGGGTGATTCCGCAAAATACATCTTTAAATTAATAAATATTTATGAGTTTAGAGTGTGCACTCGTAATAAATTAAGGTTAGGATTGAGCTCTAACCAAATTATTTTTGTAGCTGAAGACTGCTAGGTATTCACTTTTATCGGTTTAATTGTATTATTTTTCTAACAATTGTGAATGCTTCAGTTGATGTGTAGAGCTAGCAGCGGTGGCATTGGGAAGCATTGGAGGATAGCGTGTATTCAAATTATCATCAATTTTTTATGGGCGCGTATCTTAGGCATGGCGTCCATATTTTTTCGCACTTATTTACTAAAGCGTTTGATATTTATTTATTACTTTTGTATGTGCATGGGCGCACAATTTAAATATTTGTATTGGACATTGTATTTGGATACCACCTAACTTCTTGGCCGCCCAATAGCTTTAATTCTTTAGTGGCACAAAAGCAAACACAAAAGCTAAAGCGTGCTAATTGTAAATTGGGCTATTTCTTGAGCTTGAAGATGAATAATATATAAAATACATACTTTATGGAGTACTCACACAAGGCATGGGGGGAGATTGCACCCAATTAGTCTCTTGCTTCATGTCGTGCAAGCTTCTTCATTGTTTTTTGTGCAAAAAGTAGAGTTCTTTTGTTCTTGGGGAACTTCTGATGCTCACACTACGCGCGCATACGGCATCCGATCTATGCACCAAGGAGTTGCCACAAGTGAAGAAGAGTAGTTCTTGAAGCCTTAGAGTGAAGAAACCCCTTTAAATCTAAGAAATTTCAACCATGAAATACTACTATCCAATATCTACAATACCTAGGTTTGGAGAAGATGGAATGATCAAGAGAGCAAGGTAAGGCCTTCATTTCATGCTAGAGAAGCTCGCAAATATGCTAGATAAGCTTAAACTATTAGTAACTTTAGGAAATGGAAATGGAGTCTAAGAGAAGTTGTTTTGTTGATGAAGGGGCATAAATCTCAGTGCAAATTATGGTAGCATAGTACTATGTGTGGTTGATGCTCATAAACTAGTTATTTTGGTACTCCATCTCTTACTTATGGAGTAAGGATTACTCCAATGGCCTCTCTTTTTGTGCTAAAATCTTGTGTGGAAATATAAAAGAAAATTTCTCCATGGATCCATGTAGAAGGCTTGAAGAAGAAGAGAGAAAAGACTATGCTCCAAATAGTAACTAGACTTTGTGTTGTCTCTATCCCTTCTATACAAAATTTTGTCCATCTAACACCAGAATCATGTCGTTAAGTTGCCATGATCTACTAGAGTTTTCTAATCTTCTCCATTTTACTATTGTTCTTTGCCAATAGCTTCAAGATAGCCATGATTTACAATAGTAGAGCATGTCTAGTCATGGTTATGAAAAATAACTAGACATAACCAAGTCTTCAACCCAAATAAAAACTTGAAAATGAGATCCAAGTTGGATCAAAGACATGATATGATAACATTATAATGAAGCCAACCACCAAACCTTTTTTTTTTTTGCTTTCTCACATATGCATAAGTAGATTTAAGGTTATACCTAATAAAAATATCCCACTATTAGAATTTCTGGGTTTGTTCCAAGCTTCAAAAGTGCTTGATTGTAGTGCTTATGCCATGTTGCTAATCCTATGAAAATTTTGATTTTATCACTATAAGATACAAAATTATCTCGTAGTAACAAAGAATGTACTCTCTTACTTTAAGAAAATATAAAAAAGACAAGACTCTTTAATTGAATTCTCTACAAAGTAATGTGATTAATTCACATGTATTTGAAACACTTTCATCATATTTATGAGAAAGTTCATATTGAGAAACCTTTGGATATTCTTTTATGTTTATGTAGTTTATTTTAGGCTTTTATTAGCATGCTACTACATTTGCTAGCTATATCAAGGAAAATGTTGCTGCATGGTATTAGATTTTTCCATGACTTGGGAGTCCCATATTGACATTAGTCCCTAATTATTAACAAATGATATTCCATTCCTTGATAACATGTTTTTCACAAGAAAAGGACATGTGAGAAGCTGTAAGAGAAAATACAAAAATTATGAGCTCAAGATAAAAGAAAAACCACTTTTGAGTCCATATGCACTAAATTCCACGATACATGAGTTTAGATAATTAACACTGTGTTTATGGCTCAAAAACATGCTCATACATTGATATTAATTTCCTAGATTATTTACAACCTATACAAACATGAAAATTCATGCTCTGGATTCTCAAAGTACGCCTCTTTTAGTTCAAAACATCAAACTTGCATCTTATTATAGTAGTAGAGCAAGATACATCAAAACAATCTTTTAAAATCTCTAATTTAGGATACCAAGAACGAACTTTAGACATAGATCAATGATGAGTCCCCTCTATGGAAATCCATGACTTGGATTAAACACCATTCAAAATAGTCCACAACATGCAATTTCCTATGGAGATCTAAGATATGTCCCCACGGAGTCCACCTTATACCAAGAGAGTTAAAAAAAAGAGTATTATATTTAGTAAAACTTATCAGATTAAATTTATAGAAGGGGTTTTTTAATTAAAATTTGAAAAAAATCGTAAGTTTAGTAAAGTAAAAGGGGTTATTTTAAGGCCTTGTAGCATGTGAAGAAAGGATATTTCTTAATATCCTTTGAGCACATATTATATAGATGATTTCTTATAGGTGGACTCCCTAGGGATATGTCTCTTTTCACAACCTCATATATGCTCTATAGAAGCCTTCAAGCATGCTTCTAATCCATGTCTTAGAAAATAGTAACGCATATAGTAGAGTTTCTTCTTAGACCTACATTCCTTGTTGTGTTGGAAATTAGCACAAAAACTACAAACTATTTTCCTCTTCCTCTCTCCCACAGAGCTCCCACTAAGCTCAAAAGCATGGTCCTAACTTAAGTAAAATGCCCCTATTTTTCCTCTTATTAGAAGATTACCGTTTATATCTACCTATTAAGGTCGAAATATGTAAAAGACTTCATGATAATTTGGCATGCTAAATTCTTGACAAACACTCTTGGTCACTTTATCTAATTAGCTTAGTACTTCATAAAGACAAGCAATTACTATCCTATATGTAATTAAGGAAAACACTAGTGAAATGGACACCATTACTTTCCTTTACTAGACCTATGATGACATGACACCCACCTCCTCTAGACTTGCACATCCTCTGGTATGTGCCACAACTCTTAATCTTTAGCAAACTAAAAATCATCTTCATTGTCATCCTCTTCTATGCCTTCATGAGTAGTCTTAATGTCATGCTCATCTTGTGATAGAATTCCTTCTTTTGAACAACTTTCTCCTCTTTCCACCTATAAGAATCTTCAATATTCTCCCATTAAGCTTGTAGAGAAAATTAGTATTGTCTTTTATATGATTCATAAATTAAGGGCTAAATCGTCTCTTCAAAACCTTTGTCATGGTGCTATGCTGATTGTCTAGAGGCTAGTATCCTGTATGAGCACCCAATCTCCTTTTTCCACACCTCTTGGTAAAAGTATATGCTTCTTATCAAACTTTTCATTATTCTTTAACTTGGATTGCTTCATTCTCATCATTAAAAGTCTATATCCTCAAATCTTCTCCCCAAATTTTGAAGTGATAGAGTAAGAAGCTCTTCTTTGCTTATTCTTTCTTCAAAAGGTAGTATATTTTTAAAATTGCAACTTCTTCTATCGACATGATAGCATTTTGCCTATACTTCAACTCTACAGGACATAATCTAGAGTAATACTATAAGTAATGCAACCAGCCCACAAATCATATGGAAGTAGCCTTGGCAACTCTCATATCTTCCTTTTGCATGGCTTTTCTTAAAGCCTTGACAATTGATGGAGGCGATCTCTTTCACTCTTCCCATATCCTTCAAGATTGTATGCTAATATGAGGAAAACTTATTTTCCATCCTAGATAATAAATCTCTATCTTTATTTGCATCCAAGTCTCTTCTATTAATTGTGATCTTTTCCATACATCCATATCAACATATCATATCTTCCAACAAAAACTTGCATATAGCTTTAGTATCCTTTGTCCTCAAGGCTCACCTTTAAATTGGTTTGTGAGATCTTTCCATGCAAGTATAATATACCCCATCTACCTCATAAACCTATAAGCATGGTCACTAAGTCCACAATCCACTTATAATGCATAGAGAAGGGATAAGTCAAATGTAGACCATCATGGTGTCTCTTATAGCAAAATACATCTGACTAGTGCACTTCTCTATAAACTTCAAGACATCATTATACATCCCTTTCCTCCAATATCTCCCTTTTATCTTCTCAAATGTGGCCCACACTCCTTGATGACCAACTCTTAAGATCTCATGAAACTCCATAATCTACAATAGTTGAGTATTTTTGTAACATAGTACTCGTAGTGGAGTACATCTTCTATGCTTTGGGTGCTTCCATAGAAAATTGTACTTTAAGAAATAAACATATGCTTTCCCTTAGATTATTTTACAAATTTCAAAGGCCAAAACATGGCCCTTTTTTCCTTGCACACAAAATGCGTGTAAAAATTATTACAAGTGGACACAACTTAAAATGGCCATAACTTTTGATTGAGAACTCGAAATTCAAATCTGTTTGAACCTTAAAATTGCAAAGCGGCACACTCTATGACTCTACCAGTTCCTTTTATGTTTTTGAGAAACTTTAAAAATGTCAAATTTCAATCTTCATTCCCTACTACTATCTCAAGAAAATCAGCAAAGGCAAGTCGTTCGATACTTCGAGATGTTACTACTCTTGAAGTTACTAATGTGTGACAAAGTATACATCTTTGATTACTTTTATTACTAAATATTACATAATATCTAAGGTATCCAAGTGGGTATATTACACTCTACAAAAGAGAACACCATGAAAAACATGAAATCAACAAATCATAGTATTTTGTAACTACATTGTTATTACTTGAAACTAGGATTGGAGATTTAGAACCAAGATTTCAAAGTAGAAAAAAATAGATTAACATTAACAATCACTTTCATTCTCTAAAGAGGCAGGAAAGAGTAGAAATACATTATTTAAATTAACCTTAACTTTAGTATTCATCTTATAGAGGATAAAGAAGTGAATGAGAGAAAAAAGAAGAGATCAAGACACGTAATACAAGTTCGAATGCAAAGACAAATAGTAATAAGAAGAGATAAAGAGGGCTAGAAAACAACATGAGAAAAAGACATAAGGGTGAGAATTGATAGATAGAGATAAGGGATAGATAAAGAGATTAGGAGTGTTGATATATTAATGAGGAAATAGAAGAGGCCAAAAGGGAGGTAGTAGATGAAATATGACAATAGTAATAAATTTAAGGAGATAATAATAATGAGTAAAGCGATGAAGAGAGCTTCTAAATTGGTATGAGAAAATGAGATAGGGGTGAGGATAAATAGAAATAGTGGATAGACAAAGAGATTAGCAAAAGTGTAGAGATAGTATAAAAGATAAGATGATAAACATAAGTAGTGGTGAGAATAAATAAAAGATTAAGAGTGTAGAGATAATAGAGAGGAAAGAGAAGAGCAATGGTGGTAGATAGATATAGCAATAAAGCTATGGAGACAAAGATAACAAATTAACAAGAAGAGATAAAAGCAACTCACAAATAGTGTCACACAATGAAAAAGGGGTGATTTGATAAACGAGGATAGGCTATAGATAAAGTTATTAGGAAGAGTGTAGAGATAGTAGGGAGGATTAAGTTAATGAGATAAACATAAGTAGCATTGAGGATAAATAGAGATCAAGAGTGTCAAGATAGTAGCACATAAAAAGAAGAGGAGAATGGTGGTAGGTAGAGTTAGCATTAAAGCTAAAGAGACAAACATAAGGAGATAGCCAGAAGAGATTAAGAGATCTTGCAAATAGTGTGACAAATAAGTACAAGATATGGTGAGATGAATAAGACAAGAATGAGAATGAGTATAGGGAGTGTAGAGCGTGACTAGAAACTATATACCCATGACTCAAGGTAAACATGAAAATTCAATCAAACTTTATATCCATATAATAGTGGAAGTGCAATGAACTTATGTTTACAGTATAATGAACTTATAATTTCACAATAAAAAAACATAAAATCAAACTTTATATACACTGGTAGAATCAAGAGAAAGCAATAGCTCTCATCATTTTTTTAATCTACATCTATAAACTAGCACTCGATTATACATGCTTCATGTCAAGAAGTGAATTGGACAGAGAGAAAGAGGAGAGAGAAGACTGCAAGAGAGAGAGAGAGAAGAAGTGCAAAAGAGAGAGAAAGAGAGTGATGAAGAAAGAGAAATACTAGAATAGGAGAGAGAAAGATAGAAAGAAGTAAGAAGCCATTGAAGCTAAGAGCAAGGTGATGAGGAGAGAGACAGTAATGTATTAATGTGCCAAAAGATGAGAAAATGTACATGTCCCTTCCTTTTATCCCTATGTCGATGTCACATGGTATAACTATTATTTTTACACTTAACCACTATTGTTCCCAGCTTCTTACAATCCATCCCATCCCAAAGGTTTTTTCCCTAAAAAACAAACTTACAAAGATTGGAAAAGGATGGATGGAACAAAGTACTACTCTATTTTCAACTTTACAAATTGAAAAATGAATGAAAGATGAGAGACATATGGACTGAAATGAAGGAATGGAAGCAAGCCTTAACTATATACATAAGCAAGAGTGCTTCAGAGTACTTAAAGTCTTAAAGTCTTCAAATGATGGACTCAAAATGAAGTAGACAATTTGCTATAAGAACAGACCTTGCTGTGCCAAATCTGCCATAACTTCTCGTAGAAGTATGCAAACAAAGCATGCCATATGTCAAAATGTAACTTTTGAAGAGTACTTTGACCCTAATATAGGTGGCACAACTCTGAAAATTAGGTAGAATAAAAAATGTTCTAAACAATTTGTTGTTAGATCCCTGTTTGCATTGTAATTGGATCCATAGTTGGTAAGCTTTAGCCACCTATGTGTCCTATAGGTAAAGAAACTCATCTAGTGTAATATATCAAATTCACCTCCTATTAAGGTTAAAGGGGAATTTTTTTTTCCCTTATCCTCCTGTCCGCGGCGGTCGAGCTGGAAGGGGGGAAGGGAATAGAAGAGCCAGCAAGCTCCTTGCTGGAGCTTGCTCGGCTTCACGGCCATGCGTAGGGACACGTTTGAGAGGGAGGATTCCCTCCCCTCCCCTATATAATTGAGGGAGGGCCGCAGGCTACTAGGAAGGGGAGGAAGGACTGAAGATGAAGATAATGCTGCTGTCGCCTGATGCCAAAACACCGCCATTGAACCGCTGTTGAGGAGCCGCCCTGCCGCCAACCGTCAGCTGCTACTGCTGCCGCCATCGAACATCTGCCGCCTCCATACTCTCTCCCCACGTGGCCTTTGAGCCACATAAGCTTTAAGAAGCTTCTTGAAGTTTCTAAGGGGGGCTCCTCTAAGCCCCCCTTCCCGTGGGGCCATTAAACCCCCACCCCGTGCTTAAGCGCGTGCTTAAGCCACCTTAGCCCCCACTCCCCTTGGCCTCAAAAACCACAAATCCCCCCCCCCCTCCGTGCTTAAATTTATAAGTCCCTTCTTGTGTTTTTTTAAAAACCCCGTGTTTCACCCCCCTCATATTCCTTTTTAACACACACCCCTAAGCCCCTTTTTATCCCCCCCCCCTCGTGTCCCCATTTATTTCTTTCTCCCCCCTCCTAGTTTTAACCCTTTTTAAGGGCCTTTCACCCTCCCTTGTGTCCCCTTATTACACACCCTTTTCCCCCCTCCGCACCCCCCCCCCCCCCCCCCCCGTGGTGCTATAAACCCTTGTGTTACCCTTCATTTTCCCCCCCGGGTTTGAAACCCCTAAGTCCTTTCACTCCTGTGCCCAAAGATCTCCCAAGGCCCTTCATATGTTTTTTTAACCACCCTCACACACACCCTTTTCACCGTGTATAAATCCCTATAGGTTTTTTTTTCTCTAGGCCTTGTAAACCTTGCCCTCCCGATGAAATTAAGACCTTAAAGGTCTTATTACCCCCTTCTCATGGTTAATCCCTTAACGATTCCTTGCCTCGATAAAGAGAAGAAGGGTATCGAAGCGACGGTGGAATTTCGAAAAGAAGTGTAAAGTTGCTTCCACGTCGAAGGACTACAACTGCGATGCCGCCTAAGAAAGTCCAAGGAGTAGCTCCAGGAGGGTCATCTCCTGGTACCCATGTGGATATCTCACACCAAACCCAGGTTTTTCCTTCTTAATTTTATATCAGTTTAAATTTAATCATACAAAATGAATTGTTAGGGATAAGATATATTTTGTCCTAGTTATTTACGATGAAGGAATTTAGTTTAATTAAACATGCAAATAAACAAAGTATAAACATAGTTTTCCTTCAAAAAGCATTATGCATTGAAACGGATTATGAGCAATATTATTTACCCACTAAAGTAGTATACTTTGGTTAAGTCTAGAAGGTATAATTCTGCATCTTGCACCATTAACCCCTATTCTTTTTACAACGAATCATCATAGAAGGTGCAATTCATGAAAGGTTTCTTATGATGCTTAAACTCTAGGACGTTATCATTGCTAACTGCATAACTTAGAAAGGGAAAGATTGCTTATTTGGTATGAGTTTTGTTCGCAAGGAAAAAGGAAGATTAATTGAATTTACCTAACCTCAAATTGATAAAGTTTAGGATTGAAAAATCAATTGATACATACATAGCAAATCGTGCAGAAGTGATCTCGATATTACTTTCTAAAAGTTAACCAAATTAATATGAACTTGGAAATACCTATGCTGTGAAATATTCATTGGGAATGAATTAAAATCCAAGAAACGTTTATACCTTAAATACTTGCTCACATTCTCGGATTGTAGAATCAGTAAATTGAAAATGTAAAAGAACTAAGGTTTGTCCCTGAGTTTCTTAAAAGAAAATAATAAAGTTAGGAAACCCTAGGTCTGATAAACGTCAGCTTAAAGAAATTGAAACTGATTATTTCGTGACTCCGTTATCACATAGTACGATGCAGGAATCACGCGGCAAGTACGAAGACATATGGTCTTGTGATTGATACAAGGAGAAATAATAAATTCCCACATCAAGGATAGGGGATCCTTACGCAAGTTATCTTGCATGAGGATGTATTCTTTGATATCCTTCTAAGTAAGGAAGGTTAAAAAACCAGAAACTAAAGTATCCAATGAACTTTAGGGTTGACCAAGTTGGGTTAATAGGGTACGCCCTAACCCAGAATATAAAGGATCTTGCCAAGTTGCAAGGCACCCCAGATCGAGTGCTAGATGCATTCAAAAGGAAGGATTCCTTCCTTAGCAGTTTACCAAACAACAAGATCGATCAATGGAAATGTTTGTGCTTGCTAGAGATTTTAGAGCACTGTTTGATTTATTAATTACAAATTAAATGAATATCTATACTTCACGTTGAAGGCCTGAAGGGAGTGGTAGCTTCAGTTACCCCCGACTATCTGCCTGACCCTAACCAAGGGGGTTGTTGACCGCCCCGGGAACGTGGACCGAACCCGCCGCGAGAGGTCTCTCCATTGAGCGCTACTTGGGATAGGAGGACGCTTGGGTGCCAAGGGGGGCTCTGGCCTAAATCCCTCTCCTTATGGATCCTACACAAGAGGCTAACGTGACTTGGGATTGGATCTCGAGGCCCGCATACTAGTCTGTGGGGGGAAACTTGGAATAGTGATCCCTGTGGATTGTTGGATAGCCTTCGAGCGGAAACTTGGAATAGTGATCCCTGTGGATTGCTGGATAGCCTTCGGGCGGATTATGGACAAGTCTACGGGCGGAACTCCTTGTATTTCAAAGATAAATATGATGATATGTTAACAAAGAACTTGTCTGATATTGTTTTTCTATGTCACCTGATAAGATTACGTGAAGGAACCAGTGCTTGACAGATTAATTAAAGAAGCTGATTGTTACAAGTCCAATTAATGTGTTAGCTAATTACATAACTAAAACAAACCGAGGAAAGTGCGGAGGATGGGCCATGGGTCCGTCCTACGGTTGGGTGGTCTCGGTTGGCTGGGAACTTTTCTCAAATCTCGAAGAACAGCGGGATGATTGTCAAAGGACACGAACAACAAAAGCGTTGACCTAGAGTTATGTCTTAACCGATTTACGTTGTTTTAGGGGAACGGAATGGGACTATGCCTTAGGGTACAGAGGTTGAGCTTTACATCCCTCTAGTTTCCCATTCTCTTTGAACCAAGTGCAGCGTGAATCCGCTTCGGACCTGGCATTTCTACGTAAAGTAGTTCACTTGGGTCCGACGCTAGTTGCTGTTAGGAAATGACCAATCAGGAAAACCCTAATTTCGGTCGATCCTAAGTGGGAACAACCAGAATACTTCTGCTACGTGGCAGACACGGAAAGCCCTAGATTACAAACCCCGTAGCATTCCATGGGAGTGCCTGATGGAGCTTTCTAGACATCCTTTCCGATGGACTGCTAAGACGTATCCTGGATGATACTAGTGGACACCTTATAGTTGGTATCAGAGCCGACCAACAATGGAATTGTTTTTATGAAATCTCAATAAAATGAAGTAAAGAAATTATTGTTGTCCAAACATTTCCTTACCTTCAATACTATCTTGCAGAATTACGAAGCGTGGAATAAGTTTTTGGTATTTCGAGTCATGTTTATGACTGCAATGCATTCTCCGCTTTATAGACAAAGAACTGGGATGATGAACATCTTGGAGCTGATCTATAATCCATCACCTTTGTACATGGAACGAAGATGGACGGGTGCTTCAGGAATCTATTATATAGCCGCCCACCGGTTTGCTTATCTACAGACCAACCTAAAGAGGATCAAGTGGTTGGAAGACCTGAAAGTTGTGAAGCTGTTCGTTTTTGTGGAAGCTCACATAAATTCGACTTTACATATTCGAGGTCGGAGGGTTGAGATGAACTCATATGTATATGAGGAAGTAACTCGGGTAATCCCCGCTGACGGGATTAAAGTGTTGGGCCGCCATGAGAAGTATGGATTCCAACGGAAAGGATATCCTAAACTCCCAATGACTTATCGATTCTTGCATATCCATGACCCAAAACCCTACTATTACACAGTTCCTGTAGATAAATACAATACAACGTTGTTCTTCCCAAACTAAATGTAACAATTGGCTTATCATCACATTAAACGTTGTATTCGAAAGGGCTATGCCCACATAAATACAAATAAAGACTTCTTTTTATCTATGTCTGGCTTTGCATGAGAGTTGATAAAAAGTTAAGTAGCTACATTGTTTACGAGATAGCTGAATTAAATATGTAATATAAACTAATGTTGATTAACGTATAATAAAGGAAACCTTTATTCAAGCACAACCCCAGGTACAGGTTCCTAGTTTGCCTCCTACATCAAGTATTGCTGTGATCCAGGAGAAGAAGTTCCTTCTTAAGCAGATCAAGCCACCCGAGTTTGACGGGAGAGGCAGATTCGTCCAAGCTGATGCTAAAATTTGGATTGAGTCCATGGAGGATTACTTCGAAGCAGCCGGTACTGCAACCGCCAATCAGGCTATGCTCTCCAAGTTAAAGCTCACCGGCGAAGCTAGACTTTGGTGGAAGCAATGGTACAGGGATCAAGGGATCGCAGTGGGATCTGTTACCTGGGAGAAGCTGAAGAAAGTCGTGCAGGGAATATACTTACCACCTGCATATCGCACACAGAAAATGAACGAGTTCTACGAGCTAAAACAGCTAGGGCTCACTCTTGATGCATACTACTCTAAATTCGTCTCACTTTTAAAGTATGAGCCACAAATGGACATGACACAGTATGTGTCCAAATTTTGTGCGGGCTTAAATACACCAGTAAATACCCGTCTCGAATCTATGTGTCCATCAGATCTTCAGGATGCACTCATTTGAGCGGCGCCTATAATTCAGGAAGTGCAAGCTAGACCAAGGGGTAATAAAAATTGGTCTTATAATGACACGAACAGAGGAGCATTCAGACCTCAAATGAAGAGAGTTCAAGGTCATAATTAGGGACAAAGAAAGAAAGCAAGGACGAATAACGTCAACAAATTTGTTCCTACTCAAAATAATGGCCGAAACCTCCGTTGTTTCCACTACAACGAACCCGGTCACTTCAAGAGGCAATGTCCCAAGCTTGGTGGAGGACATCGCCAAGCGCATTTCCAAGGAATAGGCCGTGGTCAAGGAGCCGCTAACTAAGGAAGAGGAAGAACCGCCTGCATTGCCAATAGGTAAATGTGTGAAGAAGAAGAAGAAGAGGAAGATCTGACCATGGAAGCAGAATTCAAAAGAGCGATAGTCCATGCCGCTTTACACAAGAAAGGGCCGAATTGCCAGTTTTCGGTGATTCAGACACCGTCGACTTTGTTGAAATTTTTGAAATTTTAAGAAGTCTGGATTAGTTAAACCCTAGTGGAAATGGGGTTAATATAAACTAATGGCAAATTATTTCACGGTAATGAGGTCGGAAGAAATTCTTGGTATTTCAAACCATGTATGCGTTGGATTATGAATGACAAAATAATTCTATAACTACCTTATAGTGAATGTGCGGTCCTTATCCCTCCTATCCAGAATGACTTTGAGGGAAAAATGGGATAGATTGATACGTTGAGGCTGATCGCCCCAACCATATCCAAGATTGACCTTAGGAGAATCCAATGAATGGAGAGCTCAAAGCTCATTGAACTATCTCTCCTTAATGACCCTGAAGAACTGAATTCCATTTTTGATATCAATGATTGACTAGATCACCAAAATTATTACATATGTAAAAGACCAACTAAGTTCATCCTGATCAATAGAATTGCTATTCTAGAGAGTAATCCTCATCACAACCATTACAAAGAAGAATATCTAGACCTTCCCACTAAATATCAAAATATGGATGTACATACCAAAACTCAAGTCAGTAAAGATCTCTTGAGATATTTGAGACCCACAGGTCAGTGGGGAGATATAAATAATTTTTAGTTGAAATTAAAACTATGTTTTTAATGTATAAACCTTCGTCATTATCATGAAGACTAAATAATACATACTTTCCTTCCAAAAGTTAATGCGATAAATTAAGAAAGTTAACATCTTTCTTGAATATTATTATCGAAGAAAAAAGTATTTGATCATGAAAATTATTTAAATCCCTAGGATGTTAATTCAAACCCCAATATCACAGAAGCTCAAGAGAAGAAATTTCTTCTCAAGCAATACAAGTCACTAAAATTTGATGGTAAGGGAAAGGACACTCCAACCAAGGCAGAAATATGGATAGAATCTATGGAAGATTATTTCATTGTTGCATGGATTGTGCTGTCAAATCAAACAATGATCACAAAACTAAAACTAACAAGAGATGCTTGTCTTTGGTGAAAACAATGGTGAAAGGACCAAGGAATGTCCAAAATTGCTATCACCAAGGAAATTCTTAAGGATGCCATGCATGGAAGATATCTTTCACCCATGTATCAAGGCCAAAAGATGAATGAATTTTTCAAAGCCTGAGCCTAGAAGCTTACTACTTTGAATTCATAATGCTTCCAAAAGATGCACCTATGCTGGATGTTTTATAATGAGTATCCAAATTTTGCAATGGTCTAAATCCACCCCTGAATGCGTGTCTTGAGTCAATGTGAACATTAGATTTACAAGATGCATTGATTCGAGTAGTCCCAATAGTTCAAGAGATGGAGCAAAAGCCAAGAAATACAAAAGTTGAAAACAAAAACCATCAAAACAAGGGCAACTCCCAAGGATATGAAAAAAGAGCCCAAGGATAGTATCAGCTAAATAGGACAAACAGAGTCATGTCAAATGTAGTGGAAAACTTTATACCCATAGGAAAATACAATGAGACTACGAGGTGCTTTTATTTCAAGGAACTAGGGCACTTCAAGAGGTAGTGCCACCCAAAGCTTGTTGGCCCAAACAACCACCAAGGGCAGTTTAGAGGGCAAAACCAAGCTACCAGTAAAGTGGGGGAAAAGTTACTCAAGTGACCTTGAAAGAGACCAGTGATGATAAAGATTCTACAATGGAAATTGACATGGAGGGAGAAAGAGTATATACAAATCTCAATAATAAGGGTCCAAATCACCAACTCTTGGTGGTCTAGATGCCAACAAACTATCAAGGTAAACCCTTTCAAATTTTAATTCATTGTGAAAGTACCCACTCTTTCATATCATCAAGATGTGTGGAAAAGCTAGGCATAAACACTACTCCTACACCTAGATTTCTTGTGGAGTTAGCAAATGGTAAATAAGTACTTTCAAAACAGCAAACTAGCAAGGTAGAGTTTATTCTTGATGGCAATTCTTCCAAAATGAATTTCTAGATTATGAATCTTAGGGCTTATGAATACCTGCTAGGTATGGATTGGTTAATTCCAAGCAATGCCCATATCCATTGCGAAAATGGTAAAATTACATTTCAAAACTTAGAAGGAGAACAATGCCCATATCCATTGCAAAAAGAGTCAAATTACATTTTAGAACTTAGAAGGAGAACAAGTAACCACTCAAGGAGAAGTAAAAAAACCTAAGGTTCAGCTGAACAAAGCTTCATGAATAGTGAAAAGACTAAAGAAAGGATTACCCATCTATTTAATTAGGCTTTACAAGGTTGAACAAGATAGTGAAGCCAAGGACCAACAACCATCTTGGCTAAAAGATTATGCGGATGTTTTTCCGAAATACCTAATAGGTTCCACTAACAATAGTGGTAGATCATGAGATCCAACTCATTTGAGGTGCGCTGCTCCCATAGCTAAGCGATCCTACCGAATGTCGATTCTCCTGAAGCCATTGAGCTAAAAGGAAAACTCAAATATATATTAGACCAAGGATACATTTGGCCAAGTCATTCACCATGGAGAGCCTCGGTATTATTTTAGAAAAAGAAAGATGGAACACTCCACCTTTGTATTGATTACCATGGATTGAACCAAGTGAGAAGTGTGAAGCTTTTTAGGGCTAAGGGGTTGGTACAGAGTCTTCATTAAAAGACTATGCCTCGATTGGCACCCTCTCACTAATATACTCAAGAAACATGTCTCCATTATATGGACGTTTACTGAACAATCCAACTTTGAGAAGCTTAAGCATAGTTTGGTAACCACCCCTATTTTAAAGCTACCAAACCTAAGCAGGAGTCCAAAGTCCTAATTGATGCAAGCTCTCTTGCATTGGGATGCATGCTTATACAAGAAGCACATCCAACAGCCTATTATTTGAGGAAATTAAAGATCCATGAAAGGAACTATGCCATGCATGATCTAGAATTACTTGTTGTAATTCATGCCTTCAAATTATGGAGACATTATCTACTTAGTAACAAGTTTTCCTTAGTCATTGATCACAAAAACTTGAAGTGGATTTTCACTCATCTAGACCTCAATATGAGGCAACGCCAAATGGATCAAGATTTTGTAGGAATTTGATTTTGAAATCAAGTATAGACCAAGCAAGGAGAGTGTGGTTGCAAATGTTTGAAGTTGTAAATCATTTCTTAATACTCTAATCCTAAAGGAACCCTCTAGGGCAAAAACTCTTGCTACAATGATTTCAATGCATAGGAACCCTATCATAGAAATGGCCAAAGAAGAAGCAATAAAGGATCCAAGCTATCAGAGAATGCCAAGAGAAATCCCCATTAAGGATACAAGTCCAAAACTCAAGTCTATTAGGATTTTTCCATAAATGAGGAAATTTTCTATTTCAAGACAAGGCTACGTATTCTTGTAAGTCAAGAACTCAAGAAGAAAATGCTATGGGAAGATCACAATTCCCCATTTTTGGGTCATCCTGGATATGCTAAGACTCCTAATGCAGTCAAAAAAAGCTTCAGCTAGGAGAGACTCAATGGTAACATACTTAAGTATATTACCAAATGCCTAAACTACTAGTGAATCAAATTTGAACATGTTAAGTTGCTAGGAAAACTCTAGCCACTTGAAGTCCCTCAAATGAAATGTAAATATATCAGCACATGGACTTCATAGTTGGATGATCCCAGTACAAGGAGGATTCAACTCAATTATGGTAGTTATTGATATGCTCAGAAAAGTTATCCACCTTATTCCTATAAAAACCAATTACAAGGCTTTCAATATCACCACACTTTTCATTCAATTTTTTTTTAGATTACATGGATTACTCCAGAGAATCATCAGTGATCGTGATTCTCTCTTCACATCAAACTTTTGAAGGAGTTTGCTCAAAGCTCTAGGAACACATCTCTGCTTTAGTACTGCTTACCATCCCCAAACCAATAGTCAGATAGAGTGGGTTAATCAAGTTATTGAGGATATACTTAGAGCTTATTGCAATAGGGAACCTAAATGGTGGATCCAATACCTATAGGCCCTTAGTTTAATTTTCATACAATGTATCATAATATCAAAGTATTCAAATGGCTCATTTTAAGGCATTTTATAGACAAGATTGTCTTACGCCACTAAATTTTTATGATCTTCCCCTATGGGTAGAAGCGTCTAAGCAAATGCTAGAAGAAAGGGATTAGAAATAAAGACTCTAAGGCAAGATATTCAAGCTGTCAAGGAGACAGAAAGCATATCCTAATCAATGAAGAGACAAGAATGCATTTTCAAAGAAGCTAACATGGTTTTTATTCGAGTTCACTCAAAGAAAAGTTCCTTATCTCTGGGGGAATTCAAGAAGCTAAGTCCCATATATTGTGGGTCATATAAGGTGCTAAAATGTCTAGGACCTAATTCTTATAAGCTGCAACTCCTTGACAACTTGAAAGCGCATAATGGGTTCCATGTCACTCATTGAAAGCCTATGTTTCCAACCCTGATCATGTACTTAATGACCAACAAATTGTGATGATAAGTCAAGGAGTCCTCCAACTTCAACCAGATAAGTTACTTGACATGCAAGAGAAGTTTTTAAGTAAAACCCTCAAGGAGTATCTCATCTAATGGAAGGACTATCTTGAAGAGGATGCAACTTGTATTGATGAAAAATCACTATGTAATCAATACCCCTAGTTGTATTCGAGATGAGGACATCTCAATTCCTCTAAGGGGAGGAGGATGTGATGTTTGGACTTTCTTGACTACTAATAATTAAGATTTGGAGAGTTTAGACTATTAAAAGAAGAATATCGAATAAGCTAATCCATATCTCGTATATCGACACCTTCCAAGGCCGATATTGTAATAATTCCGATTCCTAAATAAACGCATTCTTCATATGAACCTCCTCTTATGAGGCCAAAAGGATAAAATAATGGCAAATGTTTTTATTATTATTCCCCTTTTCCCCCAGCCGATTGTCGTGCTGGAGGAGAGGGGAATAGCAAGGTTGAATAAGCTCCTTGCTAGAGCTTGCAGGGAGGTGAAGGCCATGCCAATGGCCGCATGGAGGGAGGTACCTCTCCCTCACGGCTATAAAACCAGGGTGTGTGGTAGTCGTGAGGAGGAGAGAAAGGCTGTGAGAAAGAACGTGACGCTGCCCAAGAGCTTGAAGCCCCCACGCTGCCGAGAAGGGATGTCATTGCAAACGCTGTGAGCTGCCGCCTGTGGACCAAGCGCCGATGCCATCCGTCAACCCACCGTCATATGCCACTGCCTACTTGTATTGGCCGCTGTCCTCAATCCGGCTATGTGCTGGGCCACAAACCTTAGAAACTTCTAAGGGGGGGGTCCTTTAAGCCCCCTTTCTCCCCCTTTTTCCCCCTTTTGTCCACCAAGTGCATCTTAAAACTATCCCCTCCCCGGGATTTAAAACCCTCCCCGTGGGGTTTTTTCCCCCACATAATGCTTTAGGGTCCTTTAAGCCCCTTTTTATATGGCAAGTCCCTCAAAGGTTCATCTTAATCTCGGGGTCCCTTAGAACCCCCTTTTTATTGGCCTTCACAAACACCATTTTTTCCCCCTTTTTCATTTCACCTAAGGCCCTTTAAAAACTCATCTAACCCCGGAGTTAAGCCCTTCTTTCCCCCTTGGGTTCCCCACAAAGCTTCCACTAGCCCAAGTTCTAAAACTCTTCCCGTGGAACTTCCCTATTTCCCTCTCAAGCAGATTCTTGATATTCCAAAATCTTTTAAAATCCCCTTTTTATTGCCTTCCCAAAGCAATCTTTTACAACCCTTCTTTCTTGAAGTTTAAGGAGGAATCCTATAAAGCCTTCTAAAGCCGGTTCCAAAAGACAGAGAAATTAATCAAGGAGGCCAAATCACAATTGGAGTTTCGCATTCCAAGAAGTTCAGCCAAGATCATAAATCTGCATCCAATATGAAAAGACTGAATTCGCAATGGCTCCTAAGAAGGCATAAGGCGCAAACACAGGAGGATCATCTCCTAGCATCCATGTGGACATTTCACCACAAGTCCAGGTTCTTCTTCCTAAATTTGATTAACATCGTAATATTTCAATTATGCATGGATCATTTGAGGAATGAGGATGCATGTTTTTTCGATTGAAAATACTTTGGCTAATAGCTCACAATTGACGAATTCGGTCATTAGTATTTTTCAATAAAACGAACAAAATAAAGAGAGCATAAGATTTCTATGCATTTCTAGCAAGTGGTTTTTATGCATTGCAAAGTAATAAAATTAGATTAATTAATGCCCATCTTTACAAAATGGAATTATGATAGTACACTTCGATTAAGCATGGAAGGAATAAACTGCATATCGCATTATTGAATATCTTTTTCGAAATGATTCTTAAAGAAAGTTGCTAGCAACCATAGGAAATTGCTAAGGCTGCATGAAGAAGATTTAACTCTAGGAAAGTGGCCTAAAAAACTCAAATCAACGAAAGGTTGTGTAAGTTCAGCATACGACTAATTCATTCGGAAATGAAAGCAGAAAAAGGTTGCATGTTTAAACATAAAATCCTAAAGGTTAGTAGCATGAATCTTGTTTGCATGTTATAGGATGATCGATTGGAATTATGCTATAACTTAACCTATGCTTTGATCTTAACCCAAAAAGTTAGGCTTTGTAAATCAACTTATAAGTAGACAATGAATCATGTGGTTACGAAAATGGTAGCATAATTATCTTCAAGAATAGACAAGTTAAATTGGTTTAAACCTAAACACCTAAAAACCGCGAGGGGCTCATTTAGGAAGGGTTAATTCAATGCAACATATCCCAAAGAGCTAACTAGGACTTAAAATGTTGAGGACGTGACCTGGTCGCTCTTATTACCAAAGCTGAAACTCCTATAACCTAAAGACTTGACCACATTCACGGAATGTAGGGATAGTAGGACATACTTGCGAGAAAAGATCTATGGTTTTTACCCTAAGGATCTCTTGCTAAAAAGATGAAACTCGGTTTGAACTTGGAACCCTAGGACCGACAATGTTGGCCTAATGCAATCAAGGACGGATTATTATATCTAATCATGAATTCGTGATTATAAATCTCCATTCGATGGATAAATAGTCCCATAGTTTGATGCGACACTTGTGCAACAAGTTGCAGGGTCGCATGATCTTGTGATTTGATCACAAGGGAATAGCCAAATCCTTGGAATAGGATTGGTAGATTCTTGCGCAAGTTTTTCTTGCGAGAGGATGAGTAGTCATCCTAATATAACACCTTTCTTGGGAAAAGTGACCAAGATAAGGGGATTAGATATTTTCTTGGAAGCAAAAGACCAATCAGTAAATTGGAATAACATATGTACTGCTATTTGAACTTAAGGTATTGATTAAGTCAGGTTAATAGGGTATGGCCCTAACCCAAGGATATAGGGTTAACAAATAAACCCTTGGGGATCTTTCCCAGTCGCAATTGATCCCGGATCGAGTGCTGGATGCATTCGAAAAGAATGATTCACTCCTTAGCAGTTGGCCAAAAATAACGACCAATGGAAATGATTGTGCTTGTAACAGTTTTAAAGAGCACTATTTGCTTTGTTTGCTCAAAGAATTAAAGGATGAAAAGATATCTAATGCCAGCAAGTTGGACCGAACCCACCGCGAGAGGTCTCTCCGTTGAGCGCTACTTGGAGCAGGAGGACGCTTGGGTGCCAGAGGGGGCTCTGGCCGTAAATCCCTCGCCTTCCAGGGCCTGGACAAGAGGCTAACGTGACTCGGGATTAGATCTCGAGGCCCGCATACTAGTCTACAAGCGGAATCTTGGATTAGTAATCCCTGTGGATTGCTGGATAGCCTTCGGGCAGATTATGGATAAGCCTATGGGCTGGACTTATGTATTTCAAAGATAAATATGATAACCTATTGAAAAGGAACTTGTTTGACATTGCTTTCTATGCCAAGTGCTATGATTATGTGAAGGAACCAGTGCCTAATGGGCTAATTAAGGAAACTGATTGATACATGTCCAACTAAATGTGGTAAGTAATTAGATAACTAAAACAACCTGAGGAAAGTGCGATGGATGTGGCCATGGGTCCGTCCTACGGATGGGTGGCCGGGAACTTTTCTCAATCATGATGGACAACAAGAAGATCATTCAAAGAACACGAACAGCAAGGGCGTTTACCTAGAATCTAAATTATAATAATCCCGATTTATGTTGTTTTAGGGGAATGGAATGGGACTATGCCTTATGGCAGAGAGGTCGAGCCTTGCATCCCTCTCGTTTCCCATTCTCCTTGAACCAAGTGCAGCGTGAATCCGCTTTCACCCTGGCATTTCTACGTAAAGTAGTTCACTTGGGGTTCGACTCGAGGGGTTCACTATATATATATTATCTATATAACGTGCGTTCATGGCCTATTTATAAATATCCTAATCTGTGAATTTTTCTTGAATAAAACATAACCCTTTTCTATTCAACCTGCAAGTAATCCCTTTATATGGCACCCTTCTGTATGTAGAAAATGTATAAAAATTGTGTTTTAAAAACCCCTTATTTTGAACACACGTTATATATACATATATTCATGAGTGACCTCCCCGAGGGGTTCGACGCTAGTTGCCGTTTAGGAAATGATCATTAGGAAAAAAAACCTGATTCAGGTCGGTCCTAAGTGGGAACGGCCAGAATACTTCCGCTACGTGGCAGACGCGGAAAGTCCTAGATCGCAAACCCCGTGACATTCCATGGGAGTGCCGGGTGAAGCTTTCTAGACATCCTTCCCGATGGACTGCTAAGACGTGTCCTGAAGATTACGGGCAGACACATTACAATTGGTATCAAAGCAAACCAACGAAGGATTTGTTTTTAAGAAATATTAATAAAAAGAAGTAAAGCAAATGTTGCGATCCGAACATTTCCTTACTTTCGATGCTGTCTTGCAGAATTATGAAGCATGGAACAGGTTCTTAGTGTTCCGAGTCATGTTTATGACTGCGATGCATTCCCCGGATTATCGATAGAGGGTTGAGATGTTGAACATCCTAGAGCGTATTTATAATCCATCGCCTTTGTACATGGAACGAAGATGGATGGGCGCCTCAGGAATCTACTATATAGCTACCTACCGGTTTGCATACCTTCAAACCAACCTAAAGAGGATCAAGTGGTTGGAAGACCTGAAAGTTGTGAAGTTGTTCATTTTTGTGGAGGCTCACGTGAACTCAACTTTACATATTCGAGGTCAGAGGGTTGAGCTAAACTCATATGTATATGAGGAAGTGACCAGTGTAATCCCCGCCAACAGGATCAAGGTGTTGGGGCGCTATGAGAAGAATGGATTCCAAAGAAAAGGATACCCTGATCTTCCAATGACTTACCGACTCCTGAAGATCCATGAACCGAAACCGTACTATTATCCAGTTCCCGTAGATAAATGTAATACAACATTATTCTCCCCAAACTAAATGTAAACAGTTGGCTTATCATCGCAAGAAATGTTGTATTTCGAAAGGGCTATGCCCATATAAATACAATAAGACTTCTTTTATCAATGATTGTTTTGTTCATGAGAATTGATAAGAAGTTAAGTGGTTAGATTTCTTGGTTGATAGTGGAAATGGAGATGAAATATAAATCATAACGATTGTCATGTAATAACGTTAAGAAACCTTTATCCAGGCACAACCCTAGGCACAGATTCCCAGTTCGCCTCCTACATCAAGTACTGCTGTAATCTAGGATAAGAAGTTTCTTCTCAAGCAGATTAAGCTGCCCGAATTTGATGGGAGAGGTAGGTCCATCCAAGTAGATGCTGAAATTTGGATTGAATCCATGGAGGATTACTTTGAAGCAGCCGATACTGCACCCACCAACCAGGCTATGCTCGCCAAGCTAAAGCTCACTAGCGAAGCCAAGCTTTGGTGGAAGAAATGGTGCAGAGATCAAGGGATCGCTGAAGGATCTGTTACCTGGGAGAAGCTGAAGAAAGCCGTGCAGAGAAGATACTTACCACATGCGTATCGCACATAGAAAATGAATGAGTTCTACGAGCTAAAACAACTGGGACTTACTCTTGACGCATACTATTCTAAATTCGTCTCACTTCTTAAGTATGCACCACAAATGGACATGACACAGCAAGTGTTAAAATTTTGTGCTGGTTTAAATCCACCAGTGAATACCCGTCTTGAATCTATGTGCCCATCATATCTTCAAGACGCACTCATTCGAGCTGCGCCTATAATTCAGGAGGTGCAAGCTAGACCAAGAGGTAACAAAACTTGGTCTTATAATGACCCGAACAGAGGAGCATTTATGCCTCAAATGAAGAGAGTTCAAGGTCAGAGTCAAGAAAAAAGAAAGAAAGCAAGGACTAATAATGTCAACAACTTTGTTCCTACTCAAAGCAATGGTTGAAACCTCCGTTGTTTCCACTGCAACGAGCCTGGTCATTTCAAGAGGCAATGTCCCAAGCTTGGAGGAGGACATCTCCAAGCACCTTTCCAAGGAATTGGCCATGGCTAGGAAGTCGCTACCCGAGGCAGAGGAAGAACCGCCTGTGTTGCCCACATGGAAATGTGCGAAGAAGAAGAAGATCCAACCATGGAAGCAGAGTTTGAAAGGGCGACAATCCATGCCGCTCTTCACAAGAAAGGGCTGAATCACTAGTTCTCGATGATTCAGACATAGTCGGATTATCAAGGTAAAGGTTTCAAGACCTTGATCGATTGTGGCAGTACACATTCCTTTATCTCACCATCTTGTGCAAAAAGATTAGGAATAGCCATAGTAGAAGCACCTATCTTGCTTGTGGAATTGGAAAATGGTCGTGAGGTCACTTGTACCAGGCAAACTACTAAGGTGGAATTCTTTCTGGGAGGAAAGACGACTTCGGTCAAATTCAGAGTCATAAGCCTAGGTATCCATGAGTGTCTGCTCTGAATGGATTGGCTTAAAACCTAATGACGCCCACATTCATTGTGGAAAGGGCCAAGTTTCCTTTCGGAACTCTAAAGGGGATTTAGTTACAACTCAAGGTGAAGCTGGGAAGCCAAAAATTCAATTGGCCAAAGCATCACAAATTATAAAGGGAGTCAGAAAAGGACTACATGTCTACTTGATTAAGCTCAACAAGTTAGATCAGAAGTAGGAGTCTAGTGAAGGACCTTCATGGCTAAAGGAATACGTGGGCATATTTCCTGAAGAGTTGACAGAACTTCCGTCTCAAAAAAGTGGATCATGAGATCAAGCTAGTACCAAGAGCTACACCAATTGCAAAGAGACCTTATAGAATGTCCATACCGGAAGCAATTGAGCTGAAGGAACAACTCAAGCAACTACTAGATCAGGGCTATATCTGTCCTAGCAGTTCACCATGGGGAGCTCCAGTATTGTTCCAGAAAAAGAAAGATGGAACGCTTTGACTGTGTATTGATTACAGAGGATTAAATCAATCAACTGTCAAAAAAAAGTATCCTATTCCTAGAATAGGTGAGCTTCTTGATCGTCTTCAGGGTGCGAAGATCTTTTCCAAGATTGACCTCAGATCTGGTTACTATCAAATAAGGATCAAGGAAGAAAATATCCCAAAGATAGCCTTCAACACAAGATATGGATACTTTGACTTCCTAGTTATGTCATTCGGACTTACGAATGCACCTGCCACCTTCAACAGGTTAATGCAGGATATCTTTAGGCCATATCTTGATGACTTCGTACTCGTCTTCTTCGACGATACTTTAGTCTATTCCAAACAGGAGGAAGATCATGAACCCCAACTTCGGATTATCCTTGAGACAATGAGGGCACATAAGCTATATGATAAGATGAAGAAGTGTGCATTCTTCAAATGTCAGATTGAATATCTGGGGTTCATCGTATCAGCGGAAGGAATCTCAGTGGATTCGGCCAAAGTCAGAGATATGCTAGAATGGCCAATACCAACAACTGTCAAAGAAATATGCAGTTTTCTTGGGTTGACAGGATGGTATAGGGTCTTCATCAAAAACTATGCTTTGATTGCAACACCTCTGATGGACTTACTAAAGAAGCAAACATCTATTCCATGGTCAACCCCTGAACAAACTAGCTTTGACAGATTGAAGCAAAGTTTGGTATCAGCACCTATCCTAAAACTTCCAGACCTCAGTAAGGAGTTCAAGGTAGTAAATGATGCTAGCACACTTGCCTTAGGATGTGTGCTCATGCAGGAAGGTCATCTTGTAGCATACTCTTCAAGGAAACTGAAGAGTCATGAGAAGAATTATGCTACCCATGATCTAGAATTGTTAGCTATCATCCACGCTCTAAAGCTTTGGAGACACTACCTGTTGGGTAACAATTTTACTCTAGTGACTAATCATAAGCGTCTCAAGTGGATCTTTACCCAAAACAAACTCAACATGAGGCGGTGCTAGTGGATTGAAGTGCTGGAGGAGTATGACTTTGAAATCAAGTACCGACCTGGAAAGGAGAATGTAGTTGCTAATGCACTCAGTCGCAAGGCATTCCTTAATTCTCTAATCTTGCAAAATCACTCAACAACTAGATCTCTAGCTACAAAGGTATCTATTCCAAACAATCCAATACTTGAGCTAGCTAAAGAGAAAGCATGCTATGATATCACTATCAAGGACCAAGACCAAAAGCTACAGGGTGTTTCTCAACACTTTGTAATCTTCTCTTTGCAATACGTAACCAAACATAATCATCAACTTTGAAAATGATAGCTTTTCTTTTCTTGTTAGCTTGTTTAGTGTATGATTGTTGGGCTTTTGCAATCATGTCTTTGACTTCCGCAAAAATAGTAGCATGCATATTAGCAATATCATCAGTAGCTTAAACTTTGTTTGACAATGATGTAACATGTGTAGGCAATTGATGTCCATAAATGATTTTAAAATGTGTTTTTTGTGTAGCTATGTGCGGTGTATTATTGTATGCAAATTGAAGTAAATGCAAGTGTATATCCCATGTTTGTGGTTTTGAAATTGTGTATGCACGTAAAAGATCTAAAACTGTACTGTTAGTAGCTTCTGTTTACCCATTTGTTTCAGGATAAAATGTAGATGAAAAATTAATATTTGTACCTAAATTAGCAAATAATGTAGTCCAAAAATTATTGTAAAATCTAGAATCACGATTAGAAATGATAAATTTTGCCAAACAAAGGTTAGTGAAAACAGTTTTCAAAAACAATTGAGCAGCTTGAGATGTAGTTAATGTTTTCTTGCATGCAATGAAATATGTTTGTTTGCTAAATCGATCTACAATACTCCAAATCATATCATGATTAGCTTGGGTGTTAGGTAGGATGCTAGGCAAACCAATTATAAAAGCAATTGAAATATGTTCCCATGGTTGTTAAGGAATTGGTAAAGGCATTAATAAACCATATTGCTTACCATGGTGTCGTTTAATTCTTTGACAAATTAAACACTCAGATACAAAGTTGGAAACATTAGATTCCATCTATGGCCAATAAAAATCTTCAACCAATGTATACAAAGTAGAAATAATACCTCTATAGCCTTAATATGGGGGACAATCAATTTCATGCAACACAAATGATCTAAATGGAACAGTTACATATAACATTTTCTCATAAAACATAAATCCATCAGTATAAGACAATGAATCTATTGGAATCCAGTTATTTAAAACTAATTTATTCCAATCAGCTTGAAAGTTGGGGTCTTAGTCATAGGTATCTTTCATAGGGATAAGGGAATCAAAAGATATAACATAGATATTATGGATACTTGGTCTTCTACTTAAGGCATCGGCAACAATATTTTCTTTTGCAAGTTGATATTGGATAAGTAGATGAAAACTTTGAATAAAAGTAACCCATTTAATATGACACGGTCAAAGATTTGTGGCTCACTAAGGAGATGTTTGATACTTTGTCGATTAGTTTTTATCATGAATTTAGATCCCATTAAATAGTGTTTCCATTGGTGCAAAGCTTGTACTACAACTAGCAATTCCTTATCATAGGTAGAATACTTGAGTTCAAATGGTTTAAGTTTGCAGCTAGAGTAGGCTATGGAATAGGAATCTTGCATAAGGACAGCTCTTATTCCAAATCCACTAGCATCAGTGACTACTAGAAAGAATGGTCTATTAAAGTCAGGTAATTGCAATAGAGGGGCATGTGTTAAGGCATGTTTCAGTAAATCAAAATACTTTTGTTGATTATCGAACCAATGATATATAGTATCTTTCTTTAATAATTTTTTCAAAGGCAATGCAAGTAATGAAAATTTTCTCACAAATTTTCTATAAAATCTAGCAAGACTTAAGAAAGAACGTAATTCATGTACATTTTTAGGTATTGGCTAATTCAAAATTGCTTCTATCTTTTTAGGATCAACTTTAATATCATCAAAAGAAACAATATTTCCTAAGTATTCAATGTGGATTTGGAAAAATTCACTCTTTTCAAGGCTAGCATATAATTGATTCTCATTCAATAATTTGAAAACCAAAAATAAATGTTCATGATGCTCGTTCTCATTCTTACTGAAAACCAATATGTCATCAAAGAAAATAGTTACACAACGCTGATGCTTCAAAAATATGTGATTCATCATATGATTGAATGTGGCTAGTGCATTAGTTAAACCAAAGGGCATAACAAGGAATTCATAATGACCAAATTGAGTTCTAAATGCAGATTTGAAAATATCAGGTGTATCTAGTCATACTTGATGATATCGAGATTTAAGATCTATCTTGCTAAATATTATGGCCCCTTGTATTTTATCCATGAGGTCGTCTATCCTAGGAGTTGGATATCTATTCTTGATACTAATCTTGTTTAGGGCACGATAATCAATGCACATCCTATAGGTGTTATTTTTCTTCTTGACTAACAGGACAGGTGCACCAAAAGGAGAAGTACTGGCCTTAATAAGTCCTCGAGTTAACAATTCTTCAACTTGGGTTTGAATTTCTTTCTGTTCAATTTGATTGTGTTTATAAGGTGCTTTACATGGTGGTTGTGAACCAAGAATTAAGTCTATTTTATGATCTTCAGGACGTGTAGGTGGTAAATCAGCAACAAAACAATCTTTAAATTATGAAAGAAATTGTGCATGCCTAGGATGCATCTGATTTTTCTTTGCTTCAATTTCATTCACCCATACTAAATACGATTTGCTACCTTTTCTTAATGCACGTTTAGCTTGTCTGTGACTAAGCAATGAAAAATTATCTAAAGTGTGCATACCATGTAATGTTATTTGTTTCCCATTAGAATGAATCTTCATTGAATGCATGGAATAATCTATATCAGGTTTATATTTATGATGCCAAGGCATTCCTAAAATAATGTCACTAGATTGCAAAGGCACAACTAAGAAATTTATGTGCTCAACATAATCGCCAATTTTAATTTCTAAGTCATGAACTTCTTGTGTACCGTTGTATCTAGTACCTAAGAATGCAACCTTGATGCGATAATGAGTTGAAACAGTATGCAAATTTAATTCATTAACCAATTTTACAGAAATAAAATTGTGTGTGCTTGCATCATCATGTAAACAATCTTTTCTTCACCATGCACAATACATTTCATCATTAATAATGAATGAGGATTTGGTATACCTGGTAAAGTATCTAAAGTAGTACCGATATCGTCATCATCTTCCGTCAAGTCTGGCATTTCTTCATGGTCTTCATCTTCAGTTTCTCCCAAGTAGTTGATATGAATAGTTGGCTTTTTGGATTGACAATTCACCGCTAGGTGTCTAGGTTGGTGGCACTTGTAGCGCACTATAGGCTTGGCTTTGGAAACATTATTGGTAATGGCTAGGAGTTTAGGTATGTTGGGATTTGGTTGGAAAGATGGCTTAGGATTTGAATTTGTATTTGATGGTAAATCAGGGGGTCATTTCCAGGATTTATGGAGAGAAGATGGAACAAAGCGATTTTGATTGAATCTTTGAAAGTTAGAATTGAATTGCTTTGTACGGAAGTTACCATTAGTTGGAAATTTTTGTGGCCGCTTCTCTCGTCCTCAAATTTTGTCTTCAACATCATGGGCCAAAGAAATTGCATCCTTGAGAGTTGTCGGCTTAAACATATTCACCTCCGCATAGAAGTGACCAAGCAAACCACACATAAACTTGTGCTTGTGGATCACCTCAAGTACATCTTCAAGCATTCGAAGTTGCAATAAGGCATTCCAAAAATGCTTAGTGTATTGTGAAATAGGCTCGCAATCTCTTTGTTGTAGAAGATCCCACTGTTTCATTGCTTTTTCATGGAATTGAGGTGGAAGAAAATTTTGCAAAAATTTCTTTTGAAAAGCCTCCCAAGTAGTAGGACAATCAATACTTTTGCGAACAACAATCCACCATAACGATGCTCTTTCAACTAAATGGTTAGTGACACACTTGAGTTTGTCTTTTTCGGCAAACTGTTCTTCATGGAAATAATCATCAAACTCACTGATAAAAGCAAGAACAATTTTTCCATCACTTAGCCCATTAAAAGTATAGAATTTAAAATTTCTTTTACTTATCTTGGCTTCTTTCCTGTAGATCGTGCTTCAAGTGTCGATCAATCGTACGTCATATAACATCTTCGGGTTGTGGTCCATCTTGATCGACAATAGATCATTGAAAAGTAGCCAGTTGAGCTTGCAAAGTTTGACGTGCTCTTCATTCCTCTTGAAGCTGCATCATAATTAGGTTCAGTTCTTGCTCCACTGTTGGTTTTGGTAAATCACCTTCGGCCATAAAATCTTTAATATTTTGATCGAACATCCTACAAATTTTCAAAAAGCCTTACACACTCGAAATCTTGTTAGCGAGATGAGCGTAGCTCAAGGTTGGGTTTACAAGGCTTGCTTATCTATTTTTTTAAATCACTTTTTGTGGTTTTTCTTTTTTTTGTGGGTACGAAAATTGATGAAGTCCTTCTTCCAAGCCAAAAATAGACTGTGTGTGTCAGTTTGCTAGCTGGAAACTATCTCTCTCAAAGTGCAGATACGAATAGGGGCTTGCAGGGAAGTTGGAAATGAGTTTGGAATTAACTCAGTGTGAATACCTACTGAGAAAGAGAGATTTAGATTGAAACTTTTAAGCTTTAGGAAGCTTAATAAGTTTAAGCTTTAATAAAATCTTAATGAATTGAGAAAAAACAGATCAGGACAAAGAGATGTCCTTCACGGATTCAATGCCGTTCAGAACGTGCTGCTGCCACGGTTGCTTGAAATTATGGGCTTAAGCTTCTTTTTAAATATTATTAAGATTTTAAGCTTCAATTAACTTATCTCTATTCTGTGCTACTCAGAGGAAAAAAATGTGTTGATGAAGGAGCTTTGGAAGTGGTCCTCCGTCATTAGAGAGTGGCCCTTCGCGATCCAATAGCACAACAGGGGATTCTTCACCGCCAGGAATACACTGGTATTGACGGTTCATCGTGAGACTGTAGAGCCTGTTCATTCCAAGAGCTTTTCCTTCGCACGAGATGGTAAGCAATTAGAAGTCCTTGATCTCAGCTTCGCTCTGATACCATTGATGTGCAAATGGGATGCTAGATGCATACGTAGCGAGCGCCGGAAGGTCCGCAAGAACAAAATAACTCTACTTAAGCTCAAAAAAGAAAAAAGATAGACTTGCACCACATGAAGAAAAGAGACAAATTGGGTGCCATCTCCCCCCATGCCTTGTGTGAGCACTTCACAAGGCATGTATTTATAAATTTATTCATCTCAAAGCTAAAAAATAGCCCAATTTTACAATAAGCATGCTTTAGCTTTTGTGTTTGCTTTTGTCCAAATAAATAATAAAGTGGTTGGGTGGCCCAAAAGTCGGGCTATGCCCAAATATAATGTTTCATAATGAAATATGAAAGGGAAGTGGAACCCAGGAGGAAGAAGCTTGGTAGGGAGAGCTATGGCAGATGGAGAGCAAGAGTGAGAGAGAGAGGGAAACTCAAAGTGGGAACTTCAAAAACCACAATGTGTAGCCATGCCTTCCTTTATTCAAACTGTCACTAAAAGAATAAAGAATAAGTGACTATGATGGGTGCCGGCCACCTGTAGTGTGCAATGGTGGGTATTGTTAGTGTAGTAATACATGAGAGGCTAGGCGAAGGTGCCTTTACCCCCAACAACCTCCCACTTAAAGGCGAATCTGCTCCAGTGAGAGAGAAAAAAGAAAAGATAGTACAACATGTACACATGCACAATAGGATGAGGAAAAAGATGCCATCTCATCCAACGCCCATCAATCTCCTAAGGAAGGCAAAGTGCTCTATAGTGAGGCTCTTCAATGAGAAAGTCTACAGGATTCTGCTTAGTTAGAATCTTGACAAGGTCAATAGACCTGTCCACAACAACCTCGCAAATGAAGTGATACCTCACCTCAATATGTTTCATCTTCGCATGGAAGACCTGATTCTTAGGCAACTAAATGGCACTCATAGAATTCGAATGTAGTGTAGGCATAGTGTTTGTCATACCAAGGTCTGCAATCAAATGGCCTAACCAGATAGCCTCCTTGCAAGCCTCTATGGCTACAATATACTTGGCCTTTGTAGTAGAAAGGGCCTACACTTTTGTGCCTTAGACATCCAAGAGATAGCCCCTCCAGCATAAGTGAACACATAGCCAGAGGTGGACTTTCTACTATCTGCATGTCCTGCATAATCAGAGTCAGTGTACCCCACGACTCCTGTATCTTGGTTGCCATAGCAAAGACACATATATGCTATGCCCTTTAGGTACCTCATGATACCCTTCACGGCATTCCAATGTTTCTTGCCAGGTGTAGCCATATAATGTGCCACAACCCCAACTGCAAAAGCAATATCTGGATGGGTGACTATCATGGCATACATAAGACTGCCCATGGAAGATGTATAGGGAATCTTGGCATCTCGGCCCTCTGCTCATCTGCTTGCATAAAATTGACATGTGAAACCTTCACATGAGAAGGTAATGGATAGCCAATAGGCTTAATATCCTACATACAGAAGTGCTCAAGGACTTTATTAATGTACTCCCTCTGTGACAGATAGAGTAGTCCCTAAGATCTATCGTGCGTAATGTGCATACCAAGTATATGAGAGGCATGTCCTAAATCTTTCATCTCAAATCTCTTCTTGAGCTGAGCCTTAAGAGCATCTAGCTCCTCATGACATGTCCCTGCTAAAAGCATGTCATTCACGTAGAGTATCAAAATCAGTAAAGAACCATCATGGGCTTTCTTCGTGTACAAGCACGAATCCATAGCACTGCGGCTGTAGCCCTGTGACTACATGAATG
The DNA here is from genome assembly GCF_053477565.2 of Lygodium microphyllum. Taxonomy (NCBI): domain Eukaryota; kingdom Viridiplantae; phylum Streptophyta; class Polypodiopsida; order Schizaeales; family Lygodiaceae; genus Lygodium; species Lygodium microphyllum. The sequence goes on along the minus strand of NC_141154.1, from coordinate 114,295,841 downwards.
CATCAAACTTATGGTACCATTCCCTAGGTGCCTGCTTCAAGCCATATAGACTCTTCTTTAGCTTACACACTAGGTGTTCCCTGCTAGGGTCTACAAAGCCCTTAGGTTGTTGTAAATCTCATCATGCAAGTCCCCATGTAAAAAATCTGTCTTGACATCCATCTGGTACAAGTCTAGGTCAAGCTGTGCAACCAAGGCCAAGATGAAGCGTAGGGTGGTCATCTTGACCACAGGAGAAAAGACTTCATTAAATTCAACACCATGCCCCTGCTTAAAACCCTTAGCAACCAATAAAGCCTTGTATGCCAGCTTGGGGTGTCGAGGGATACTTTTCAGTTTGTACATCCACTTGCATGGCACAGCCTTCTTACCCTGAGGCAAGGAAACCAAATCCCAAGTCTAATCCTTATGCAATGAGTCAAGCTCAGACTACATAACCCTCTCCCAAGAGTGTCAATCATCCCTGTGCATAGCCTCATCATAAGTGAGAGGCTCCCATGCATCTATAACCAATACATAATCCATAGAGGGCGCAAATCGGTTAGGAGGTTGTCTATCTCTAGTAGAATGCCTCAGCCCAGGCTCTGCTGCCTGACCAACATCCTGTCCAACATCAGCATGTCTAACATCTGGGCCATGAGCATTAGGGGATGTTGCACACTGTCTAGCTGGAGCGGGCTAAACAGGAGCAGTTGGCTCCTCCTGAAAGATTACTCTGCGTACCTCTTCCAGAGGATGGTTGGAGTGGGGCTTGGTCTCCTGAGTTACTGGACAGAAGTGGTTCGTATGGTGTTTGAAGATTCTGTGATGATGGATACCATGTTGCTGTCACTTATGTATCTACGAGGTGATCTGTTGATTCCAGATGAAGTAGATGTGGCCTAGTATGTGGGAGACATGGTTTTGCAAGCTGTTTTATATATCAACTATTTGGAGTTGCGGATAGTGTTACTCTTCAAAAGTGGATACTTGCCCTGATAATCCTGGCACTCAATGATTGATTCTATGGTCCTGAATCAACGTCAGAACACAGCTTCTACCTATGTACCAACTGAGGGGTGGATCTCTTAGCTCATCTTTCCAAAAACCATCCATTTGATTCAACCTTTTTTTATGCTTATCAAAGAATATCTATCTTAGGTCCCTCTGTTCCTAACCTATTGTACTACCAACAAATGGCTCATCGCTATGATACCTATCTTTCCCTTTATCAAATCAATTCAACAGCAATCTTACCCCTTCTTTTCCAACCTCAATCTTTTCCTCAAATTCCCATATTTACCTATTGCTCTTTTATTGAAGATAGAGTATTTTCCCCTTCTCCACCATGCCCTTCTCCATCTATCCATATACATTCTCCTTTTCCTGTTTATCAATTAATACCTTTCCTAACTGATTCCCTTAAATTTTCAGTCACTCCTTCTTTAAATTATTCTTCCTTTTATGATTTTTCCTACCCATCTCTTCATCCACTTTTACTTATTCCACTTCCATCTCCTACCACTTCTATTTCTCAACCCCCTCATTTGGTTAGTGAATATGAAGGGTCTGATCAGCAGATTCCGAGAAGAAGAGGATGGAGCTCGACTGATTCTCTTACAGGACCTCAGATAAACTAGCCAATAATTCTAGGAGATTGGAAAAGTACCAGTCAAGCATACCAGAACTACCTTCATTTTGCTCACCAATATTCACAATCTCTAGATCCTTCAGTGAGATTGACAGCTCATTTTGCTTGGTATCTAGCATACATGCATAGGCATTCCCATAATGATCAAAAGGCCATTCCAAAGCTTTGTATGAATGTCAATGTGAACATTAACTCCCACCAGTTGGATGTCCTGTATTTTCATGCCCTAGGTCTACCTAGCAGATACCTTGTTTTGTTAGAAAGGATGTGCAACCTGCAATTCTCTCAAAATCCTCCAAAGACATTTGTAGATGAATCCTTCTCCATGGATCATTTTCGAAACAGTGCTCCCCATAACAAACTTGGTGTTATGGTCTTGAGAGGCCATAACAAACTTTAATGCATCACACTCATCCTACTTAACCTACAACTATTGTGTGAAACTATTAGACATTTGCTATTGCAAAACCAACTAAGCTTGCAAATTCTTAATAACTATCCCTTTCATAACACTATCTCTATCATACTACTGTAGATACTCAGAGATTTTATGCATCACTTCCAATACATCTGACACTAGTCAATGTCAAGTCCTAAACCATAGAAGTCATAGAGGTAGAAGAAATGTTTCCCATAGTGGCATCCACATAGGAGTATCACACCAACCATGAACATCACTAGCTTTAGAACCACAATGCTACAATATAGCCTTCAATTTCATGTTACACATCTAGATTTTGCCAATTTTAACCTTCTTCATGGCATGAAGCTCATCAACTTTTTTACCCTCATGCAAGTTGCACTCTTTCATAATATCCATCAATGTATCCAACCAAAAGTAGAAGAAATTTTCTTAGCATAGACTTCATCATATCCCAACTATACAAGATCTTGATAGATGGCCTACTTGGCTTGATCCCAATCAAGCATATCTTGGTTGTATCAATATGATGTTTACATTATTGACCATCCACACTAGTATCCACATCAATCACATTGCCCTACATATCATTATAAGTGGCCTTCAACAAATATTCAGCAGTAAGCTCGACATATAGAGATATAGCATACTCATAAAGAGCAACTACAAAGCACTCCATCCTTGATTTCTAAAATAACTTTCTTGATTTAGATATTCTAATCTTTGTCATAAGTCTTCATGATACTTGATCAGCCAAAACATGGAAGAAATCAGATTTTCTTACTAGTTCAAAGTCAAAATCTTGAAACAGGAGTGACCACCTCATCATATGACCTTTCACGTCTAGTTTCTTCATCAAGAAGGACAATGCCTCATGATCCACATAAAACTTGAAGTGACTTGATAGAAGGTAATGTAAAATCTTCTCTAAGCAAACACCATTACAAGGCACTCCAATTTGGTAAATGTATACTTTTGTTCCCTATCAATGACTTTGAGGCTTGCATAGTAAATAGGTTGATCTAGCTTTTAGGAAACTTTTGGCATAGGACTGCACCTAAACCTTTTGATCGATGCATCAATATGTACATGGAATTCCTTTATCCAACCAAGAGGTTGCCGGATGGATGCTTCAATAAGGACTTTCTTTAGGATACTGAAAGATGCTTCATAATCATTCGTTCAAATGAACTCTAGATCCTTCCTAAGAAGTTTGTGCAAGTGGGCTTCCTTTATTGTAAAATGCATAATAGGCCTCCTATCACATCCCATATGACCTATAAATCCTTTATGATGTCTCAAGCTACCCCTGTGGGATTAGACATGCTAGCAATATTGAGTTTCAAAGTTTGCATTGCTCTGTTTTTACATCCATTAATTCCTTCTTGATATTTTCCACACTGAGTTACACATGTAGTCCTTCAAACTGTTACCTCTAGATACAGTTATAGTGGGATTTTAAGAAGTTTTATGATCATGGCACCATAGACTAGTTGGGTTAATGCTAAAGGGATTTTGCTTTAACTTTGGTTCAGAGCTCTTCGTTGAATTTGTTGTTGTGCTAATTCCAATTGGTAGGGTTTCACTATTTTTTAATTTGCCATTGGGGGAGCCATTTGAGGGCATTGCTACTATGGTTGAGCCATAATTGGAAGCATTATTTGTGGGGCCTTTGTTGAGTTAGAGCATGATATTGGGACATTGTAGGCATTTGTGGTGGGTAGGGATACCAAAAGTGCATGCTACGTGTCTTTCATACCATTAAAAATTTGCATTCTTGAAAGTGGTGGGGAATACTACAAACCAATGCTCTATATTCTTAGCATTGTTGGTAATGCTACCATAAAATATGCTATATGAATATATGGATCTTCATTGTACTATCCCTTAAATATCAATAATGGGACTATATTTGTTGACATGCCATTAACATTTCTAGAATTTACTTGGCTAGGAAGGGGACCTCATTTTGATTGTGCCGTAGGAACTTCTGTAAAGAGTTCTCCAAGGGCATCAAAGGATTCTTTTTTTGCTTATTTGTTCCCTACTTTTCTTTTTGTCTTCTTACATACCTCTAGAGACACTCTAATGATTTTCTTTTTATTGAGTCATGCATTAGAGAGTTGGCTCCACCTAGCTTTCTAATGCTTCTCAAAAGGGAATAGAGGGTTTTTTGCTTACTTTAATCGCTAGAAGATTCTCTTGCTAGTGTCTTTTCTACTTCTTCTTTCTTATAGTCTTTCTATTCATCCTTCATGCCACTATAGATGGGAAGGAATTCAAATCTAAAGGTCTCAAAGTTCATCTTACTTAGAATAGTGATTGTGTCATCGTTCTAATAGTACTAGATTTTGAGGGTTTCAATAGTATATATTGTGAAGAAGATATGATCTGTCAACTTCTAGTGCGATATTAATTAAACATAAATAATATTATAAACACATTTATCCAACACTCAATACATGGCATGCATTAGTGGACTCGAACCCATTGCCAATGTTAGCATCAACGTCACCTTGGTCATCCAAGTAGGCTCATTCTAACCAACCAAGGAAGACAAAGCAGGAATATGCAACTTGGGCCCACACTTGGAAGAAAATTGGAGCACCACCCAAAATTAGAGAAAGAGGAACCAAAATTAGAGTAGTGGAAGGATGAGGAGACTAGTGATAGACCTCTTAGGAAGGACCAATATTTTGATAAGATAATAGTGGTAGTGCATTATAGTTCAAGTAATGCTATTGCATCCATGATCAGTGTGATTTCAAAGCAGAGAATGCAAAACATCAAAGAAGAACATCTCATCTGCCAAAACTTCAATGTATTAAGCACCTTGCTCAATTTCTTATTATAACTCATTTTGCTAGAGGTAAGCCATTGCTAGATGCTACTCTACATGATCCACTCTTTGGAGCTATTGGGTTTTCTCATCCTCTAATGTGTAAATCTATAGTAATTTCTTTGATGACAACACCTCAACCGAAGTAGGCCAGATCTACAATTGCACTAATTAAGAGTGCTTCCTGGCATCTAGATGGGAGTCGAAGACATCACCCTATGATTGCTCCTTTTGTTTGGGCTCAAACAAGTGCTACTACTTTGCACCCAACTGATCCTGCTTGATTTGATGAGAAGCTTTATTGGATGTCTTTTTTTGGTGAGAATGTGTGTCCTTCAAAGCTCAAACAAGGCCAAAATAAAGCTACATATGAGTTGGAAGGACTTTCAATTCTCGATCGAAATAGGTTTGAATAGATACTTCAATTTAGCAGGCATCACCTTCTAGAACCAAACACATCCTCCGAGCTTAGTAGTGTACCTTTATTTACCCATAATGAGACCCGTAACAACTTTTGGATGGAGTCAATTCAAAAAGTACCATAATGGATACCAAAGCTTGGAGCGGCCTAAACTTGAGTTGTAGATATTGTGGAATGACTGATACTTGGGGCCAAAGCTAGAGGTGTGGCATCCATGGAAGCAATAACTATCAAAGGGCCAAGGAGTCTTGGCTACCCAAGATTTTGGTACTAGGACTGTGTATCTACATCTGGGTCATCTTCATATGAAGGAATGAAAAGGAGTGCAAAAGAAGGATCTCATACATTAACCCTAAAAGGATGCACTACCTCATCCCTATCATCTTTAATCTACTTCTAAAATGATTGGTATAGTGACTTTATAACATTAAGGTCAATTAACACCGAGCCATCATGAACTTTTATACCAGCTACTCAAGTGCGCAAGATGATCACCTCCATTTCAACATGAACCAACTACTCCCAGATAATATTAGCAAAATCCAAGTGGATAATTTGAAAGAAAAAAGGCACTACTGTTGTTCCTAAGCTTCCCTCTACTGGGATGATGCACCTATTTGCACAAAATAGCATTTTCCTCCCACACCACCGCTACATCCATTAGTAGCACATCAAACCATTATATGGTGACCAAGCTTAAAGCAACCTAAGCCCTGTTGGGAAATATCTAGATTAAACTCCTCAAGAAAGATCACAAAAGTACTAGCACCAAGGAGAGGGCCAAGTTTGATTAGAGTCTAGCAAGTAGTAGCGGTAGTGGTAACTATTTGAGAAGCCAACTCCTCTTGAGTCTACTTCACATCGCATACAAATATTTTTAACATGGCAAGGCAGCTCTTGAAATCGAGCTTGTTATTTTGTGGAACATGACCCCATCGTCAAAAGCACTAGCTAGCCATGGTTAATCAATTGACATCTTTGCAACTTTCCACTCTACTACTAGCTAATTCATGCCCTTTTGATTAGGACCTGACTCCTAAACAACGTTAGCTATACCAATACATCACAATGTACCTTTGCCACATCCAAGATATAGGATTCTTGATATTGTCTTGGAGTTGAGTCTATGGCTGTTGCTCATGCCTAGTAGAGAAAAAATTAGACATGTTGTACTAGCATTACTAGATGGCATTGGAGCCTCCAAATGAGAAATATCAAAACTAGATTGAGGCTTATCATGAATCCAGGTCGTGGCAATAGAAAAGGGAAGTATTGTCTACACATAATCTACATTGTCTTCATTGTGATGGACCAAATCACACTTGCACTTGTGTAGCATCACATCTTGCAACACCTCCATCCAATTGAAGCATTGATGGTCTTTCAAGAAGAACATTAAGGACACCTTCGTTGACACATTAATGGTCTTAGCTTGCAAGTATAGAGCCTCCAAAAATAACTTGAACACCTCTTCCTTGGCCTTTTCTACCTTCGACATTCCACTAAGCTAGTATTTTCCTGACATGCAAGGGACAACACAATGCATCCATCTGTGAAATAGTCATGATGGAGGGTGGCCTCCTTCTAACTACTAGGGGGCAATAGAAAATGCTCCCAAAAACACTGCACATTGAAGTCATAATGATCCCTTCCCAAGTGCACCATAGTGCCTTGATGAAGTTGGAAAATAATAGACTCTCCTTCTAGATGCACATGTGTTGAGCTCCATGGTAAGGAGATGAAGGCCTTAACATAAAGAGAATGAACCCAGAGGTAGCATAGGTACTATGCTATCAAAGGCCACCTATGGACCACCATGGCATTAGGGAAAACCATGCAAGAAGAACCAAACAAGAAAGAAGGCCAAAGAGCAATGAGAGAGAAATAATGAAGCAAAAAAGTAGAAATGAGCCCCAAGTGTAAAAAAGAATTGCATTTGAATGTCATTGGGCCAATGATCAAGGCTTGGCAAGTATGCACCATTGTGTGTTTCCCACATCAACCATACATCCCACAAGGCATCATTAGAACCATCCACATCACAAAGCACTATACTATTGCCAAAAGAAATGACTACCCAAAGTAATGAGTAAGTGTTGCTATTGTTGGCCATATTGACCACATAGTTTGCAAAGCAGGGCCATCTAGACCTAGATTACTACAATCATTAGAACTCCAATATCAAGCAATGCATCCATAAAATGAAGAGATGAGAGTCCAAAGACTCTTTGGAACCATAAGATAAGAGAAAATGAAACTTTAGTCCATCTCCATGTAATACCACAGTCAGCGGAATGCATTAATTGTACGAGGAAGAAGATTTCCTTGAAGATCAGTAAGGTAAAAGGCATTGGATCTAATGTTGTGGAAAACCCAAAACAGTCAGCCCCATCTGAATTTGAGTTTCCTCAAAATCTTTCCCATCCAAGTGTTGAAAACCAAGTCTACATGACCCCTTTTGAGGAGCCTCTTCTTGGACAAGTGGTCTATCTAGTACTTCTATCCATAGCTATACCTCTGACAGAAGGTAAGTGCTCTGATTAGCTAGGCCAAAGACTATTTTAGAAAGAGCTAATTTGTGACCACAAGCTACATGTTAGAAACAAAACATTCTAGAGGAGTGATTGCTTCTAGTTCAAAAGCAAATTTATATGGAGAAATGTCAATGGCCACTTTATATGAAGTTCAATAAGCCCACATCGTAGTCAAAAGTTTACTATCCCAATCCTTAATGATGATGCTCCAACAACTTGATTAGAATCTTGTACAATGTTCTATTAGTAGATTCAGTAAATCCATTGATCTGAGGACAGTAAGGGGAGGATCTCTTGTGGATCACCAAGAAGGAGGTAGTCAAATCTTTAAATGTGTTATTATTGAATTGACTATCTCCCTATCACTCACTAGTTCCATCAAATAGCCATACCGAGTCAAAATATCCCTAAAAAGATAGGAGGATATGAAATTGATCAAATTATCCTTTAAAGCCCATACCTCCACCAACTTTTTATAGTAATTTGTGGCTATTAGAATATATCTATTCTTAATGTGGGTTACCACTCGCTTGATCAAACCGATAAAATGGTTTCAATAGAAGAATTGGGTGAAGAGGTAGCCAATCCCAAGCGAGAGGTACCCCAATCATTGATAGGAATTGCACTTTTGAATCCATTTTTGTATATTATTATGCATTTTAGGATACCACAATCCAATGTGCTAAACTTTTCGAATGATTACCTTTGCCAAAAATGTACACCAAAGACTCCAGGGTTTTATCCATGACAAGTTCCTATTCCATTGGCAAAACCACCTTTTGCTATACTTTGGACAAAGTACAATGATAAAACTAACCCAAGATACATTCAAAGTGCAAACTGCAAAATGCCAAATGCTTCCCCATATCTATTGGCAAGTGCTCCGGGATTTTTCCCATCATCAGAAAAGTAAGCATCTCCTCGTACCAAAACTAGGGAGGATGCACAAGTTTGTTTGCCCAACTCTCCGTTATGGTGGTTGTAAAGATTTGAGCATTTGAGAAATCATCAACACCTACATGAAATTTGCCAAAATGTAGCTGAGAAAGAAAATCTATAACCACATGTTGAAGTCTGAGCTAGTGAATGACCTGAAACTTGAACTCTTGAAGCATTAGGATATATAATGTGAGATGACTAGTAATATTCTACTACTTTACTACATAAATCAATGCTAAATTATCTACATGAAAGACAAAGGGATGACCGAACAAATAATGACAAAACTAAGCATTCCCGGTCCATGACAAAATAATTCTCTTCAGCTCTAAACAACCAATGGCTAGCATAATAAATAGGTCAAAAGTAGGCTTTGGAATCATCTTGCATCACAACAGTGCTAATAACACAATCCATCACATCCATAAAGACATGAAACTCCTTATTCCAATCTAGGGGAATTAGAATCAAAGCCTTTGATAACATGAGCCTTAGCTATCTAAAAATGAAATCTATTGTCTCATCCCACTAGAATGTAGGTTTTGAAACATAAGCTATAATGTCCCCCCCCCCCCCCCCCCATGCCTGCCCCCCATGAGAACCCCCCTAGAAATTCTTAAATATTTTTTTTAAAAAAATTTACTCTCCCTCTCTTTCCCCCCTGCCGTGTGCATGGAGAGAGAGAGAGAGAGGGAGTGAAGTGAGAGAAGGGGGGCATGTAGCCCCCCTAGATGGCGGGGAGTGCTGCCTCCTCCCTCCATAAGCCATCCCCCCACCTTAAAAGGTAGCAACGCCCCCTCCCTAGCTCTAGACAGGCCCGCTCATGCTTGTCACCCTCCCCCCCTCTCCGTGCAACAGTGCCCCCCCTCCAGCCTCGCCAGTCAACAGCGCTCCCCCTCCCCTCTGACAAACAATGAGAGAGAGTGAGAGAGAGGAGAGAGGAAAGAGGGAGAGAGAGGAGGAGAGGATGAAGAAGAAGAGGAAGAAGAGAGAGAGAGAAGGAGAAGAAGAAGGAGAAGAAGAGGGAGAGAGAGGAGGAGAGGAAGAAGAGAGAGAGAGAGAGAAGGAGAAGAAGAGGGAGAGAGAGAAGAAGAAGATGAAGAAAAGGGAGAGAGAGAAGGAGAAGAAGAAGAAGATGATGAAGAGTGAGAGAGAGAAGAGAGGAAAGAGGGAGAGAGAGGGGGAGAGGAAGAAGAAGAAGAAGAGGAAGAAGAGGGAGAGAGAAGGAGAAGAAGGAGAAGAAGAGGGGGAGAGATAAGAGGGGGAGAGAGAAGAAGAAGAAAAAAAAGAGGGAGAGAGAGAAGGAGATGAAGAGGGAGAGAGATAAGAAGAAGAAGAAGAGGGAGAGAGAGAAGGAGAAGAAGAAGGAGAAGAAGAGGGAGAAAGAGAAGAAGAAGAAGAAGAGGAGAAGAAGAAGAAGAAGAAGAAGAAGAAGAAGAAGAAGAAGAAGAGAGAAGAAGAAGAAGAAGAGGAGAGAGAGAGAGAAGGAGAAGGACATAAGAAGAAGAAGAAGAAGAGGAAGAGAGAGAGAGAAGGAGAAGAAGAGAAGAAGAAGAAGGGGAGAGAGAGAGAGAGAGAGGCAAGCCGATGCTAGAAGGAGAAGAGGAAGGCACTCTTGGAGCAATGGGCTTCTTGCGTCAAGGGTAGATCTGGAGTTGGGGATTACGAAAGTATCAACAAGTCGAAGAATGACCAAGGTTTCAACTAGGAGATGGCACTTGAAGAACTTCAGTGTTTTCGAACCCTTTTTCTATCTATGCTTATTGTTCTATTAACAGGAATGAAATAACTTCTATGGTTCTACATGCTCATAGGTCATAGTCCTCATTTTAATATACATTGAAGGGAAAGGATACTCATAAAAGCTATATGTTGGTTATGTATTCTTTCATTCCTAAGCTATTCATGGATGTAGATGATCGTATGAAATTCCATATGTGATATTGCCAAGGTATGATGAAACTTAATGACTAGCAAAGAAGGCTTGGAGTCTAGCCATATAAAACCTAAGGGGAAGAGCCACCTAAGCAGATTAGGTGATTGTTATCTTAGAAGGACTTCTACCTTAGAAAAGGTTGTAAATTCCTTGAGCAAGTGTTTTGATACATCCTAGTTAAGTTCTGGTTATGCATGCAATGGGATTGCGATGCCTTGAAGCAAGTGGTTATGCGTTCCACTGTTTGTTCATGTGGTTTTGGATGTTAATCCAAGTGGGATGTAATTGATGATTTCATGGCCGGGTCTGTGATGATGGATTGCCATGGGAACAAAAGGGATGTTTTCCCTAGTAAATGTTATTAGGCTGGTTGCTTCAGTTGTGGATGATTTCCTAAAGGGATAATTAAGGAAGGATGGCGCTAGCTATCCCCCGCGAACCGCCAAACCCTAACAAGGGGGTTATGGATCCACACTGGGAATCTGGATCGAACTCGTCGCGAGAGGTCTCTCCGTGGAAATTACTTAGTGTAGGAGGACGCATGGGTGCCAGGGGGGGCTCTGGCCATAAATCCCAATGCCTCCGGACCCTACACAAGTGTTCTATGTGACTCAAGATGGGATCTCGAGGCCTTGATACTAGTTACAAGGCAGAATCTTGGTAGGATAAACCTTTAGGTTTTTATTGTTGTCGGGAGATGGAAGGATTTTTTTGCGGAGGCAGAAAGGGACACTTAATTCTCCTATATGGGTGGGAGACAAAAATTAATCTGAAGATAAGTTAAGGAAGTGTTTGATCTTGTTTTATCTTGTCTTTGTGTCTATGCCCTAAATTACGTACAGGAACCTGTGATTAACAGGTTAATTAAGGAAGCTGCTTTTATATGTCAAGCATAATGTGGTACGTAATTAGATAACTAAGACAACCCCTAAGGGAAGCGTGGTGGATGTGACCGCTGGGTCCATCCTACGGTAGGGTGGTCCTGGTTAGCCGAGAGCTTTCCTCAATGGAATTTATTTGATGCAAACGTTAGACAGACAAGGACCTTAGAACTTGTAATTTAAAAACCTGATTCATGCCGTTTTAGGGGTCTGGAATGGGACTATGCCTTACGGGCAGAGAGGTTGAGCGATGCATCCCTCTCATTTCCCATTCTCTTTGAACCAAGTGCGGTATGAGTCTGCTTTGCCCCAGTTGTGTCTGTGCAAAGTGGAGCAGTTGTAGACTGATGCTAGAAGGCTGTTAGGAAGACCCAATTACAAGGAACCCAGACTTCAGGTCAATCCTAGTGGGAATGGCCGGATAAGTTCCGTTGTGCTACAGACTTGAGAGACCCTAGTTGGCAAATCCGTGTCATTCCTTGGGAGTGTTGGGCGGCATCTTCTAGATATATCTCTCGATGGACTGCTAAGACGTGTCCCGCGATTTGAGGAGTGGGCACATTACATAAGCCAACTTATTCAAGGGAATGGAATTATGAGCCAAAAGCCTCAAATTGCACCCATGCCAATATACCTACCCAAGGAACCACAAAACGCACAATCAACTTATTCAAGGGAATGGCATTATGAGCCAAAAGCCTCAAATTCCACCCATGCCAATATACCTACCCAAGTAACCACAAAACATACAATCAAGTTTGGAACTTTCACTTAGCAATTCCATACCTTGAAATAACATGTCCCAGAAGTGTGCCTCCCCACACAACGAATAGATTCTTCATTGGATTAAGGTTGAGTTTGACCTCTGAACATCTAGTAAGACAAAGCTATAGATGGTGAATGTGTAAATGCAAAGTCCTAAACATACTAAAGTCTTCCAAGTATACCCTCATAAAATTTGTTAGATGTGGCCCAAAGATTTTATGTATGTCCCATTGATAATATGCCAATGTGTCCTTGAGTTTAAATGAATATGCAAATTAAATCTATCTTGGATTGATCTTATAGGGCAAGTCGAATGTGGTTCCATCTACTAAAACATCCAAGAAGGAATATATTTCATGGCTAGCTACTTCATCCAAAATGCTATCTAGATAAAGCAAGGAAAAAGGGTCTGGAATGGTTGCTTCATTCAAATTCCAATAATCTACTTATATTCAAAGCTTCTTACTCTTTGTGAAAACAATAACCATGGAAGAAATCCATTTTTCTCAATCCATTAGAGCAATAAAACCTACCTAGAGAAATCTATCCAATTCTTTCTTCACCAACTTTGTCATATATGGATTCATCTTGTATTTTGGCATTCAATTAGAACTGCATTTAGTTTAAGTGGAATTTGATGTTGGTAAAAATGAGGATCTAAGCCTTTCATATTGAAATAATCCCAATCAAAGACATCTTTAAATTCCATTAACAAGGAGATCGGTTGCTCATCACAAAAGTTCAGGACTAAGTGGGCACTGATTTTAACAGACTTAGTATTATTGGGACCTAGATAGACTGTAGTAAGCACAACTTCAACAACTCTTATCACATTCTACAACTAGGTCTCGTATTTCCTCTCTTGTCACAACACTTTTGCCACATCAAGATTCAAAATTATTGTAGCTTCAACATCATCTTCTCTTGAATCCAAAACACTTGATTCCATTGGTTCCTTCCCTAATGTTGCTTTTTCCACCTTTAGAACATCCTTCAGAAGGAGAGGAACCAACAGTAAAATTTGAGATATTGCAAACTAATTTGTAGAACATCAACCGGATATGAAAGTTCTAGATCAATGTTAGCCACCAAGAAAGTGATTTCCTCATCATCATCTACTCCCTCCACAATATTGATTGTCACTAGCTAGCACCGGCTTGAATGATATTGGTGGAGAAGAGATATTATTTAATGAGAAACAAACCTTCTCACAACCATAATGGATGGTCAACTATGTTGAGATCTCAAGGTTAACATGATCAACCATGTTGAGATGTCAAACTCAACATGATCAGACACTCACGTACATGGATGACCATTTTTGCATTCATATCACTAACATGGGTAGTACCTACATCAACAAATCATTCTAGTGATACTTTAGAGCTAGACATCAGTTAGTCCACATACCTAAGTTTTGGGATATGTATCTAGCCATTTTTTCTAGTTAGCATGTTTACACTATGGACTACTTGTATACTATGTGTATTGTACTCTCTATTTCTGGTAAACTCATACAGTGAAGAATGTAGAAAATCAAGCTCATTGGTGTTATTGACACTAACTCTACTTAGTACAATTGTAGATAGTTGTTACCAATCATGTGTAACATAATAATGAGTTGGTGAGGCTTAACTTAGGTTAGAGATGTCTAATCAGTTTTAGCGACCTACTTGCATACACTATATGTATGACTTAGACTCAGAATATTTTGTGTTACACAATGAATGTATAATGGAAGAAGAGAGAGTACACTACTCTCTATTCGTGGCTCCCATTCTTGTCTATCTCTTTCTCCCTATTTGAATATGGTATCAAAGCTCGGCTTTATGGGAGTTGGAGTTGTGAAGCTGGACCTCACCTTCAGTCTATGAGAAAAGCTCTTAGCTTACTAAGACCACCCAACCGTAGATTTGAACCCATTAGGGATCCATCCAGACACTTCCCTCGATAAAGCATTTTTAATTATTTAATTACCTACCACTTTAGGTTTGATATATAAAAATATATTTTTCTACTATCTCTTGTTAGAGATTCATTACATGTCTTTATTTCATGACACAAAAATAGTGTAAAGCAATTCTTTCTCAATAGTTCCTTTCAGATATTTATTTACAATGTTTCATGTGTCCTATGACTAGACATAATATCAAGCCAAATATATTATTCCTACCAAGATCAATCCATCGACTAGTATTGGGACTTCCAAAATACTATCTGAGCTCGAAGGGTAATTGACACTTTGTAGGAGTTTAAGGAGTTTATGACCAAAGCTCCTTGGTATCCCCATCTCCTCCTACCAACTAGAGTTTCCTACGACAAGACCTTTCGTCTCATGATCAGTCCATATTCACTAACACAAAAAAAAACCCCTTGGAGTAGGTTTCATTCAAGCTAACCTTGGGAAGGTCTAGCACCCTCTCAGAGAACACTGCCTTAGTCACAGCATTCTATGCCCATTGGGATACTACCTCAATTGGTGATCTATACCCCATTATCGATCTTTTATCTTGATAATTTAAGAAAGATTAGAATCTAATTTACAATCACAAACAAATTACTTAAAATGTATTATACAAAAATATTTTAACAAATTTATTTTCAAAATTTTTACTTTTTCTAGAATAACAATATTAAGTCTATTAGCTTAAGTGGTAATATCTTTCAATAATCCTCTTGAATTACTCTTTTCCTTGGGATCTGGCCAAAGATAAGTTTTAGAAAAAATTGGTTTTTCCAAAAATTCCATCTTTGAGAGAAAACTCTCGTGAGAATATTTTTCTTTTTCTTAATGGAAATTTGTAGGTCCTTGTTTAGCAATAATTCACTAGTTTCAAAATTCTTCGATATTTTATTACGAAAAGTATTCTAACACTTTTATATCAATATTTTTCAAAGAGTTAGCACTCATATTTATTGATCAAAAGTTCTATTAGTTTAATACAATTTGGATTCAAAATTTTATGGTGCGAAAATCAGATGTTGGATGCATACGTAGCGAGTGTCGGAAGGTCCCCAAGAGTAAAAGAACTCTATTTAAGCTCAAAAAAGCAACAAGATAGACTTACACGACATTAAAAAAAGAGATATATTGGGTACAACCTCCCCCCATGCCTTGTGTGAGCGCTTCACAAGGCATGTATTTATAAATTTATTCATCTCAAAGCTCAAAAATAGCCCAAATTTTGCAATAAGCATGATTTAGTTTTTGTGTTTGAATTTTTCCAAATAAATAATAAAGCGGTTGGGTGGTCCTAAAGTTGAGCTGTGCCCAAATACAATGTTTCATAATGAAATATATAAACCATACACCCATACACATACAAAATAAAAATTATTTGTCAAGCACTTCAATAAATAAGCATGCCTAAATAAATATTGGCACCACACCTTTAATGATAAGATGCGCGCCTATCAAAAATGATAATTTCTTCTAGATAATTTGAATACACACTATCGTCCCCAGTGCTTCCCAATGCCACTGCCGGCTACTCTATACATCAATTGAAGCATTCACAGTTGTTAGAAAATAATAAAATTAAACCGACAAAAGTCAATACCTAAGAGTCTTCAACTACAAAATAAATAAATAGGTTGGAACTCTGTCCTAACCTTAATTTAATATGAGTGCACTCTAAACTCATAAATGTTCATTAATTTAAATATGTATTTTGCGGAATCACCTGCTGTGGAGTCACCCACATGAACATTAAATTAACATGATACCCAAAAAGGATAGGCATCCCCATCAACTACTCACCCAAGAAATCCACCTTGTGTACGAGCCCCAAAAAATAAATATAGTTTTACGGAATCCACCGCAAAACCTCACGGAATCCACCATGGAATAAAAAACTCATGGAATCCACCATGGTCTCATGGAATCCACCGTGGAATATGCCTCATGGGATCATACCCCCGGGGTGGGATCGCAATTGACCTCAATTGCTTCTTCAACACGATGATTTTTAAACTTAACCAAATATCTAGAGTATCTACAGCCAGTTTTAGTGGTAAAAAAATCAATGTCTAGAATAGTTTCAGGTTCAAGGATTTCAGCTTCTTCTTCTAACAAAGGAGGGTTTTCATAGACAGGGTGAATAGGTAATTGGCCTCTAAAAGGTTGTAACAAATTTATATGAAAAGTATTGTGGATTTTCTAGTGTTGCAGTAGTTCTAATTTAAATGCATTGTTATTGATTTTATGAATGATTTTGAAAGGTCCATAAAATCTAGGGGCTAACTTAAAGCTTAGGCAAACTATTAGTGCAACTACTCAACACATGGGATGGAGACTTAGGTGGTATAAGGATTCCTACTTAGGTGGTACTATGTCCTATTTGAAATTAACTAAATAATCTCTATGTAATTTTTTGGTTGAGAATTTGCTATTTACTCTCAGGACATCCTGGCTATGCCAAGACTCTCAATGCAGTTAGGAAGAGCTACTATTGGGAGAGGCTTAAAGGTGATGTTCTCAAATATGTCACCGAGTGTTTGTCTTGCCAACGTATCAAAGCCAAACATGTCAAGATGCCAGGGAAGTTGCAACCACTTGACATTCCCCAAATGAAATGGGAATTCATCAGTATGGACTTTGTTGTTGGCCTACCCCAAGTTCAGGGAGGATACAACTCCATCATGGTTGTGGATGACATGCTGACTAAGGATGCACACCTTATTCCAGTAAAGACAAACTATAAAGCCTCAAACATTGCACGGTTGTTTATTAAGGAGATATTCAAGCTACATGGGCTACCCAGAAGAATCATCAGTGATCATGATTCTCTCTTCACATCACACTTCTAGAGAGCTATCTTTGAAGCCATTGGGACTCAACTCTGTTTTAGCACTGCCTACCATCCCCAAACAGATGGCCAAACAGAGTGAGTCGATCAAGTCATCAAGGATATGCTTAGGACATACTGCTGTCGTGAACCAAAAAGGTTGATTCAATACTTGCCTCTGGTTGAATTTGCCTACAATGCTTCTTACCAACAAAGCATTTAGATGACCCCTTTTCAAGCATTATATGGTTATGACTGTCGAAGTCCCCTAAACTTCTCAGATCCAACCTTGAGGGTTGAAGCTTCAAGGCAGATGTTGGAAGAGATGGATGACCAAATAAAGTCAATAAGATAGGACATCCAATCCGCCAAGGATAGATAGAAGGCATACGCGGATTTGAAGCATCAAGATAGAATCTTCGAGGAAGGAGACATGGTCTTCATTCGTGTACACCCAAAAAAGAGTTCTCTATCCTTAGGGGATTGCAAGAAGCTAAGTCCAAGGTATTGTGGACCATACAAGATCCTCAAGTGCCTAGGACCTAATGCTTATAGACTGCAACTCCATGAGAACCTAAAGGTTCATAATGTATTCCATATCAGCCTATTGAAGAAGTATGTACCTAATCCTAACCATGTACTTGATGACCAACACGTTGTGATGCCTAGTCAAGGAGTCCTTGAACTAAGGCCTGATAGGATCCTAGATGTTAGGGAGAGACAACTGAGATCCAGAACCTTGAGAGAATCCCTCGTCCAGTGGAAAGATTATCCCGAGGAGGATCCCACTTAGATAGATGAAAGCACTCTCAACCATCAATATCCCTAGTTTATCTCGAGATGAGGACATCTCGATTCCTCCAAGGGCCCGAGAATGTAATAATTCCGATTCCTAAATAAACACATTCTTCATATGAACCTCCTCTTAGGAAGCCAAAAGGATAAAATAATGGCAATTTTTTTTAAATTATTCTCCTTTTTCCCTAGCCGACTATCGTGCTAGAGGAGAGGGGAATATGAAGGTTGAATAAGCTCCTTGCTGGAGCTTGCAGGGAGGTGAAGGCCATGCCAATGGCCGCGTGGAGGGAGGTATCTCTCCCTCATGGATATAAAATGAGGGCGTGTGGTAGTCGTGAGGAGGAGAGAAAGGCTATGAGAAAGGACGTGACGCTGCCCAAGAGCTTGAAGCCACCACGCTGCCGAGAAGGGAGATTGTTGCAAATGTTGTGAGCTGCCGCCTATGGACCAAGCGCCGCTGCCATCCGTCAGTCGCCGTCATACACCACCACCTGCTTGTATTGTCAACCGTCCTCAGTCCGGCCATGTGCTGGGCCACAAACCTTAGAAGCTTCTAAGCTTCTTAGACTTCTTAGAAGCTTCTAAGGGGGGTCCCTTTAAGCCCTCTTTCCCCCCCTTTTCCCCCCTTTTGTCCACCAAGTGCATCTTAAAACTATCCCCTCCCCGAGATTTAAAACCCTCCCCATGGGTTTTTTCCCCCACATAATGCTTTAGGGTCCTTTAAGCCCCTTTTTATATTGCAAGTCCCTCAAAGGTTCATCTTAATCTCAGGGTCCCTTAGAACCCCCTTTTTATTGGCCTTCACAAACACCCTTTTTTCCCCCTTTTTCATTTCACCTAAGGCCCTTTAAAAACTCATCTAACCCCGGAGTTAAGCCCTTCTTCCCCCTTTGGGTTCCCCACAAAGCTTCCACTAGCCCGAGTTCTAAAACTCTTCCCGTGGCACTTTCCTATTGCCCTCTCAAGCAAATTCTTGATATTCCAAAATCTTTTTAAATCCCCTTTTTATTGCCTTCCCAAAGCAATCTTTTACAACCCTTCTTACTTGAAGTTTAGGGAGGAATCCTATAAAGACTTCTAAAGCCGGTTCCAAAAGACGGAGAAATTAATCAAGGAGGCCAAATCACAAAGGGAGTTTCGCATTCGAAGAAGATCAGCCAAGATCATAAATTTGCGTCCAAGATGAAAAGACCGAATTCACGATGGCTCCTAAGAAGGCACAAGGCGCAAACATAGGAGGATCATCTCCTAGCATCCATGTGGACATTTCACCACAAGTCCAGGTTCTTCTTCCTAAATTTGATTAACATCGTAATATTTCAATTATACATGGATCATTTGAGGAATGAGGATGCATGTTTTTTGGATTGAAAATACTTTGGCTAATAGCTCACAATTGAGGGATTCGGTCATTAGTATTTTTCAATAAAATGAACAAAATAAAGATAGCATAAGGTTTTTATGCATTTCTAGCAAGTGGTTTTTATGCATTGCAAAGTAATGAAATTAGATTAATTAATGTCAATCTTTACAAAACGAAATTATGATAGTACACTTCAATTAAGCATGGAAGAGATAAACCGCATATCTCATTATTGAACATATTTTTCGAAATGATTCTTAAAGAAATTTGCTAGCAACCGTAGGAAATTGCTAGGGCTGCATGAAGAAGATTTAACTCTAGGCAAGTGGCCTAAAAAACTCAAATCAACAAAAGGTTGTGTAGGTTTTGCATACGACTAATTCATTCAAAAATGAAAGTAGAAAAAGGTTGCATGTTTAAACATAAAATCCTAAAGCTTAGTAGCATGAATCGTGTTTGCATGTTATAGGATGATCAATTGGATTTATGTTGTAATTTAACCTATGCTTTGATCTTAACCTGAAAAGTTAGGGTTTGTAAATCAACTTATAAGTAGACAATGAATCATGTGGTTACGGAAATGGTAGCGTAATTATCTTCAAGAATAGACAAGTTAAATTGGTTTAAACCTAAACACCTAAAAACTGCGAGGGGCTCATTTAGGAAGGGTTAATTCAATGCAACATATCCCAAAGAGCTAACTAACATGACCTAGTCGCTCTTATTACCAAAGCTGAAACTCCTATAACCTAAAGACTTGCCCACATTCAGGGAATGTAGGGACAATAGGACATACTTGCGAGAAAAGATCTATGGTTTTTACCCTAAGGATCTCTCGCTAAAAAGATGAAACTCAGTTTGAACTTGGAACCCTAGGACCGACAATGTCGGCCTAATGCAATCAGGAACGGATTGTTATATCTAATCATGAATTCGTGATTATAAGTCTCCATTCGATGGGTAAAGAGTCCCATAGTTTGATGCGACACTTGTGCAACAAGTTGTAGAGTCGCATGATCTTGTGATTTGATCACAAGGAAATAGCCAAATCCTCGGAATAGGATTGGCATATTCTTGCGCAAGTTTTTCTTGCAAGAGGATGAGTAGTCATTCTGATATAGCACATTTCTTGGGAAAAGTGACCAAGATAAGGGGATTAGATATTTGCTTGGAAGCAAAAGACCAATCAGTAAATTGGAATAACATATGTACTACTATTTGAACTTAAGGTATTGATTAAGTCGGGTTAATAGGGTATGGCCCTAATCCAAGGATATAGGGTTAACAAATAAACCCTTGGGGATCTTGCCCAGTCACGATTGATCCCGGATCGAGTGCTGGATGCATTCAAAAAGAAGGATTCACTCCTTAGCAGTTGGCCAAATAATAACGACCAATGGAAATGATTGTGCTTGTAACAGTTTTAAAGAGCGTTGTTTTGCTTTGTTTGCTCAAAGAATTAAAGGATGAAAAGATATCTAATGCTTCAGGTTGAAGGCCTGAAGGGAGAGGCAACTTCAGTTACCCCCGCTTGCCTACCTGACCCTAACCAAGGGGGTTGTTAACCGCGCCAGGAAGGTGGACCGAACCCGCCGTGAGAGGTCTCTCCGTTGAGCGCTACTTGGAGCAGGAGGATGCTTGGCTGGCAGAGTGGGCTTTGGCCATAAATCCCTCGCCTTCCAGGCCCTGCACAAGAGGCCAACGTGACTCAGAATTGGATCTCAAGGCTTGCATACTAGTCTACGGGCGGAATCTTGGATTAGTAATCCCTGTGGATTGTTGGATAGCCTTCGGCCGGATTATGGATAAGCCTACGGGCTGGATTTATGTATTTCAAATATAAATATGATAACCTGTTTAAAAGGAACTTGTTTGATATTGCTTTCCATGTCAAGTGCTATGATTATGTGAAGGAACCAATGCCTAACTAGCTAATTAAGGAAATTTATTGATACATGTCCAACTAAATGTGGTAGGTAATTAGATAACCAAAATAACCTGAGAAAAGTGCGATGGATGTGGCCATGGGTCCATCCTACGGATGGGTGGTCCCGGTTGACCCGAAACTTTTCTCAATCATGATGGACAGCAAGAAGATCGTTCAAAGAACACGAACAGCAAGGGCGCTGACCTAGAATCTAAGTTATGATAATCTCGATTTACGCTGTTTTAGGGGAACAGAATGGGACTATGCCTTATAGCAGAAAGGTCGAGCCTTGCATCCCTCTTGTTTCCCATTCTCCTTGAACCAAGTGCAGTGTGAATCCGCTTTGACCCTGGTGTTTCTGCGTAAGTGGGAATGGCCAGAATACTTCCACTACATGGCAGACGCGGAAAGTCCTAGATCACAAAACTCGTGACATTCCATGGGAGTGCCGGGCGAAGCTTTCTAGACATCCTTTTCGATGCACTGCTAAAACGTGTCCTGAAGATTACGGGCGGAAACGTTACAAATATGGTTGTGAATAACTCTACATGAGAATTGTCATGTGCATGACATGGCAATTATGGCTTATAAGTCTAAAATGGACCAAACACGTTTAAAACTTGAGTAAGTCAAGACTTGACTTGTGGAAACTAAGGAAGAGAAAACAAAGCTTTAAGCTTTAAGCTTTAAAAAAAGAATTTAAGCTTAAGAAGGAGAAAAAGATGTCCAACTGGTGCCACCCCCTCTCCTTCTTTTTTGTCATCAATGGTGTCATCTTCCTCTCTCTTCCCAATTTGGAAAATTTGAATAAGGGAAAAAAAGCTTGAAGTCTCCTCAATTTTAGCATAAGACTCCGGTAATCTCCTTCTTTTCTCATTTTAACAAGAGGCCAAGATTGAAGCAAGATCACCCTAAAGCCAAGCAAATCAATCATGGCATCTCTTGCAACCCTTTTGAGCCTCAAATATCAATTTTCCACCATCAAATTATATCTCAAAAACTTTTAGATTGCTGGATTGCAAGATACCCTCCATAAAGAACTCCTCTTCTTGGCCACAACTCATGAAACCCCCCTCCCTTCAATTTGATTATAAATATGGGGCATGAGTAATGGTAGGGGACAGAAGTTGAATTAGAGAGGAGACTCTTCTGCAATGGAGAGAGAAGAGCAAGAGAGAGAGAGAGAGACAAGAGAAGAATGAGAGGGATAATTCATATTACAATGACAAAGGGGATACTTTGCCAACTTTCAAATCAAATCCCATCTCTTCTACCTTCACTCCCTTGTAGAATTGATACTCTACTCAATTTCTTCTCAATTCCTAATTATTGCCATCCTCATCAATCCAATTGAGACGTCCCAAAGCTCTATTATCGAAGTCTTTTATGCAATTTCATGACCAAAGACCATGGCCCCAAAGAAAAATATTATGAAGACCACAGAAGAGGAAGCTACTAGTAACACTATAGGTATGACCACTACAAATGGAATATCAAGTATTAGAATTACAAACAAAGCTAAGAGTACCAACAACAGCCAAGTGCTCATCATAAATCCCTAGGTGCCATATTCGATTAGTATTTAAAATACTTAATATGGAAAATAGATCATCATTCCATAGGCTAGTAAATGAAAAACTGCATCCGATATTTTTTTCATATAATCTCATGCGTAGAAAGTCCTAGAGAAAATTCTTAATCACAAATTCAAAGAATTAATTTGAGATTACACAAGATGTAATAAGAATAGGATGCAAGAAAGATATTGCACTATCAAAAAGAATTTATGATTTTATTGTATCAAAATATAAAATTTCCAAGATTTTGATTCACGGACTATGATGTTTGTAATAATAAATATTTTAGGGGGTTGGGACCTTTTTAGGGGGTTGGGCCGACCTGCTCCTGGCATTTCCTACTTCTTCCCTGGCTTTCTGGCACTCTTGGCAACCTTCCTAATCATTGTTGGACTCCCCAGCTTCTTCCCCGGCTTCCCATTACTCTTGGCAACCTTCCCGATCATTTTTGGCCTCCCTAACATTAGTTCTTGGCTCCCGATGATCGATTCAAGTGCTTCCCCCCTTCAACCATCCTGTATACACAGTCACAGGACTGTCAAAACAGGGCAGTACTTGACATTTACTATTTGGTAATTCTTGGCATTGCCTATTTGATGTCTATTGATGCTCGGTGATGCCCGGATATTATGGGATGCTATGTCTATGCTTTGGGACTGATTTGAAGCAGATTTGGACACCGATTGAGCTTCATTTAATAGTAAATATGCTGTTGTAATATAGTGGATTGAAGCTCATTTACTTGGTGTATGCATTGGTTCTTGGATACAGGGTGCTTACTGGAGGTTTGAATGATCATACTAATGTATTTGGAGATTTTCAAATGCTTCTTTTTGGTTCCAGAATACTTTTGAGCTTGGATTAGGCTCTGACTTGGTCGTCCTTCACTGGCATTTGGCTTCAGTTGGCATGCTTTGGACTAATTTATGCCTATTGTTGCTACTTGACATTTAGGCTTCTTGCATTTATGCTTTGGTCAAAGATGGATGCCACTTGGTTTGCCCATGCTTGACAGTCACCTGGAGCTTTGTCTTTAGATGTATTTGAGCATTTTGGACCTACTAGGCATTACATTTGGTTGTGAGTTACATGCTCCTTGAATGCTTTCAGGCTTATGCTTTATGGGTCTAAGATAGCTTGGGATTTATGCTCCGGATATACCCTACTAGGATTTGGCATGTCTGATGCTATGTACTCCATGTATTAGAGCGTTGCTTGCTCTATTTGCATCTGACTTTACTTCCAATGGGAGGCTCTTGGTATATTAGGATATACACAGAGTCTTTCTTACACTTGAGCTTGAGCTTGTGGGACAGTTACATGCATTTTCTCTCTTAAGAGCTTTTTGTCTGCATTTAGTATATAGTGGGCTAATTTGATACACCTATTGGGGCAAGCACCTATCTCTATCACAGACTTGTTAGTTTTGTATGCATCTTGGATGGTTATGCATTGAACTTCTTGATCTATCAGTTGTGATTGTGTTTGGTCTCTTCTCTTACCCCGAGACCCATTACATGCATGGCTTCTAGATCTATGAGATGTCTCTTGCCTGACAAGTTATTGGTTTGAAAGTTTGTGGTACCTTCTTGCTCCTTGGCACTCCCTATTGGATGTATCTTGCCACCTAGCAATTACAATGACATATGTATCAATGATTGCTTCACTTTGGATGTATCTTGCTACCTATTGGATGTATCTTGCTACCTAACAATTACAATGACATATGTATCAGTGATTGCTTCACTTTGGATGTATCTTGCTCCCTATTGGGTGTATCTTGCTACCTAGCAATTACAGCGACATATGTATCAGTGATTGCTTCACTTTGGGCAAGTTTTACATAGTGCTATCATTTATTACAACAAGCTGAAATCTACAGATTTCGAGCACTTCTATGAGGGTAATGCTTACTATTTGATGTTATCTTGGTCATATCTTGTGGACAAGTGCTTCTCTTGGTGATATCCATTCTTTCAACCAGTTTTAGTAGTGGTTTTAGTACATTTTCTGCTAATTACAGTAACCTGAAATTTTGATTTTTTGCTTTGATTTGGGACAATATGGCTAGTCATCTAAAAGACACAGCTCTCTTTAACATTGCCAAGCTAGATGGTACCAACTATGGGTATTGGAAGTCCCAAATATGGCAAGATTTGGTACAGAAGTTGCAGATTAAACCCTTGTATTTCAAGAGTGTTAAACCCAAGGATATGGATGATGATGTTTGGATGGAAGTTGATGAGCTATGCAAGTCTACCATTATCTTGTCACTCTCAAAATAGGTCCATCATAATGTTGTTGAAGATGAGAATCAGAGTGCATGGGATCTATGGGAGAAGATTCAGGAGCTCTATGCGTAGCAGCAAAGTCCTGTATCATAGATGTATTGGCTGAAGCAATTAATGGAACTTGGCATGAAGGAGGGGACCTCCCTATCACCTCATTTTAGTCAGTTTCATGCTATCATGAAGAGTCTGTTTGTCACATGGTATTGAGTATAAAGACAACTTGCACCCATTGTTTCTGCTTGGCACCTTGCCTGAATCATGGGATGTCTTTTGTACTGCCATATGCATGAACAAGCTTGATGGGATGAAAATCAAAGATGTTGAAAGTGCTTTATTGATTGAGGAAATCAACAGGAGAAACAATGATGCTTCCCACTCTTCACATGCACTGACTGTTAGAGGTGGCAGACATGGCAGGCATGATAATGATCATAAGGGCAGGGACTCTCAGAAGTCTAGGTCCAAGTCATGTGGTCGCAGTAAGTCCCGTGGACGGAAGTATGATCTACTTGTCATTATTGTGGAAAAGCAGGACATGTTAGGTCGCAGTGCCATAAGATGCGCAATGATAAGCACAAGAAAAAGGGAAAAAAGAAAGTGCATGAAAAGTATTCTGAGCATAGTATTGTACCTGCAAAGTCCAGTGTGAAGATAGAAGAGGTTAATGTCATGTAGGCCACTAATTCAAATGACGATTACATACTTGCAGCTTCTTCATGCAATGCCTTACACGATTCTAAGATACATTCTATGTATGCACAGTGCTAGCTCTTGGATTCAGGTGTGTCATTTCATGTGACACCCTGTAGGGATTGGTTTCGTACCTATCATACCATCTCTGGTTCTGTGCGTCTTGGTGGTGACAGGTCTCTTAACATTGTGGGCATTGGAGATGTTAAGCTGCAGTTTACTTCTGGCAGTTTTTTTGTTTTGCATGATGTATGCCATGTACCTACATTAACTCATAGCCTTATGTCAGCTGGATAGCTTAATGATGCAGGGTATTTTGTGTCTTTTGGAGACTCTGCATGGAAGATTACTCGTGGCGGCAGGCTTGTGCTTGCAAGAGGTTCCAAGTCTGATAGCCTCTATCCCTTACTTGTATCTAGAGCTACCTTGGATCATGTTTTGTCTGTGGGTTCTATTCCCCATGTATCTCTTTGGCATGCTCGTTTGGCGCATATGTCCCTTAAAGGAATGAAAATGATCCGTGCTTTGCAGTATCTTGCATCTTTTGACTCTTTGCATTTTGATTCTTGTGATCATTGTTTGTATGGCAAGCAAAATAGAAGTACACATAAAAAGTCTGGTAAGAAATGCATGGGTGAGCCCTTGGCTCTTGTGCACTCAGATGTATGTGGGACCATGCCATGTCAGTCACTCGGTGGGGAAAAATACTTTGTTGCTTTCATAGATGATTACTTACATAAGGTTTGGGCTTATCCCATAAAGAGAAAATCCGATGTCTTAGACACATTTCGGCATTGGCTTGCATTGGCAGAGAACCAGTCTGGGAAAATGCTAAAATGCCTAAGGTCAGATAATGGGGGTTGTGCTTTTGAGCAGTTTTGTGATGAGCGGGGTATTAAGGATCAATTGACCACCCCTTAAACCCCTCCCCAGAATGGTATGGCTGAACGCATGAATAGGACCATTTAGAAAAGGGTCTATAGCATGCTTAGCCAAGCTGGCTTACCACCACACTTTTGGGTTGAGGAAGTTACTACTGCAGTGCATCTCATTAAAGGTCACCTAGCAGTGGCATTGACTTTTAGGTTATAGAGGAGGTATGGGCAAGCAAGTCCCCCCTCTTATGATCATTTGCATGTCTTTGGATGTGAGGCATTCTGCCATGTGCCCAAGGATAAATGCAATAAGCTAGATCCTAAAAGTGTCAAATGCATTTTCATTGGCTATGGAGATGCAAGAGAGATGAGTTACCATCTATGGGATCCGCAAGCGCGTCGTTGAAAGCTTCATGTAAAAGGCCAACTTTTGCAATTGATAGTGGACAAAGAAAGAATGGTCCGGAGGAACATATTCTTGAAAATGCTCAAATGTAGACTATAACAGATCCATCCTAGACTACAATCTTTCCACTTTATCTTGGAATAAAGTACACAAGGTAGCCTGTCTCTAGAGAACTACCAAGTCCTTCTTTGAGATAGAAGGAATCATAGGAACATTGGGGCTTGGAGGAACAAACCGTGACTCTGTCAGTTGGTCTTGCAACTGCTTGATTTGGGAAGCTTGTGATTCCACTGTGTCATAAGCAGTCTGTAAGCCTGAGAATTTTGCATCTAGAAGAGTCTGAAACTCTTGAGCTTCTTGGGACATTCTCTCCTTCTCCTTTGAGACTCTAGTGACCTCTGATTGAGCTTCTGTTAACTGAATTTTCAAAGAAGATATCTCTTCTCTTTGAGTCTCAATCATTTGGGTTTGTTGCTCCATCTGCTTAAACAAATCTGCAAGTGTGTCTTTAGCAGAGGCTAAATCTAATGTTGCCTTATGCAACTAGTCTTTGGATTGCATCAGTTCTTCATAAAAGAAAGCATACATCTGTTGAACACAATCTGTCTCACTGAAAGTTCAATCGAACTCTGGATGTCTTTACAGAGGAATGGAATAGCGTCTTCTAACACTAGACTATTCAGTGAAGGGACTGATATGTCAAAGGAGCCCTCTCTATATGCTTTGAACAGGTTGTTACATGTGAGGTAAGTAGGGAGGTCACTGCCAGATGTAGTAGGAATTGTGACTGAAGGAAGAACTAAAGGAGCTTTATCTGCCACACGCTTCAAGCGCTTTCGTTGAATGACCAGTGGAGGAGGAGAATCAAGATCCTCTATATCAATAGGTTCTGACTCTTCTAAAGGTGGAGGGGGAGGTACTGGATCAGATGGAGGAGGTGGTAGCACACCCTTCTTTAGGCCTGAGTACGTCAAGAAAGCATACAGGTAGGATCCATATGTGACGTTTGTGACATTTCCTCTGGTTACTTTGACAAAATGTTGATCCATCTTTGTAAGTAGGTAAGTGCTCCAATCAATAGATACTCCTTTTAACACCATCCTAGAAGCTATAAAGAGCTCTTTGGACAAGTAATGGGATGGTGTTTTAGCAGGCATAAACCTGTCTTGGAGAAACTGGCAGACCAACTTCCACATAGGATCAGTGATCATGGAAAAAGAGACTCCTGAAGTGTTGATCACTTTCTTGACATCCATAATTTCCTTGGTCTGCTTCTGTAACAGCTTGAAAATATCATCGTTGGAGAATAATTGTCTAGTTGTAACAAAGGGCTCTCCTTTCTAGGGAAGAGACAAAGCCTTCCCTAACCCTCGGGGTGTCAATGTCATGGAAGCACCATGGATGAGTCCCGACTTCTTACTGTATGATGCAAGGAACTCATCACACAAAGATGGATCATCTGGAATCAAGGGGAATGAGACAACCATGAAAGTCGCAAGTCCTACTTTCGCTATAGGCTCAAAAGCTAGTAGGGAAGAATAATCCCTACTGACCAGCGGGACATACTGGATAGGAGGAGGAGCGTGAGGTGCCATCCAAATGGAAAACACACACACCACAACACAGACAGTCACAAAGAAAGCTTGCAAAACAACCAAAGGGCTATTAAAAAGAAATCAATCAAAATAAGGACACACGTACATAAACGTAACTAACCCATTTACCACCCCAAACAACCCACATCCTAGAAAAAATTCGGCATGACCTCTACACATATGCAACCAAAAACTTCATGTGATACAACAAACAGGACCCAAGTCCCCGTATTAGGCAAGAAAGAAAGAAAACTACAAACCGTACCCATAATCGTAACACATAGACAAACCAGAATACCATAAAAATGTGAATCAAGACCTGACCATAACCTTGACCATCAATGTCAACTAAGAGGACTGTACGCGCCCATCCCACGAAGCGTGTTTATTAAAAAAGGAAAAAAAGTGCAGTGAGGGAGAATTTTTTTAATGAAGGGTTAATTTTAAGAAATTATTAACAATGGGTGACATTTTATTAGGTTATAAACCTCAATAAGAAAATGGCGGTTCCTTCTTAAAATTTTAATTACAATTTATTAGGGTGAAACGGTGCTTTATCGAAACTCGGACTACAATTCCCAGACTAAGTTTCTAAAATGCAAATTCATTAATTAAAAATTAATGGTGATGTGGAGCACTTTTTTGCTAGCGCGTGCTTTTTGTGACGACTGGTTCATTTTTATTAATAATTAAGATGCCTCTTACGCACGTAGCACGTGCAAAGTGAACAGTTGGTTGATTTTTATTTTTAGGTTGTGTGTTGCACGAATGCGCGTGAAAAAGGTGGGTGAATAAAGTTTATTTTAGCAATTAATTGTGGTTAAGGGGGTAATCAAAATAAATAAAGCTCACAAAATAAATACCTGGTAGGGGTGTATATGCAATAGATTGAATGCACACAAAGTAATCCCCCAAAAGCAAAGAATCTAGTCAAACAAAAACAAAGACCCCTAAGACTGAAAAAAATAAAGCACCTTAGTGTTTTATTTTATTTTTTATTTTATTTTTATTTTATTTTACATTTTGTTTGTTTTGTATTTTAGGTGTGTTTGTTTTATGTATATAGTTTGGTTTGGTTAACTTGTTTTGTTTTTTTTTTCCTATTGTGTTTTTTTTTAATTAAATAATAATTAAATCAAAATATATATCACATGGATACATTATGAATTTTCAACTATCTAGCAGGTGTGCACAATGTATGTTAATTCAGCCATGATTTTCAGCTGATTTTTAGGATTTAAAATGAATTTTTATGATGTCTAGTATTCAAATTAGGGTTTTTTTTACTTCAAGGAATATTTTTTACTTTTATAAAAATATTTTTTTGATTGAGAAATTAGCGGGAAAAAGAGTAGGGGAGTTTGTGGAAATTTTTTGGATTTTTTCGAATTTACTTCTGAATTTTGACTAATTTTTAATGAAATTTACGCATTGCTCATGTAATTTTGAAGTAATTTTCAGATTTTGAATTTTTTTGCAATTTATTTGTTTTAATTTTCACCTTAAAAATATTCCAAATAACTGTAAAAATATTGGTAAATTTTCTTTAAAATTTTATTTTAAATGAATTTTTGGAAAATTTTATGTTTTTTCTATTTATTTTTATGTATTTTTATATATTTGTGGGTTGGAAAATACAAGGCGGTACCCAAGCTGCGTGTGAACAGCGATGACTGCGTGTGAACGGCGGGTTTGCAATACTCCACCGCACGGACAAGTAGGAAGCGCGTGCTCGCGCGTAAACACCTGCTAGCACACCCGTACTTAGCAGAAAAAATAACGGAAGAGAAATGTAAGAACGGGGGCTAATTGAGTAGATTAAGTGAATTAGGTTAGCTTAGTCAGATAAAATCAATGAAGTTAATTTAGTTGAATAAATCAATTAAGCGAGTTAAATTAAGCGAGGTCAATTAAGTTTGGTTAGTCTAGGTAGGTCAGTTAAGTCGAGGTAAATCAAGTCTGGTTAGGTTAGTCAGGGCTGATTAGGTTAGTCTGAGTTAGTCTAGTCTAGTTAGTTTAGTTAAGTTAGGGTAGTCTAGTTTAGTTAGTCTAGTTAGGGTAGTCATTCAAGTCTAACCAGGTGTGGTTAGACTAACTAACCAGGGTTAGTTAGTGGGTGGGTCAACTTAACTAGGGTTAAGGTAGTGGGGGGAAGTCAACTAACTAGGGTTAGGTTAGTGGGGGGGTCAACCAACTGTAGTTAGGTTAAGGGGGGGTCAATTAATTGTAGTTAGGTTAGTGGGGGGGTCAATTAACTCTAGTTAGGTTAAGGGGGGGTCAATTGAATGTAGTTAGGTTAAGGGGGGGGGGGGTCAATTAACTCTAGTTAGATTAAGGGGGGGGTCAATTAACTCTAGTTAGGTTAAGGGGGGGTCAATTAACTGTAGTTAGGTTAGTCACTAACTAGGGTTACTTAATTACTAACTAAGATTAGTTAATGGCTAACTAAGGTTAGTTAAGTACTAACCAGGGTGGTAGTTGTGCAGGAGGAGGAGGAGGAGGAGGAGGAGGAGGAGGAAGAGTTGGAGGAGGAGGATGGTGGGGGAGGAGGAGAAGGGAGAGAAGGAGGAGGAGGGGGAGAAGGAGGAGTGATAGCCGAAAGAGACATCGGGCGTCAGGCAACGGAGGCGCTGTGGGCGAGCGTGGACGACGGGCAACCGAGGGTGGGCAGCGTCGACTTCCAACGCGAGCGAGCGAGCGGCGTTGCGGGCGGGCGTGGACGACGGAGGCGCTGCAGGTGGCAGAGGGAGAAAGAGGAGGAGGCAGGTGCAGAGGCTATCAGAGAGAGAACCAGGGAGAGAGGAAGAGGAGAGAGAAGACTGTAGAGGAGAGAGAAAGACTACAGGAAGAGAGAGAATAAGAGTGAGGAGGAGAGAGAAATACTAGATTTGGAGAGAGAAAGACAAGAAAGATGAGGAAGCCATAGAAGCTGTGAGCAAGAAGGGAGAGAAAGACTGTAATTGTATTAATGTGTCAAAAAGATATGAAAAATTACATCTTCTCTCCTTTTATACCAATGTCAGTGTGACATGGCATATTATCAACATTTTTAACTATTCCCAACTTCTTACAATCCATCCCTTCCCAAAAGTTTTTGTCCTAAAAAACAAACCTAGAAACAACTAGAGAGGAGATGGATAGAACAAAGTACTACTCTGTTTTATAGCTTTACAAATGGGAAATGAATGAAGAATGACCATTACAAGAGCTGAATTTGAAGAACGGAAGTAAGGCTCAACTATATACATGATTTGAAGTACTTCAGAAGAAAATGGAGCCATAAAATCTTCAACAAATAGTCCCAGAACAAAGTAGACAGCTTGCTGAATAAACAGTCCCTGCTGCTGGACCAAATCTGCCATAACTTTTGATAGAAGTGTCCAAATGAGATGTACCATATATCAAAACGAAGCTCTTAAAGATTACTTTAAGCCCATGTAGATAGCTTGATTCTGAAAATTAGGTACAATAAAAACTGTTCTAAAACAGCGTGCTGTCCTGAACCAATCTGCATCAATACTAGCTCCATAAGCAATAGGCTTCAGCTATCAATGTCTCCCTCAAGTATGGATACTCATCCAATATAGAATCAGGTCTCCAAGAAGCCTCTTCAGAGGGTAAACCTCTCCATTTGATCAAATATTCCACAATAGAACGTGATCGAAGCTTCTTTTCACGCTGACCTATAACAGCCTCTGGGATGTACTGAACAAGACCATCTTCATCAATAGGTGGCAGCTCATCAATTATATCCACTGGATCACCATAATAGGGCTTGAGCTGACTAACATGGAAGACGTTATGAATCTTTGTAGAAGAGGGAAGCTCTAGTTTGTATGCCAAATCTCCAATCTGGTTAAGGATCCTGTAAGGGCCATAAAATCTATGGGCAAGCTTATTACTGGATCCATCTTTCAACGTAGAGTACTTGGATTTGGGCACCTTCAACAAAACCAGCTCTCCTTCTTGAAACTCTAAAGGCCTCCTCTTCTCATCAGCATACATCTTCATTTGATCTTGAGCCTTCCTTAGATTCACCTTGCATTGTTGAAGAAGGGTCTGCATTCTTTCCAACTCTTCCTTCCCATGAGGATTGATCTTTTCATTAAAGATGACTGTGGGTAAGGGCACCTTGTAACCATACAAAGCCTCAAAGGGTGAAACTCCTATGCTCGCATGAGTGGAATTGTTATAAGCAAACTCAGCCAGGTGTAACCAAGAATCCCATGATGTTTGGACATCATAGCAAAAATGGTGAAGATAAGTCTCCAACCATTTATTAACTCTCTCTGTCTGTCCATCAGTTTGGGGATGATAAGCCGTAGATGGAGCCAACTTAGTGCCCATAGATGTAAATACCGCTTGCCAGAAGTTACTCATAAACTTTGAGTCCCTATCATGGACAATCACCTGCGGTAATCCATGTAGTCTAAAAATATACTCCATAAACTGATTGGCCACTTGAGAAGCAGTAAATTGAATTTTTATTGGGATAAAATGAGCTACTTTGGTGAGTCTGTCAACCACCACATAAATACTATTCCACCCCTTCTTGGTAGTAGGTAAGCTAGTGATAAAGTCCATAGTAATATGAGTCCATTTACCCGTAGGAATAGGCAATGGCTGTAACAAACCTCCTGGCTTATGGGTGCTATCCTTATTTTGTTGAAAGGCATACACTTCATAACGAAGTCCTTGACATCTTTCCACAGTCCTTTCCAATAAAAGCTCTTGCTGATCCTGTCATAAGTCTTGAAAACTCCCAAGTGTCCAGCTAAAGGCGAAGAATGTAACTCCTCCATAATGTTCCGCTTGAAAGAAGAAGTAGAGGGAATAACAATCTTGCCCTTCCACCAAATAAGACCATTTTTAAGCTGGTAATGCGAGTTTTCTTCCATAAGACCTTGCTGTAATTTCTGAAAGATTTGGCTGAATTCCTCATCTAAAAGATAGGCCTCCTGTAGTTCTTCAATCTAATCATTATGTAGTTCTGTCATGGCTGACACTTTGCAGGCCCACATACGAGAAAGAGAATCAGTCACTATGTTATCTTTGCTCCTTGTATGAGTGATGTCAAAGTCATAATTTTGTAATGTAGCTACCCATCGTCGTTGCTTTGGAGTGAGATTTGACTGAGTAAGGAAATACTTGAGTACCCGATGATCACTATGTACTCTGAATCGGCTGCCATATAAGTAATGGTGCCATTTCTTGATTACATGCAGGATAGCCAACATTTCCTGGTCATAAACATTCATGGCCATCTCCTTATCTGTAAGCTTACGGCTCTCAAATGTAATTACTCCATTCTCCTGAAGCAAAACAGCCCCAATGCCACGGCCACTAGCATCACACTGTATAATAAACTCTTTGGAGAGATCCGGGCATACTAGGATAGGAGCAGAAGTAAGTAATTCCTTTAACTGGTTGAAGCTGCTATCTGCAAGAGCATCCCAAAAGAAAGCCTCTTTCTTCAACCTATCAGTCAAAGGAGCTGCAATTGCTGCATAATGCTTTATAAATCGGCGATAGAATGAAGATAGACCAAGAAATCCTCTAAGAGAGGTAGTAGTAGTAGGCGTTGGCCAATCTCTTATGCATTGCACCTTCTTGGGATCAGCCTGTATTCCTTTTTCACTGACTATATGCCCCAAGTATTCCACTTCAGTCTGCAACAAAGAACACTTCTTCTTCTTAGCAAAAAGCCTATGATGTCTTAACACATCAAAAACCTTCCTCATATGTCACAAATGATCCTGTAAAGTCTTGCTATAGATCAAAATGTCGTCAAAGAACACCAAGACAAACTGAAAGAAGAAAGGTTGCAAAATCTTATTCATCAGGCTTTGAAAGGTAGCTGGAGCGTTTGTAAAACCAAATGGCATCACCAAGAAATGATAGAGCCCACGATCAGTCCTAAAAGTAGTCTTGACTTCATCACCCTCTCTCATGCGAGTCTAATGATACCCTGATCTCAAATCAATCTTCGTGAAAAATCGAGCCCCCTTAAGTTCATCGAGCAAATCATCAATCCTGGGTATAGGATACTTGTTCTTCACTGTTATCTTATTGAGATCCCTGTAGTCAATGCACATTCTGAAAGATCCATCTTTCTTTTTGACTAACAGGACTGGAGATGCATAAGGTGAAGAACTTGGTTCAATGAATCCCATTTCAAGAAGCTCTTTGATTTGCTTGGCTACTTCCTCTCGTTCACATTTTGATAGTCTGTAAGGTGGCTTATTGATTGTCTTTGAGTTGGGCTCCAAATCAATGGGGTGATCCACCGCTCTCTTAGGAGGCAATGAAGTAGGTACTTCAAACAAATCTCTATACTCCTCAAGAAGAGTTGTCAAGGCTGGATGGTTTGCTGAATTATTGGGCTGATCTTGTGTTTCTCTGTTTAAATGCAAAACAAATATCTGTGAGCACTTCTTGTACTCTCTCTTGAGTTGTTGAATGGTGATAAGCTGAAAATCAGATCTACTAGGAAATCCCTGTAAATGGATGAGCTGTCCATTGGAGAAAAACTCCATATATAACTGTGAGAAATCCATAGTGATCCTGCCTAATGTCATCAACCAATCACAACCAAGTACAATATCTATGGGCCCCATTTCCAAAGTGATCAGGTTTACTTTGACTTCAAAATTTTCAGCCAACTGCAAAGAAACCTGTGGGCAAATCTGTGTGTTGATTTCTTCTTCACCATTAGCCAGTTGTACTCTAATGGGCTGATGTAAGTCTATAGGAGCACAATTTAACTTGTCCATGATGGACTTATTGACAAAACTATGAGTACTGCCACTATCTATCAGGATGAACACTGGCTTTCCACATATGCTTCCCTTCATATGAAGTGTATTAGGGCTATTAGATCCCGTCCAAGCATCCATAGAGATAGAACAATTAGTGGCAGCAAGCGACTCATCACAAGATCCACCAGGGTCAAACGGAACATCTCCACCTGGATCAAAAGGAAAAGAGTCGGCTGGATCATAAAAGTACTCCTATCCAATGTCCTCCTTAAGATCTTC
Source organism: Lygodium microphyllum (assembly GCF_053477565.2). Taxonomy (NCBI): domain Eukaryota; kingdom Viridiplantae; phylum Streptophyta; class Polypodiopsida; order Schizaeales; family Lygodiaceae; genus Lygodium; species Lygodium microphyllum. The sequence continues at coordinate 114,260,129 of NC_141154.1, read as the reverse complement.
ATTTTTAGCATTGATTGCCATTGCATTAGCTTCATCTATGTCATCTTCAAAGTCCTCAAAAACTAGCATACTCTGAAGCTTTGGCTTGACATTTTTGTATACACACTTTGAAGCATGATCAGGAGTATACTTTTCTCCACACTTGAAGCATAAACCCTTGTCCTTCCTTTCCTTGTAAAGATCCATGGGAATAGATTTAGGATTTGTATTAGCTGAAGTGGACTTAGGCTTGTTGTCACCCTGCTTAAATTCAACCTTTGGACTGTTTACTGTCCTGAAATTACTTTGAAATCTAGAAGCATTGAATGGAGGATAAGTTGGTACCCGTAAGCTCCCACTAGGCATATGATTGCTGCCATAAATGTTACCAACTTGTCCCTGCTTTAAAACAGTCCTTGGCTGTCCATAACTTGGCTGAAATGAAGACTCTTTCCTATACTTTATTCCATAGCGCTCCGCAAGCTCAATAGCCTTGAAGAGTGAAGTAGGATTTTGCGCCATAACATCAGCTGACAAATATGGCTCTAAACCATACATAAACTTATGAAGCTTGGCCTCATCACTGATGCTTTCCACATACATGGTCAAGTTGAGGAATTGGTTTGTATATTCTCTTACACTTAGGCCCCTTTGTTTCAAACCATACCATCTCCATGCTAGCTTCTCTTTTTCAAGAGGCGAAACAAAGACTTCAACCATAAGTGCCTTGAAAGCTTCCCAATTCTCAATAAGTACATTCTCTTTCTTGATATACCTCCACCAAGTATGGGCAAATCCTTCTAAGTGCAAGGAAGCAAAGTGAATCTTCATATCATCAGTTTTAGGATATATATCAAAGTAGGACTCCATCTTAGAGGTCCATTCCTCTAATTCTGATGATGAAGATGACTGGCCATTGAATTTGGCTAAAACAATTTTGTCCTTGAATTCTCTTTCATGAAAGGGTTGCTGTCCCAAAATTGGCTTATCAAGATTTCCAAGTACAGAACCTCCAAATTGAGACTGAAATCTTCCAACAGGTGGCTGAGAATTACCATGTAATCTTCCTATTGGTAAAGTACCCCTGGAATTTTGAGTATGCAGTCCAAAAGCTTGAGTATTGGCTCCATTCAAACTGCCCCAATAGTCATCATGCCTTTGTGAAGCTTCTCCTACTTCATACTGACTATTTGGAATGCCTCTTCTTTCAATAATCCCATTTCCATGACCATTCTGGTTAGATGGCTGAAGTGGGACTGAAGGGCCACTATTTGAACAAGCCTTCTCATTAACTTCCTTTGATGCCTTTTGCAACTACATAAATTTAGCAATTTGTGCCATGAGTTATTCGTTGGATTCTACCAACTTATCAATAGAAGCCTTGGTCTGATCAGTAGATTGAACCATCTGCTCCATTCTTGACAAGATGGCCTCATGTCGTTCCCTATGTCTTTGTTCATGGGCACACAAAGTATTGTTGAGCAAACTGACTTCTCCTTGTTGTTGAAGCTCTTCAGGGTTCTCTTGAAGTGTGCTATCAACACGTAGGTATCTTTTTATTTTATTTTTTTGTTTTCTTTCTTTGTTTTCTTTTCTCTTTTTTAAAAATAAATAATAATTCATGTCTTATTGATGGCTTTTTTTTTCTTCCTTCTTTGTTGTTTGTTTTTGTTTTTTTTTGGGTTTTTTTTTTCTTCTTGCTGTCTTCTTCTTTTTTTTCATTTTGTTTTTTGTTTCTACGTGCTTGGTTTTTTTAAAAAATTTATTTGGTTTGCTTTGTTTGATTTATTTATGTTTTTTTTTTTGGTTTTGTTTTGTAGATTTATGTATGATAATGATTATGTATGAGATTGTGTTTGTTTGATTTTTTAAATTTTTTTTTCTCTTTGTGGGCTTGTGGGTTGTGTTGATTTTTTTGTTTTTTTAAGGGAAAAAGAAAAATAAAATAAATAATGAAATGGAAAATGGAGGGGCAAGAAGCACACCCCCGGCTCGTGCGCATACGCGGGCAGGGGTAAAAAAATTTGCAATGACGGGGCCAAATGGGCAGGGATGGTGACACGCAAGTCATAGACGCCATAGGGGCGTCTAGAGGCGCATAAAACCAAAAATAGGTGCGTTCACACGCGAGGCGAGAAACGTGGTCACAAGGAAAAAATGAAGAAAATTTAATAAAATCTAAACCGTTCGTTGGATCAAAAATTTGAAAAAAGAAAAAATGTGTCGAAAGACGAGGAAAAATGTTGGAAACATGCATCATGGGTTCCGGGGCAAAATCAGGGTGTTCACATGGGAGAAACGCATAAAACAAACCCCAAAACACATACGGGTATTAATATCAGAAAATCCGTGCATCAAAACGAAGTGCAGAAAGAAGGAAAAGTGTGCAAAATAAGGTCGGCAACAACCCTATCATGACAAAACACCGTTCCAATCAAGATAGGATGCGTTCACATGGAAAAAACCCCAAAAATGGGCTTGAAAATGGACTCGAAAATTAATACGGGAAGAACCGTGCCTTGGAATAGTGGGTGGTAAAAAGAAAAAATGTTTGCAGGAAAGTAATTCATAGGTTGGTGTGTCAAAACTTAGTTTTGGGGAAATTAGGAGGGGTTCAAGTGGAAAAAACACGAAAAATGCATTTGAAAACACTCAGAAAAATTAATAACTTAAAATACAAAAGTTGGAAGAGGGGGGAGAAAAAAGGAAAAAGTGGGGGAAAGACTGGCATGACAGAACCATCAAATCAAACTAGAATTTCGGTGAAAATAGGGCAAGTTCACATGGAAAAATGTGAAAAATAGGCACGAAAAAGGCCCAAAAACCCGCAAAATTTAATAACGGATGAATCTTGCATCGGAATGACATGAAGTAAAAAGGAAAAGTGTCAGGGGGAATAGGTAGGACATGGTTCGCACAGCAGATTAGGGTTCGGAAGCAATAAAGACACATTCACATGGAAAACCATCTATTTTACAAGAATTGCTTTAAAAATTAATAACTTAAGAATCGTATATCGGAATAGGAATTGGTAAAAAAGAAAAATAGAAAATTTAAAGAGATGAATAGGTCCGTAAGGTTGGATTGAGTGTTTGGTAAACGTAAGGTCCGTTCGTAATGAAAGAAGCGCAAAACCAAGAATAAGGACAAATGGTCAAGAAACAACCTCGAGGACAGGGTGAAATAGAATAGAAGAGTGGAAAAGGGACCCCGTCAGGGTAAACTGAAGTCACGGCATAAATGCATGATCAGAACAGGGTATATGCATGGGGGTATGCAACTTGGACGCGCAGGGACGCGTCCCCACACTTAAAACCTTAGTAGGAAGGGTAAATCCAACATCAAGAACCTGAGTACCTCACATCAGACCAACCCCAACATCCCCACACTTAAGACATAACCATCACTGAGAAACAGAAGGTGTAGGGTTATAAAAACTTGGCTCATATTGCTGAGGAGGAATGCCGCCTATCGAGGTTACGTCTTGTATCGTTGTCAGCTACATGAGATAACAAGGTATCTTCACAGCATTCGTCCAACGCCCTTTGTGGTAGGGACCATGCGGCAACACCCAGGGAGGTAGCTGGTTGAAGGAATCACAGGAAATTCGTCGATGGCGAGGAATATTACACTCAACTCACGAGCACTCAAATGGAATGAAAGAACAGTCACTCCCCCCATTACTAATATCACTCGAGAAAATAATGATGAAAACCCAGAGCTCATACCTGGTTTAGAACTCAACAAGGGGATGGTGTGAAGAGAGTATGCTGCCAGGGTGCACAATTGATGGTGCATTAGTACGTCCAACCTCGTCTGGCATAGGTGCAAGGAGGAAGGCCAGGGAGCCTTGTAGTGCAGTGTATAGAACAGAATGATGTGTCCTGCGTGCTGATGGCAAAGACCCAACCCGTGGGTGCGTAGGGAAACGGGAACGTACCTGACTCCAATGGTCATAACGTCCCTCAATCCTCACCTCTCAATAATTGATTGAAGAAACTCCAGTCACACTCAGCCCACCCTCTGTCTCACCCATTGATGTAATCCTCACTGTCACTTGTGCAAAAGTTGTATGCCTTGTGCGCATTTGATGGTGCAACCGTGTATCTCGCCCTGTGCCAGCATACAGTGCAAGAAGGAAGGCCATGGAGCCTTATGGTGCAGTGCACAGGAACAGATCGTGCTTTGTGCATTGAGAGGCCCATCCCATGCGTGCAACACTCTGTTCACACATCTCACCTCTCATTTGATTTAAGGGAAAATACTGATCACTCCCCCCACCCTCTGTCTCACTCTCTGATAGATACAGAGGGCATCCCATACTCATGTCCCCATCCTGTTGGGATGAAAGCTCACATCACTTAAGGGGTTGATGATGAAGATCATGTCAGCTGTTGTTGTCATCAAGATCTTGAAGACGAGGCATACCGAGGGAGGCAGCCTACAATTCTCATTCTTCAATGATTGTAAGAAGAGTCATTTATTAAGAAGGGCCGACAGATTGATATTGTAGAGACAGCGCACCAAGGGAGGTGGCTTCAAATTACTTGCTGAAGAGGTTCTGCTGGTGATGAGTCAGCTATCCTGAACTGCGGGGTGTTACCACCTTTTCCACAGTTAGCTTCCCGCCCAAGGGTGTTTCCACCTTTTCTTGGAACGAGGCTTGTTATGACAGGGAATTTCTTCCTTTTCTCCCATAACAGTTTGTTTCTTTTTTTATTTTTTGTTTTGTGTTTTCTTTTTCTTTTTCTCTCTTTTTTTTGCTTTCTTTTTCCTTCTTTTTTTTCATTAAGAAAGAGAATGGTAGAAATACCATATGTGAGGACCAAGCTCACCACCATTGTTGGATCAGACGAGAAGAGGTTGAGATGTTTCTACAAGGTGTTAGCAGAACGAGACCGCCTCATGAGAAGAATCATAAGGGCTATCAGAAGCACGACGAGAAGGATAGTGCGATGCCCAAAGGGGAAAGGATAGGTCAATTGTGATTGTCAAGATCCCCAAGGAGGAAAGTACTTATTCAGGCAATAGCCATTGATCAGGAAAGGATCATCAGAGGCATCAACGGTCTGCACCTGAACAGAGCCGTTAGGATTGACAGCAAGTACCTTATACGAGCCCATCCACCATTGTTGAAGCTTGCCAGGAAACTTGCCAAATCTCGAATCATAGGCTAGGACAAGATCACCTTCTTTGAACTCCTTGTGCTTGATGAAGCTGTCATGATAGGCCTTGCATCGCACTTGAGTGGTTTCCATGCACTGTAGGGCCATCCGTCGTATCTCATCCAAGCATTCCAAGTGCAGGAGACGGCATTGTAGTGACTCATCATTGCCCAAGCGTTCTTTAACTGCCACTCGCAAAGAGGGCAATTCCATCTCAATAAGGAAGACGGCTTCTGTACCATATACTAGCTGGAAAGGGGTCTGTCCTGTAGCTGCCTTATGGGAGGTTCTGTACACCCAGAGGGCCTCTGTAAGTCGATCGTCCTAGTCACGATGATGTGTGGCAATCGTTCTTGTCAGAATCGAGCAAACAATGCGATTGGTGACTTCAACTTGGCCATTGGCTCTGGGGTAATAAGGAGTGGACTTGCGATGGCGAATCTTATACAGCTCAGTCAGCTCCTCCATGATTTTGTTAAGGAAATGAGTACCTCTGTCACTTACCAGCATGAGGGGACTGCCAAAACAGGTGATAATATTCTCGTACATGAATAGGGCGATATTGTTACCATCGTCCCGCTTCAGGGCTTTAGCTTCACACCACTTTGTGACATAATCTATACATACTAAGATGTATCTCTTCTGCCTCCGTCTGGTGGGTGGATCAATGGGACCCATAAAATCAATCCCCCACTTCTCGAACGGCTTTAGGGGACGAATGGGTTGCAGTGGCATGGCACTTGTCTTGGTGGGCTTCCCCATTCGCTGACAAGCATCACATCTCTTATAGTAATCATATGCATCCTTGTGGAGGGTTGGCCACCAGTATCCTGCTAATAGAGCCTTCCTGGCTGTCGCTTCTCCTGTGAAGTGTCCACCACATGGTTCGTCATGGCATGCTTTCAATACTATGCCAATTTCATCCCCTATAACACATCTTCGCAACACTTCATCTTTGCCTCTCTTGTACAGTGTACCGCCTAGCAAGGTGTAGGGGGACTAATTCTAGCAGAAGCTTCTTCTTCTCACGGCTTGAGATGCCAGGAGGATACTGTTGAGTTGCAAGGAGATTGGCTATGTCTGCATACCAAGGAGTAACTGTTTCAACTAGAAACAAGGAAGCATCAGGAAGGTTTGGATCATCTTGTTCCTCTTCTTCTGATTGAGGGATCCGTGATAGATGATCAGCTAGGACATGTGAATAGCCAAGCTTAGTTATTTTACCATTTCAAAATCAAACTCCTAGAATAGGAGTAACCATCTTATTAGTCGTCCTTTAACATCTGCCTTGTTCATCAGAAAGGACAGGGCTTCATGATCCACATAGAACTTGAAATGCGTTGACAGTAGATAGCGTCGAAACTTCTTCAGTGCAAACACCATTGCTAAGCATTCAAGCTCTATCACTGTGTAGTTCCGTTCCCTATCAGTGACCTTTCGGCTTGCATAATATATTGGTTAATCTAATTTAGAGGGGCCCTTTTGACATAGGACAGCACCTAGCCCTTGAACCAATGCATCAATGTGCACATGGAACTCCTTCGTCCAGTCAGGAGGCTGTAAGATAGGTGCTTGGATAAGGCACTATTTTAGGATATTAAAGGCCTCTTCACAGTCATCAATCCAAAGGAAATCAGCTTCTTTCCTTAGGAGCTTGGATAGAGGGGCTGCCTTGGTTGCAAAATGTGCAATAAATCTTATGTAGTAGCCCACATGGCCAAGAAATCCTCTCAATTTATTGAGGTTTGTTGGTGCTGTTAAGGCGGCAATCTTCTCAATCATTGCCAGGTCTGTTGCAATCCCTTGTGCAGAGACAATATGGCCTAGGAGAACTCCTGATGAGATGCCAAAGACACATTTGTCGGGGTTGAGAGAAATCCCATACTCTCGGCATTTGTCAAAATGTTGCTCTAGGTGTCCCCAGTGCTCACGAATCAAGATATAGACACAGAAGTCATCAAGATACACCTCAATGAAATCATGCAGATGATTCTGGAAGGCTGCCATCATTACTCGTTAGAAGGTGGTAGGAGCATTATAGAGCCCAAATGGCATCACTCTATAGGCATAAGTCCCCCATTCTGTGGTGAAGGTTGTTTCAGATTGGTCCTCTTCTGCGATTTGGACTTGGTTATATCCGTTGAATCCATCCAAGAGGGAATAAAGCTCATGGCCTGTCACTGTGTCCAACAGTTGGTATGTAAAAGGGATAGGGAAATGATCCTTCTTCATCTTCGAATTGAGCTTTCGAAAGTCGACACATATTCGAAGTTTCCCGTTCTTCTTAGATACTACCACAATGGGCGAAACCCATTCACTGTTAGCCACGGGATAAATGAACTCTGCTTCAAGAAGTTTCAATAATTCGGCCTTCACCAGAGCGGAATAATTAGGATTCATGTGCCTTTGTCTTTGCCTTACAGGTTTGGCATCAGGCTCTAGGTCAATGTGATGTTGGCATACTATGGGATCAATCCCCTTGAGGTCTTTGTATGACTAAGCAAACACATCTAAGTTCTCCTTAAGAAGGTCTCGTAGGACCACTAATTCTCCTTCTGGAAGATTGAGACCACTTTTAAGTGACATTCAATACCATCAGTATCCAAGAATGTCACTTGTATTTCACCTTCCACTTTGTGGATAAATGTCCCATGGATTGCTTTTGGATAGAGGTCTGACTGTTTCAAGAGATTAGTATCCTCGTTTGACATTCCGCTAGAACCAGTGTCCTCCTTCTGAACAGATGACTCCTTTGTCTGTTTAGGTTGTTGGAAGGGTATTAGAGCTTTGTTTGCTTCTGTGTGCGTGGTGATTTCTTCTGGACTCAGGGATTCATCTTCCGAAGATGCATCCAGGAATGTCACATAGCACGAACCTTCTAGAAGCCGAGGCCTTGATGGCTCTAGCTTCTGTTGGCAGGGGGCATCATCTTCATCTTTTCTCTGGACTGAACAATCAAGGCGACAGGAGCCACTGGTGAATGTAATTTTTATACTTTTAATCCCTTGCTTATACCGATTTTGCATACTTTGTGGTCCATTGGCCAACCCAAATGGAACCATGGCCATTCCATCCAGCACCCTGAGATCTTCGGCCTTTGAGGTCTCTGTAGGGACATCAACAAAATCATCCTCTATCAGAGGAAATTCTTCATCTGCACTTTCATAACCTGCTTCATTTTCTTCCTCATCATTTTCATCCTCTTTCTCTGGAGACTCTGTCTCTGCTTCTGTAGAGGCTCTGTAGGAGAAGAACAGATCTTCTACCTCTGCATCTGCTTCTGCTTCTGTCACCGCTTCTGACTCTGCTTCTGGCTCTAGCTCTATATCTATTACTGTCTCTGTATTCGCTCTGTCTCTGTTTTGTATCTGCTCTGCCTATGTATTGTCTCTGCTTTGTAACTGTACTATCTCTGTATTGTCTCTGCTCTGTCTCGACTGTCATGTAACAGGGAGAACAGTACATCCATGCTTCTATGTCACTATCAGAGGTGATTTCAGAAGTTAATTCTAGTTGAGGCAAGAGTTATTCACCCATGGACAAGGATTTTACTTCCCTTGGACAATTGGCTTATAGTGCCCACTGTTAGGGACTGTGCCTCTGTTTTCTTAGGAAAGATCTACTTAACAGCCTCTTCAACTCCTGATGTACCATCGGTTACCTCATTGGAGGAGTCAGTTATGACTTTAATGGATGTGGATCCATTGCGTTTTTGTGATGCATACAGCTTTAACGTCGCTTTGTTGGGTCCTCTGCCTAGGGTTAAGGTTCCTTTGAACTAGTCCGTCCTGGCTCTTACTTCAAAAAGCCAAGGTCTTCCCAACAGCAGAGGGTATGAGGTCCCGTAAGAATTTGGTTTGACCACCATGTATGTCAACCAATAGTCTACTCCTGCAAGGGTTGTTTTTACGTATGGGAGGATGCCCAATGGTTTGACTCTGCTTTGGTCTGCCAATCTGATAAGCCACTGAATAGGTTGAATTCCTTGCAACCCTAAGTCCTTCATTGTCACATCCGTCATTATGTTTATTGATGAGCCTCCATCAATCAATGCATCTAAAATAAAACACCCTTCTATCCATACACTAATCTCTAGGGTTCCAGGATCTAGGAAGACATTAGCCACATCTACTTCCTTTACAGGCTCCGAGATCTTATTAGTCTTGGTCGCTGTTGAAGGAGTGATTCTTAGTCCACGTCTTCTTGTCAAGATTCTTTTGAATTTCTTTTGGTAGCTGGGAGACAACATCAGCAACTGCCGAAATGTTAAGTTTGGTTTGAAAGTGTCTAGGTCTTTGACCAAGTCATAATCTTTGATAGGATCCATAGGCTTCTCTAGCCTGCTGGGGAATGGGGCTACACCCATTTTCATATTTCCTTTTTCTTCTAACAATTTCAGTATCGGCACTTCCTCTATTTCTGGAAGTGCTTCTATATCATCTATCTCGTGGGTCTCTGATCCTGTCTCTGGGACTATCTCTGTAACTCTTTGTGGCGCTACAGTACTCTGTACTGCACTGTTCTGTTCTGTATTGCTCTATCCCTATGTTGGTAAATTGAACTTCACAGTCTTGGCAAGAGAGTTATTTTCATTTTGAACAACTGGTTCCTTCTTCTTGGTGGGCGTAACAACAAAAACTTCCAACTCTACCAAATTGGAGGTAGGCTCTTGTACCTTCTGTTGGCTATCAGTGGCATTGGCCTTTACAGAGGGACTGGACTTGGATAGTCCTTTGTAGTGTGGCCTTCACCTTTGCATCGACTGCATAAGGGCTTGTAATCCACAGATCGTCTAGGGTTTGGACAATTATGGGAGATATGTCCCTTTTCTCCACACCTATAACATTTTACCTCTGATCTCTGACCACTGCCAGACTGTCGTCCTTTGTAACTTTGAGAGGGAAACCTCCTTGGACCGAAATTAGGACCAAATTCCCTAGGCTTTGGTCCAATATCCTATGTTGTCATTTTAGATTCCAACAAGTTGAATCTTACATTTTCATCCTTTTGTCTTCATTCATGCATCTCTTTCAGAGAGCAAATATCCTTTGTATGGTTCTTTCGCAAACAGTAGGAATAGAAGGCTCCATGAATGGTTGGTTTTTGGGTACATTCAGTGGCTAAATGTTCCGCTTGATGACACTTTCTGCACCATGTATTAGAGCGCATCACATCTCTTCCAGCTCTCGCAGGAGTGGATATATTGGTGGTATTCACCTTCAGCGTCTGTAGCTGCTTTGTAATCACATCTAGAAGCTCTTTCTTTATACTTGCAACTGAGTTGGATAAGTAATCCTTTAGATTTTCACTTCCTGAAGTACTTATACTGGGATTTTGGGAAGCTTCTGTAATTAGTGCATACATTGGTTGGGTCGATCCAAAAGTCCTCTATTATGGCTCTGATTCAGAGCTCCTGTTGAGACTTGGGGTTGTTGATTCCAGTTGGTAGGGTTCCACTGTTGTTGAGTCACCATTGGAGGAATTGTTGTTGTGGTTGTTTTGAGGCACTGTCGTCTGCGGTGACCACATTGGGTTAGGTGCATTATATTGTGGTACTGTTTGCATCTAGGAATAGGGGTAGGGAACTAGCCCTAGGACTGCGTTTGGTGGGTATACCATTCATCGCATGGGAGGAGGTAGGACTCCTCTTCCTGGAGTCATTGATAGCCTTGCTTCAACTTTGTCATACAATCTTGCACCTTCCACTGCAGCTTGTAGATTGACTAGTCTTCTCAATTCCACGAATTTGCGAACTTCTGGTTGTAGGCCTCTAAGAAACACTCCTTTTTGGATCCCTTCATCCAAATGATGGTTAGTCCATCTCTTCAGGATGGATTCCATTCGCGAAACATAAGCTTCTACTCTTTCTCCAGAGGATTGACTTAGGTTCATGAACTCCTCTCGCATTTGCTCTTCGAAACCTTCACGTCTGAATTTTAGTGAGAAAGGCCAACTTCAAGTCGTCCCATGTGCCAAAAGTTCCTGCTGCTTGTCTCTCATACCACTGAAACGCCGCGCCCTTGAAAGTGGCGGGGAATATTGCTAAACAATGCTCAGGGGTTCTGGCATTGTTAGCCACACATGCTACCATGAATTTCGCTACATGAAGATCAGGGTCTTCATTGTACTCTCCCTTAAAAACTAGCAATGGGACTACATTTGCTAGCCTATCATCAATATTTCTAGGACGAATCTGACTAGGAAGGGGACCTTGAGTCGCCATGGGGACTTTTGTAAAGAGTGCTTTTAGGGCGTCAAAGGAGGCTTCTACTGCAAGCTCGTTCTCAGCTTTGATTTTTGCATTCTCTCTTCTCATGTACCTCTGGACTCGTTCTAACGCTTGCCTCTTTATTGCGTCATTCATCAAGGGGTTGGCTCCAACCAATTGGTCTGTACTCAACAGGATAGTATTAGAGAGGGCTTCAATCTCTCAGGGATTCTCTAGCCAACATCTCCTCTACTTCCTTCTTTTCAACATCTCTGAATTCGGCTTTCAAACCACTATAGAGGGGAACATATTCTGTCAAAACTCATTCTTCTTAGGATCATTGTTGCGTCATTATAATAATGCCAGCTTCTGAAGGTTTCAACACTGTATGTTGTGAAAAACACTCTATCTACCAAATTCCAGTGGGTTGCTAATTGGACAAATAGAAGATTGTTAGTGCACCAAGCATCCCACGTATCTTGCCGTTGAGCATCCACAAACAAGTTCCAACACTTTTCCTTCTTGTCTTCATGAACCTCCACAGACCAAGACTCCTGAAGTTTCTTCACAATCTCCCACTTGATGATGCCAGGAAACTTCTCAATGAATGCCAAATCTTCCATAGATGGTCATTCTCTCTGTTTCTGCTCTTCAGTTTGTTCCCAAACAGTTTGCCACCAAGATGTAAGTTTTTGTTGCTTCAACAGGAAGAGGAAACAGTCCACCACATAGAGCATGTATCATGATGGTGATATGTTTCCGCCATTGTGGGATGAAATTCTTGTGGAAAGTGGCTTTGATAATGAGAAATTCCAACTCTTCAGTGGAAGAAGGAACTTTGCAAACATCCATTGAATTCTCCTCTTCTTGACAATGCAATTTCCTTCATTTTCAGCCTCTTATGATGCTTGTTAATGGCAAGTTTCCCCGGCTATGCACCAAAAACATGGAGTTTCAAGAGGAACACCAAGGAAAAGGGAATTATCTTGCAAGAAAATCTATCTTGTAACATCCACAAGCTTTTATTTCATTATTTTGATCATCAAAACAAAGAAAACAACAATTCTTCATGCAACATCATAGTAGATATCTCCCACGGATTTGATAGAATCAACCATAGTCTTCAACATCTTTATAGAATCCACAAATATAACAAATAAAAAATAATAATACACCATCTTTGAATGGAAATCAATCACATAGTATTCATCTTCAATGTCTTCATAGTTCTCTCTCTCAATCTCTCATATATAGTTACACTGTTTTGATAGAATTGACTATCTCTGGCTATTTCCCTTTCTTCCTATCAATAGTACATCATATCCTCACTACAATACTCTCATAATAACTCTTAATAATCCTTCTTAGAATGTGGATATACCTCCCAAGAGGTATGTCTGATATGAAGAGTCACTAGAGCCACTATAGTGTCTTTTCATAGCTCACTACTGTCACTGTCACTCAGTCTTCTCTTCAGCCTTCAACAGCTGCTTCTTCCACTTGTTTTAGCTCTTTTGAACTTAGATTCATCCTTTCCAAAGGTTAGAAAACTTTCCCAAAGTCACACATACATTCTACAGAACTCCTACAAAAGGTCTACAGAACAGTAACAGTACAGTACTAGAGTAGCTACAGTACAGTTACAGTACAGAGAAAGAGCAGAGACAGAGGCTCTACAGAAGGTCTACAGAGGGTTACAGAAGGTCATCAAAACCTCATAAATCATAATCAAACCATTCCATACTATCAAAAACTATTAAATAGGCTTCCAAAAGATCTCAATCTTCATCAATCATCAATCCATGCTTCATACAGAAGAAAATCAAAACAAAACGGAAGGTATACAGAACCAATCAAAACCTCAACAGAACATCATAGAGCTTCATATCTCTAGTGAGAATCATCATGAACTTCTAAAAAATAATCAATATAATCCAAAACACTCTCAAAAACTTCCATTAACAACCATACATCACTCTAAATCCATCAAAAACAATCATTCAGACCTCAAAAACAACAAAAATCAGTCAAAAATTCAGTATTTTTCCACTCTCAACAGTATTAAAGATTTATCACAATATGTTGGTGGAGAGGATGTTGCCATTGATGAATCCATTTTTCTTTAATTATCTGTTTATTTGGAGTGATCCATGTTAAGTATTCTTTGAGGATATAAAGAAGAAACTAGCGAAAGCACCAATCTTGAAAGCACCCAAAAGGGGTGAGGTTTTCTATATATTTTCAGGTTGCAATGCATAGCATCAACTATAGTTTTAGCCCAAATTTCGGGTAAAAAAGTAGTATCATCCAATTGAATTTGCTAGCCACAAATTGGGAATATCTTAGATTAATTACATCTACATGGAGAAGTTATGTCTTGGGATGGTATTTGCAACAAATAAATTCAAGCATTACATTCTCTATGAAAATGTGGAATTTTATACAATTGTGGAGGGGTTGAGGCTATTGATGGATAACTTGTAGCTACCTAACCGTCTAGAAAAATGGCCAATCACCTTGCAGGAGTTTGACTATGAAATTAGGAGTAAACCACCAAAGTTATGGGGCATCGTTGAATATATTGAGGATTTGATATGGCCTCCATCCTATTCTCTTATATTGTCATAACACACTATCTATCTATAGGAGAGGCCGGAGCTTCTTTATCAAAGTCTAAAAAGAAGAAAATTAGGTAGCAAACCTTGAAATTTGCCTTGATTGTACGAACATGTGGGAGCTTTCGCTCAACCGCCAAGACCCTCGGACCACTTATTCTTTCAAGCGTTTCAAGCGAGCTCCAATGGCTATCTCTCACCTAGCCGACGCGCCGTCGATCCTACGAGTGTACTGAGCTTACCTTGATGCTCGATCGAGTACCCTCCTCCCTCTTGCACTCTGGTAGCTCCACGATCCTAGATGCTAGCTCAAGCATCCTCAAGACTCCTCCATCTCCAAGCTCCATCCTCCATAGCCGCGCGCGCAAGAGAAGGGAAGAGAAGAAAAGAAGAGGAGAGGAGATGGTGAAGAGCTTTACCCTCTTGATCCCTCACTCTCTCACACTCTCACACTCCCTCTCTCAAGAGCACACACAAGCAAGAAGCAGAGAAGAAGAGAGGAAGAAGAAGACTTCTTTTGCCACATACCAAAGAATGAGCTTCTCATTCACTTTTCAACTTTATATACAAAACCCTAAATCCCTTTTGGGCGGTCATCCCCTTTTCCCCTTTTTACATGGCCGGCCATAGCCTAGGCCCTTTTTTCCATTGTCCTTCTATCTTCCTAGCTTCCTTTTCACCGCCCATCTACATTTACAAATTGCACGGGTGAGAGCTCGGTGCTCTTTTACAAGATTTTAGGGTGCGCCTTTTTATTTAAAAATGCGCCTTTCCCCTTTTATATTTGCCTTGGACTTTTTAAGGTTGCCCTTGCGCTTTTGGCCTTTCCTCCTTTTCTTTCTTCAGTCGGGCTACCTTTTTTCCGCCTTTGCCCTGCGTCTTTTCCACTTCCTTTTGCTTTCTTCGTGTTGGGGTTAACATTACCCCCCTCCTAGACGAGTGCCAGTCCCATGGCACTCATTGTCGTAGGTAGCAGGTGGTAGCATGCACCGAAGACGTGGGTGACAAGGAAGCCTGTGGTTTTTGTGGGGTTTGCATTGGTGGCCAGCACACGTGTTGGTTTGTTGGGGATTCTGCATAGGACTATTCTTTCCGGGCTTGTCGGATGGTGAGGGGTAAGCAGTCAGAGTTGGGTGTTGATGAAGAATGAATGACACTTCCGTTGTGGTCTTCAACACCTGCAATTGAAAACCTCTCAGGTGGTTTCTCCCTAAGGGTAGCGCTAGTCTTCTCTGTTGTGCACAAGACATATTTGATTAGTTTGGGAGACAGGTCAAACTCTAAGCAAGCTGAGAGTATTGTCTTGCACTTGAGGACCCAAACTGTGAATATACTTCCGTGCAGGCATTATGTGAGTGCTTGTGCATACTTAGATATTACTTAGTTAGAAGACTGTCGGACTGGTTCCTTGTATAGCGAGGGGTCGGTGAAGCAAGGGGCTAAGTTGATGGAAAAATGTGTCAATGAAGATGGGGAGTACACTTGAAGATTGCTGGAGATGTCATTATGGTCTTTCCATTGTCTTTCAAGCCTTGCTTACCACGCTGGGTTGTAAAGGCATTGAAATGAGTGCAAAAGAATGTCATGGGTGAGGCGAGCTCCCTAGGTATGTCCTGCCCTTAATGTGCCCTCGACAATTGTGGGGGATGTATGAAAGGGCTAGGGGATTAGAGACGGAGCCAGCCGACCAAGGTCGCTAGACGTACCTAATTTGAGGACCCCTACGTGCTGTGCTGTGATCGTGTGTGCTTTTTCTTTCTTTCTTTCTTTCTTTTTTTTAAATTTTAAATAGTAGCATGAGGAGGCATATACATGGAGGCAACTGTACAAGGGCATGACAGGAGTTT
Source organism: Lygodium microphyllum (assembly GCF_053477565.2). NCBI lineage: Eukaryota > Viridiplantae > Streptophyta > Polypodiopsida > Schizaeales > Lygodiaceae > Lygodium > Lygodium microphyllum. Next base: position 114,244,315 of record NC_141154.1, on the reverse strand, counting down.
ACTCCTCGTCATCTGAATAGTGGGTAGGGGTTGGTGGAGGGCGGGGGGCCTTGTTAAGGAATTTTCGACTCAACAAGTAGCCTTTGATGTGGAGGCGGGTTTTGAGGGTGGTGGTAGAAAGAAAGGGGTGGTTGCACTCGGTGAATTTGCTGTCGTTCATGTCTTCAAGTAGTGCACCACAGAAAGATGGCAAAAGAGAAGCACGCATCATGAGGTGAGTCATGGTGTTGCTGTCTATGGCGTTGGGGTCAAAATAGAGGGGTGGGAGGTGGCGTTCTTGGGGTGCGGGCTCTTGGTGGACTAGGATCCTAATTAACCTAAGATAATTACAAGTGGTGATGAATGCGGGATCGGGGCAAGAGGTGAATTCGCTAAGAAATTTATCTATAGAGCTATACAAGTTGGGGAGGGTGAAAAGGAGGGCATTTCTATGGGAGGTGCTATTGGTATTATAGATGATGGGGAAATCAAACCTGCCGTGGATGGACGGATTGAAGTCCACTCCTACCCTTCAAGGATACGGCATGAAAGTGGGGTCATTTCTCTCTGAAGGGAGGGTGTTGCACAATGCCATCCACGCTTCCAAGTTGACGTCAAAAATGCGTCTCCTCCAGGTGGGTTGGCAATTATAGCCTTCCACTGATCTAAGCACCTGGAGGACTTTATCTTGCCAAAACTCGCGGTCCTCGGCTCCCCAAGCAGTTGGGTGAGCCTCACACTCCGCTAACCATTTGGCTTTGAGCCTTGCCCCCATGGCAATGACATCCTCCACCAGTTGAATGGGCAGTACCCTATTCAAGGCAGTGGGAAACTCAAAGCGCAAGTCGAAGGGGTCACGGTTATACTCCTGCTATTCCCAGATAATCAATTCGACACGGAATTCGGCAGGGGAGTCTTGGCTGCACAGTAGGAGAGGGGCAGGCTGTCTCGGGACAGGTCTGGCATTCAGCTTTCTTCTTGCTTTCTCCACCATCTCTTTCCTACGGTTGGTTTGGGCCGCGGCAGATGTATCAGGGGGTTGTACTTCGGCTTGTTGTGGTTGAGGGGGTGGTGGGACGTATTCCTCCTCCTGAGGTCCCAGATCTAGCTCCGGTTCACCCCCTTTTGCTTGCTCGTCTTCTTGTGTTTTTTCCTCTGTGAAATCGAGGTTATCTATCTCCTGCGTCGTCAGGCCTACCTATGCAAGATATCTTCTCTGCTCTTCTCGGCTCTGCGGGTGGGCCTCCTAGCTGCAGCGGCACATGCAGGCCTACTGTGAGAGCTCTGCGCGTAATGGTTAATTTCCTTTGCAGCTGATCATTGGCTTCATCTCCTTCTGGTCTGGTGGCGTGGAGCAGCGTATTGAGAAAGGTGTGCTGCTGGGCTATCATGGAGAGCTGGGCTGCTTCTGCTTGATTCTCAGCCAGCACCCTATCTCCTTCGGCCTTGGCTAGCAAACGTGCTAAGTCCCGTACTTTATGCTCGTTATGATCGGACCATTCTTTTGGCCTTCTCTCCATATCTTCCAGGCTCTCCCCCTGATGGAGGGTCATTGCCATGAGTTGTTGCTGCTGGGCCTCGAGCTCACAGTGTAGGCGGGAATGCTCCTGGTGTTCCTCTACGATTTGCGCATTGAGCTGGTCCAGCTTCACCTGCATCCTTCGCACCTATTCTGCCCTTAATTGATCCAGCTCTGCAGCCTCCTGTCTGATTTTGTCAAGCTGGCTTTGCACTTCCAGGTTGGTTGCAGATAACTAATCATTCTTGCGCCGAAGGTGGGCATTCGTTTCCCTCTCCCCATTGAGACGCTCCATCAGGATTTTCCTTCTTCCCTCCCAGGAAGCGTCGCATTCCTTCAGGGCTCTTAGTTCTTCTGCCTCCTCAGTGCTGGCTTCCTCCCTAAGCACAACGATTTCCCTTTGATATTCTGTCATTTGCTTCACCCTATCCAGCTGGAGGGCGGCTTGTGATTCTTGTTCTGCTGCCAGCTCCTCCACGGCTATCCTCCTTTCCTATCTGGCTCTTTGCAACTATGCGAGTAGCTCCTTCACGTACTCGTCGTAGTGGCCTGCTGGAGGTGGGGGGTGGGGCATGGTTGTAGTGGTGGCAATATCTTCTAATTTTTGTCTTTTCAATTCTGACCCTGGCTCCAGTTCGGCCGTGACTGCCCTTTTGGCTCCTGAAGCTGGGGTGGCCACAGCCGCTTCCCTTGCTAGCTCCCTTTCCACCAGAAACTGCAGCCAGGTGACCACGTTGCTCTCGTCGACTTTTGGGGTGTGCCCCCGGGTGGCGGTGGCAGGGGGTGGCAGTGGCAGGGGGTGTCACCATGATAGGGGTGGCTTGCATGGGTGGCATGAGGAGAGGGGAGGCTGGCCTGATTGGGTCCTTTCCTTTTCCTTTTGCAGGGGGCAGGTGCACAATTTTCGACACACCAGTATTGGGACCGGGTGCCTCAAGTTGGTGCGGACCCCCTGCTCCTTCCACGTCTCTTCTTTGCTATTCCTCGATGGAGCAACGGGTTGCCAGCTCCAAATCTTTCTCTTCCTTCCTTCTCAGCTCCTCCTCGGCCCTCTTTTTTCTTTCCTCCTCATCCCTTATCGACTCCCTTTGGGCCCATTCCAGCTCTTCCTTCTCTTTCCTCTTTCGCTCCTCCTCTCTTCTTCCATGTAGGGCCTTAGTTCGTTGTTCCGCCTTCCTTTTTGGTGTAGCCTGGGGTTCTCCCTCCTCGTCGGTGTCCATTTCCGTTTCATCAGACTACTCTTCCGCGTGAGGCTGGGACTGCGACGGTGATTCGCCACTTTTCTCATCACCTCCCTGTTTGTCTTCTCCTGCTTGTCCCTACCCTATCGCTTGGTGAATGATTGCAGTAAGGACACCTCCAAACCCTATGGTGGAGGCCTTGGAGGATGAGGCTTTGCGGGTCGATCAGGGTGAAGGGGATTCTCCTGCCACGGCTCTTCCTCCTGTCGCCAGGGCCTTTGTCGAAGCCTCAATTGTCTTTCTTACGAACCCATTGAGGTTAACCTCGTCCAACGATTGCACCGCGATGCTTTCGAGAAAAGGTACATTGATTCTGGAAATAATGCTGTTGTACCACTGGCTCGAGAACAGGGCATGCATCATCTTTGCCTGCAGCTGAATCTCTTGGTTGGGGATGTCTGCCAGGCTAATTCCATCGTTGGTGTGGACCTTCACTTTATCCATCCCCAACATGGCATAGACGTCTCTTTTTGGTTTCCTTTCCACCTTGTTTGGCAGCCCTAGTGCCCTTTCTACCAGCTGACCTGCACTTGTTTGGTAGCTTCCCTGTCCCGCACCGTGACGGTGCCCCTGTTTCTGTTGAAGGTGTGCAAGAACTCGACGCACAGGGTGTAGTTTATCCTCTGGCCCACTGCGTCTAGGTACCTCTGTAGTTGGCATTGCTCTATAATTTGACCTATCGCCGGTTCTTCGATGACTACATCTTCCAGGTTGAGTATGTGGTGGAACTTCAGCTGGTTGAACGCTCTTGTTTTCACCCTGAGGCCGTACTTCACTTGTTCTTCCTCCGAGAAGGGGAGCTTGCCTGTTTTGTCTTGGCTTGCCATGGTCGCCACCTGCACATTTAGCCAATTCCCTTTTTAGTATTTTTTGGCAACTAATTTGCTAGACGACCAAAAGCATAGCAGATTTTATTGCCCATAGCCCTAACTTTTCCTTTCAAACTTCTATCACCTCCTTTTATATGGCATTTCAATTTTGAGCCTTTCACACTTGGTTTACTTTTTAATTTAACTTCGTTTATCCCCTTACTGCCCCTTCCCCCTTTTGGAAAAGAAAAATCCATCCCAGGATTGGAGGTGTGATGTGATGAGGCGTTGCTTAATGGCTTGCTCTTTGGAGACCTCGCTAGCGAGCAACTCAGCGGCAGAGCGAGAAGCCTGTTCAAAGGCGAATTCAAAAGTCTCCCAAGAGCAAGGCATATTGTGCACGTCTGTTGCAAAGGGTTCTGCTAATAGTCCCAAGTCCAGGCGATCATAGCTGAGGGCCAGTGCAACAAAGGTGGCATCGAGCTGTTTGATGCAGTCCACCACATCAGCTCCAGTGTCCTCTGCAAGGTTAGCGGCCAGTGTTAGAAATGACTTTCGTTCATAGGAGGGCTTAAGGCTGGCGGGTGGTTGAGGTTTGTTGGAGCTGGAGGTTCTGACAGTACAGAGTTGCAGCTGGGGGTCCGTTTGAGTCGGCAACCTGGGTGTTGGCAAGACGGATGGGTCGGCTTTGATCTCAGGGGCTATGCTGCTGCAGTCAGCTAGGCTGTGGAGCGGCGGGTTGGGTTGGTTGGATGATGCCACTTGTGGTGATGGCCATTGTTTGGGCCGATAGGCATGTGCGACACTCTTGGGTTGACACGTAGAGGGGTCGGATGAGTGGGGTGAGCCCTGCGATTCATGGTCTTGAGGCATCGGGGGACAAGGACTGATTAGACTTGAGGTCGACGTAGAACTAGTGCATTTGAAAGTTGGGATTTTAGGGATCCACAGCGAGGCATTCCCCTCATAGTAGCCTTGTGCACGCAGGAGGATTTTAGGGACCCATATTTTTTTAATCACGCGGCACTTGTGATGATGGCGTCTTGGTTTCCTAGGTTTAGATTTGTAGGTCTTCTGCAGACATGCGCGTCTAGTTCTAGGCGGTTCTCGAGGCTGCTTAGGTACCCATTGCAAGTGAGGCTGTTGGGGTTTTACTTTGGGTGATGCGGCCACGGTTTATGGGGATCTGGGTGCGGTAGATATGCATGGCCCCCCTCCTTAGTCCTAGCTACGGCTGTTTCTATCGGTGGCCCTGTGAGCGGTGATAGGGTTACGAGGCCCTTGCTGAAAGTCGTGACAATACGGACGTTGCCGATCGTTAAGTGGATGCGTTGCGACTCATAATCAACATTGCAGTGGATCTGCTTTTTAAAGGTTCGCCCGAGCAATGACTCTGTGCTTGCATCCATGGTACTTGGCAACACGTAAAACATCATGGGGATAGTTTTAGAGTCGATAGAAACGGCAACTCGGCATGTGCCGAGGATCGGGTAGGATTGAGCCCCGTATGGGCTTAATTTGGCTGTTGTGGGATGAAGTATTGGCGCCCCAAGCTGGATCCAATGCTCCTGCGTTAAAACGTTAAAATCTGCCCCCCATCAATCAGGGCGTCGAAGGAGCACGTCTGCTTGGCAGTGACCGTGACACGGAGGTAGGCGGGTTCTATAGGCTTCTCCTCATTCTTGCAAATTTCTGTAATTGTGGCTACTCGTATTTTGACAGGTGGTTCTACCATTGGTGGCTCATGCAAGGGATGAGTGGGCGGGTAGTACTTCTTGACCGGGCTGCCATTGAAGAAGCCCATCCCTTCACCATCCAGTGTTTCTAGCTCGACATTACCAGTTCGGTTGATTGCCCGGACCTTGAATGGTCCAAGACCTCTGAATTTCATCTTTTGCTTATGTCCTTTAACTGACTAGAGGAGCACTAGGTCACCCTGCTCAAACTCCCATTGCTTGACATGTTTGTCAAACCAGCTTTTGCGTCGGGGTTTCTCGCAAATAAGTGCGTGGGTGGCTAGAAGACGAACTTCTGACAGGCGTTCTAGCTCAACCAAGCATTGCGTCCATGCTTCCTTCCCTTCCCATCGTTCTTGGAGCGCTATCCTCAGGCTAGGGACGAAGAATTCTAATGGGAGAATGGCTTTAGTCCCATAGGTTAGCCTAAAAGGTGTTTGACCGACGGCCGTTTTATAAGCTATTTGGTAGGCCCATAAGGTTGCCATCAACTTGTTATCCCAGTCGCTTCGTGAGGCTGAGACCACTTTAGTCAAGACATTGATGAGAATTTTGTTGGTTGATTCCACCTGGCCATTAGCCTGAGGGTAGTATGGTGAGGATTTGCGATGGACGATGAGAAAGATGGATAGGAGATGGGCTATCACTTCGTTGATGAAGTGCGTCCCCTCGTCGCTAATCAGTTCGATGGGGCAACCAAAACGCAAGATTACTTGCTCCCATAAGAACTTGGCAGTGGCCACCACGATGTACCTGGCTTGTGAGTATTGTGCCGCGGGGCTGATGGGTCCTATGAAGTCAATCCCCCATTTTTCGAAGGGTTGGCGAGCAATAACAGGGGTTAACTCCATCTGATCTTTACGAATCGGGACTTTTGTCCATTTGGCACTCGTCACAATGCTTGACGAATTCTGTAGCATTGCGGAAAAGTGTGGGCCACCATAGCTGGGACTGTAGCACCTTTCGTGCTGTCGTGTCTCCGCTAAAGTGTCCTCCTGCAATACTGTTGTGCGCCTCTTAGAGCACATCGTGCATCTCATGCTCACATACGCACCTATGTAGCAATCCGTCTTGCCCCAGCCTATAGAGCTGGCCTGCAATCAGTTGGTAGGGCTGGATTTTCAGGATCAAGCGCCTAAGCCGTGCCTGTTCTATTGGTCATTCGGGCAGCCCATGCTCGAGCACTTGGACTATGTCGTCTGCCCAGTATGGTGTCAGATCAGCCCTGAATAGGTCTCCTTCGCTGGACAGATGGAATAAGTGGTTGTCCGGTAACTCGTCCATGATGCCTTGTGCAGCGGCTTCTCCTGTGGGTATACGGGACAAATGATCAGCCATGTAATGTTGTTTTCCCTTCCGCACCACCACGGAGAAGTCAAACTCTAGGAGCAGGAGAAGCCATCGAGCTATACGTCCTGTAGCACAAGGTTTGTTCACTAAATAGAGTAGGGCTTGATGGTCTACGAAGAAGGTGAAGGGGGTGGCTACTAGGTAATGCCGGAACTTCTTCATGGCGAACACCATGGCTAATCCCTCCCTTTCCGTTGTCGAATAATTCATCTCCATCTCAGTGAGTTGCCTGCTAGCTAAACTCACTAGGTAATCTAGGTTATGCTCACCAGGTTGGCACAACACTGCCCCCACGGCAAACTTAGAGGCGTCAATGTGTGCATGGAAAGTAATGGTCGAGTTTGGGGCTCGTAGAATAGGTGCCGTTGTTAGAGCCTTTTTCAATTCTTCGTACGCCCATTGGCATGCTTCGGTCCACTCAAAGACAATTAGCAGTTTGTACAATGGCCTAGCGATCAGCGCGTAGTTCAGTACAAACCGCCAATAGTATCCTGTGTGACCTAAGAAGCATTGAACTCCCCTGTAATTACCTGGAGGTGGAAGGTCAACGATAACTTTGACCTTCGAGAAGTCCGTGGCAATGCCGTTCTTTGACACCACGTGTCCTAAGATGCATCCGTGCTTCACCCAAAACTGACATTTCAAGGGGTTCAGGGAGAGACGGTATAAGCGACACCGTTCAAAGACCGCGCGCGGAGTTTGTCTAGATGTTCAATCTAGGTCGAATGGACACACAGGTCATTGACAAAGACCTCTAACTCCTTGCGAAGCATGTCCTTGAATATGGTGCACATGAAGCATTGAAAGGTGGCGGGGGCATTGGTTAACCCGAAGGGCATGACTACTACGCAAAGACGCCCCACTCAGTGGCGAAGGCGGTCTTGTGCCTGTCTGCAGGATGTACTTGCACCTGATTGTACCCCAAGAAGCCATCCAGGAAACTATAAGCTTCCTTACCTGCCACTCTCTCAAGCATGTGCTCGGTGTATGGTAAGGGGTAGTTGTCTCTCTTTGTAGCAGCGTTCACCTTCTTGTAATTGACGCACACTCGAATCTTGCCGTTTTTCTTCATCACAATGACTATGGGTGACACCCAGTCTGTGTGCTCAATTTCGTAAATGAATCCAGCTCTCATCAGCTTGTCAATTTCCTCCTTGACAGCATGAGCATGATTCATGGGGTACGGTCGCTACTTGACTGACGTTGCATCCGTCGTCATGGGTATGTTGTGAGTCACAACACTTGGATCTACCCCTCGTAGCTCATCTAAGGACCAAGCAAATACGTCCATGTACTCCCGCAAAAGAGTGACAAGACCGGACTCTTCTTCAGTGGTCAAGTCCTCGACAATGAACACTGGTCGGGGTACTTCCCCTTCCAGGGCTAGGTTTACCTCCTTGACCTTGGCTGGCCCTTCGATTAGTTTGCTGGTTTGCCCTTGGTGCTTGGCACTTAGCAGAACCACTACCCAATCCCCTCTTTTGAATTTAGAGAAGCGTTTAGGGAGGTCTTGCGGCTTCCTTTGTTCCTCTGATCGTGCATCCTTGGGACGCTTTGCCTCATCCTGCCGCAACCGTCAGCGCCTCAGGTGGACATGTAAGTCCCCCTTGGTGCATCTGGTCATGGGTGGCCTAGGGATTTCTAGGTCACTATCCGAAGTAACTTCCGATTCAGAGTGAAACCCCTCATTTTCACTAGAGGAGGTAGTCTCCCCTGGTGGCCACAGTTCAGATGGCGATTCGGTTCTAAGCAGTGCTGTCGTTCCTGGTTGGGCTAGGCCGGCTTGCTCAAGGTCCACTGCTCCCATCCGTTCCAACCAAGCACGATCACATTTCGTACACATAACTCCTTGGTCCACTCTAAGGGCCTGTCTCTTCTGCGACTTAGCATCTGCCCGAATTTGCTCAATTTCTCGCCCTTCGGTGTCGTATTCTATGGTATCTACCTCACCCTCACTTTCATCATCGAAGGATTGGCAATCTTCGTATTCATCACAGGAATCTTTATTGCTCGACTACTCATCGTCTCCCAAGGCTTGCTCTGCCTCGTCTTGTTGGTCGGGGAACCAAAGCCCAGTTATACCTGAGGTTCAGTTCGTGTACCCTAGTCCACTTCCACTCGGACTCTTCCAAGAGGTCCTGGAGTGGCTTGAGATTGGCGGCTGCGTTGCCTGCCAGTCGGTCCGTTAAGTGCTCTAGTATTCCCTGGAGTTCCCTCTTCTTGGTAGGCACTTGGAAGATGACATGCTTAGGCCCTTCATGGAGGCTTGCTGCCATCATGTAGACAGGTGTAGGGAGTGTTTCTTTTGGCTTGCCAATTGTTTTGACAGCCTGCTCATACACCTCATGGTCAGAGAACGGCAGGTCAAGTGTAGCGAGAACGTGCATCCAATCCCGCTCGTCCTCTGGGCATGGGATATACTTAGTTAAGGACCCATAGGGTTCCTTGTCCTGAGTGTTCCCCTTGAGCATAGTAGAGATGGCGTCTAGGTTGACTGGTGAGGTCTTCCAAGTGTCCATCTCTATTCTCACGGCGTTAGTTCGGTTGCCAAGGAAGATCAGGCTGTTACCCCAATCTTCGATAACTCTAGCATTGCGCATCCAGGGTCGACCCAATAGGATATCATAGTCCGCTCCCTTCATGACTATAAAGTCAATAGAGAACTGGACTCCTGCAATCTTCACTGGCCAATTCTTCAAGACCCCGAATGGCTTCACTCGCATACCATTTGCTAGCATGACATTAAACCGAGTAGCTTCGACAGGCGGGTTTCCCCATGTCTGCAGCACTGCATGGCTAAGCACACTAACCCCAGCTCCTGTGTCTACAATTCCCTTTCTCGTTGCGTCTCCCAGGGCTAGGACTGGCAGGACTGCGTGCATCTCGGAGCCCTCCCAGAAGGCGTTAACGTGCAAGGATTTAGGCCCGGAGTGTAGCGTCAAACTTGGCAATTGTGTTTCCGCATCCTGTTCTTGAGGATCTGCCGGGGCCTGCTCTTGCGGTCCCTCGACCCACTACTTGAGGTCTTGCCATAGGGTAGGGTGCTGCTTAAGTAGATCTCCCAGGCCAAACGTTATAGGGGTGGTCACTAGCGTGGTCAGGAGATTGCCAAACACTCATCCTTCCTTTAGCCTAGACTGTCCGGGCCAATGGCCGCAGCTGATCTGCGGCTCTCTTGCGTCTAGGCTTGGCCTTAATGGCACTACTTCTGGTATAGTAGCCTCGGCCGACTTAGGTTGAGGCAGTGATATTGGCGTGCTTATGCAGGGGAGATCATTGATCTCATCCTCCGTAATGGGTTCAACATCCTTGAGGTGCTGTTGAGCCTCCCTCACCCATTCCTTCACCTTTTCTATGGCCTCTAATTGCCGCTTGGGGTGTGGGTATTCCCCTACCTTAGCGCTTCCCTTTTGGGCTGTTTTAGGGGCTGAAGTCTCTGCCTCCGCATCTGAGACTTTCTTCCCCTGAGGTAAGGTCGTAATATTGTCGGTTTTTAGTGCGACCTTAGCCTCCGATCTCTTCTTTTTCCACCTACGGCTTTTCTTTCCTACTGAGGTTGCATCAAGATTGCTAGGTCCTGGCAGAGAGATGTCGGCCTGCTTCGTTTGTGCTCGGGTCATAACTCGCAAGGGAATAGGTGTGGCCTCCCCATCGGGGTTTTCAACACCGAACAACCCTAATGGGACGGATGGCAAATTAGCTAAACTGGAGGGCGACTTCCGTTTTGGGCAGTCTATGAAAAGATGGGTGATTCTGCACTCTGCACACCTTTGGTCAGCTTTGTCCCTGTTTTGCTGCTCTCTTTCGGGGCAGCGCGATGAGACATGACCGGGATGTCCACAAGTCCAACAAGATGGATCCTGTGGCTGGCCTCCTAGGCCTCTACCCCGTCCTTGTCCTAATGCCATCACTGGCACGGGTCAGTAATCCATGAGGATCGTATTGCCCTCGTCGTCATGCGAGACATAAGGGTATAGGTAGGTCTCTTCGTCACTGGGCTCCTCTACGTAGTGTACGGGAGCGTCGCTCGGTGGGTGGGTCACATAGGGACCAGGCGGTCTCGGAATGCCGGTAGGATTTATGTCCAGCCTAGGGACAGCTGGTTTCATATCATTAGGGGCAGGTAGGGCTAGCGGGGCTCCTTGTCCGAAGAATGGCTGCGGCCTGTTAGCCGGATAAGGCTGGCCGTAGGGTTGCATGTATGGTAGTCTTCGTGGTAGTCTATAGTGTGCGGCATCATGGCCGAACCTACTGCAGTTAGCGCAGGGTCTTGACCTAGGGTCTTGACACTCTACTGGCATGTGGTTTCCTCCACAGTACACGCACTGGACATGCGGACGCGTCGGTCGCCTCAACATGTCTTGTATTTTGGCCAATTCCGTCTTGACCTTGGCCGTCTCGATGGTCTTTCCTTTATCTTGGGATGATGGGTTTGATCACTCGCTAGAGGTTGATGTTCGCTCTAAACTCCGTGGGTTGGTTTCTTCTAGGTTTGAGCTCCTAGAGCTCCGCTCTTTCAGCTGGTCATCGACCCTGATGGCTTCCTCAAAAACCCTAGCCACCACATCTCGTTGCAAGCTTGAGTTGCCTGCAGGTGCCTTATACAATTCCTCATCTTGAATTCCGCTGATGAATACAGTCGATACTGCCCTGTCAGTCGGTCTCTCGCCTAAGGGGATTCTTTTAAGGAGGCTTCTCACGTGGGTCACATAGTCGCGGATGCTCTCTTTCTCCTTCTGCTTGACGTTCATTAGGTGTACTAGCAAGTTGTCAGAGTATCCGAGTTCAGCAAACCTCTTGACAAAAAGGTCCTTGAGCTTATTGAAGTTGGCTCGTTCTATGGCGTCCAGGCTTGTATACCATGTCCTACCCTTATCGCTTAAGCAAAGTTTGAATGCTTGTGAACGTTGAGCCTGGTCATTGAGGCCATTGGCTTCGCAGACTTGCTCAAACTGCTCGACGAAGCTGTACGGGTCGTCAGGTGGCTCGTACTTGTCGAGTTGCTTGGCGACAATAGGTATTTTGGCTTGGCTCTTTGAGCCCTGGTTTGCCCCCAGCCCTGCAAGTAGCGATGTTGCTAGTGCAGTGGCACTTTGTTCTACTGCGGTGTTATCGAGTAGTCATTTCATGAGGAGCTCACCCAGCGTCAGGTCTTCCTCTAGTGCTCTTTCCTGGTCTGTCGGGTTTCAGCCAGCCAAGTTCAGCACTCGCTACACCTCATGCAGCTCCATGCTTTGCCTTAGGCTCCTGGTTTGTTGGTCCCTATTATACTCGGCTATGCCCTGCCATGCCTTGCGGGCTAGCCCTCTCTCCTCCTCTAGGTCCGCAATGATTGCATCTGCCATCCTACCACGGTGCTCGTACCGGGCATGCGCATCGTAACTACTCACCATTTGTTGTATAGCGTCTGGGAATGCGCTCACATCGAGCTCCCCTGTAAACCGATGGTCTGAGCCTCCCTCTGTCATGGTTGAATTCTTACGCCCGGTCATGAGACAGATCCTTGTCGTTGACGCTCCTTGCTTGATTCTACCTTGCACTCCGCGCGTTTGTCTATACCTTGGGTCTTCTCCTATTGGTGGGTTTTTTGGGCGATTTATCTGAGTGAGTTCCTTTAATTTTTGAATGCAGTGCTCAACTTATGGTCACTCGTGAGTGTGTTGTTCCTCGTGCACTTGTGCTCAATTAGGCTTTCAGCTTTCCTAAGTGTACTTCAAGTGCAGAAATTCAACATGAGTTCTGCGAGCAATTCCCCGGCGTCTCACTCACACTCGCTCGTTTCGGGCCTGATAGGCTTTGCTACTCCAGTCCTGGCTGTTATACAGGTTCTAGGGTCTTGTGTCACTTCCTGTTGTTCACGCGGGGGTGGGTCGCTGGGGAGTGCCCCAATGTGTCCCTGGATGGGTCAGGTTTTTGTTTTGGTTTGACTCTGGGAATCAGACGTCCGATTTACCAGTGGTCCGATTTTGGGAATCGAACCAGGTGTATTAGGCCTGAGTGGTAGTCTCAAGGTGCGAGTGTCCGATTCTCAAAAATCGGACAGGCAAGTGTTCGCTGAATAGGACAAGGGGGGTCCGATTCTGGGCTAGTCCGATTTTGGGTGGTCCGATTCGTCCGAATGGACCAATCGGATAGGGTGGTCCGATTTCTAGAATCAGGCAGACTGGTCCGAGTGTCCGATCCTAGTGGTCCGATTATGGACAGGTCCGATTCTGGGAATCAGATCGGGTAGGTGGTCCGATTGGTGATGTGTATTAATTCGTCCGATCGGACAGGGTGGGTCCGAGTCAAAGCGTCCGAATCGGACAGGTTGGTCCAATTTCTAGTAGTCGGACAGGTTGGTCCGATCGGACGGTTGTCCGAGTGTCCGATTCTGGGAATCGGACACTGGGTCGGACGTCCAAGTCCGCCGGTCTGATGAGCTTGCACACACGGATTCACCCAAATATCTCCAGATGTCTATTACTATTGACTATGAAATTCACCAGTGATGGAGTTGAAGTGGTGAGGGGGAGATCGGTTACCTGGGGATCGCCGAACGCAATGTCCTTCGTGCCCTGGTCGATCAGACGATTGCCAAACTCGCTCTCTCTCTCTCTCTCTCTCTCTCCGTTGGTTGGAAATGGGGGTTCTCTTGCCCTCCCAGAATTTATACCCTGCTGGTTCTTCCCTGAACACTACAGATCCCTTTCTTGGAGTTTCCTACTCAGTTACCTTTGCATTTACTCTATTTTCCCCCTGTTCTCTGCGATTTTCTCTCTGTTTCACAGCAGCAACCCTCTGCCTCTTCGCGTGTGATTTCCTACTGTTAATCTACCCTAAACACAACATAAATCGAAAGCAAAACACTGAACTAGTTTCTCCATGTTTTCCAATCATCAACAACCAGAATATCCCAAAATACTTACCTGTTCTGAAGATCGAAAACACCCAACTTCCTACCTATCTCAAGCTTTGTTTCGAGGATGAATACCCTACTTCGATGCTCGATATGAGGTGCACAAGTGCTCAAGCTTGAATCCGTTGGTCCCGGCAACGGAACCAAAATGTGGGAGCTTTCGCTCAACCGCCAAGACCCTCGGACCGCTTATTCTTTCAAGCATTTCAAGCGAGCTCCAATGGCTATCTCTCACCTAGCCGACGCGCCGTCGATCCTACGAGTGTAGTGAGCTTACCTTGATGCTCGATCGAGTACCCTTCTCCCTCTTGCACTCCGGTAGCTCCACGATCCTAGATGCTAGCTCAAGCATCCTCAAGCCTCCTCCATCTCCAAGCTCCATCCTCCATAGCCGCGCGCACAAGAGAAGGGAAGAGAAGAGAAGAAGAGGAGAGGAGATGGTGAAGAGCTTCACCCTCTTGATCCCTCACTCTCTCACACACACTCACTCCCTCACACTCTCACACTCCCTCTCTCAAGAGCACACACAAGCAAGAAGCAGAGAAGAAGAGAGGAAGAAGAAGACTTCTTTTGCCACACACCAAAGAATGAGCTTCTCATTCACTTTTCAACTTTATATACAAAGGGCGGTCATCCCCTTTTTACATGGCCGGCCATAGCCTAGGCCCTTTTTTCCATTGTCCTTTTATCTTCCTAGCTTCCTTTTCACCGCCCATCTACATTTACAAATTGCATGGGTGAGAGCCCGACGCTCTTTTACAAGATTTTAGGGTGCGCCTTTTTATTTAAAAATGCACCTTTCCCCTTTTGTATTTGCCTTGGACTTTTTAAGGTTGCCCTTGCGCTTTTGGCCTTTCCTCCTTTTCTTTCTTCAGTCAGGCTACCTTTTTTCCGCCTTTGGCCTGCGTCTTTTCCACTTTCTTTTACTTTCTTCGTGTTGGGGTTAACATAACACTATATTGATAATATGTCGATGATGTCTATTACCGATGTCTCTTGCCTTATGAAGTCCCATTTATCTTGGAGGAGTGCCATTACTCTATTTTGGAGGGCACTTTGTTAGATGGTTGACTACACAGAAAGCTTTAAGAGTCAGATATTGGGGTGGCCATCCATTTTCTAGGATGCTTTTGTGTATATCAAGAGATGTGATACATGTCAGAGACATGACATCAAGGAGAATAGGAAGCGCCAATTGATCTTATCAAGGCTATGCCACTATTCAAGAAGTGAGGCATTGCAAAAAAGGTTCACTTCCCTTGTGCATCTTGATCAAATATGATCATAGGCTCTATTACATCAAAAGGTAGGGAAGAAGAGGATGAAAGCACTCCATGACCTTCAAGCTAAAATATATAAATTTGTTAATGTTAAATTGGTGCTACATGATGATGTTCATGGCGAATAATTCACTGGCAAGCTAGAACCTAAATGAGATGGTTCTTATAAGATCATTTGGATAAGAAAGAATGGCTTTACAACCCTTTTAGAAAATTTGCAAGGGGTAGAGTTTAAAAATAAAGTAAACTTTAATAAGTTAAATCCTTACTATGTGTAAGGACTGATGTTGGACTTGGTGCCTTTGCAGCTCTTCCAAGATCTAGCTTAAATGGTAGAAGATGCCAAGGCCTTTGTATGGGTAGAATCCTTTCTTATCGTGAACATCTATATTTAGAGCAACATTACCACCAAGGTTGAGTGATTTGGTGAAGTAAAGGTTATCATATCACTGAGTGGTAAGACAAATCTTTTACTTGGGATATTAAGGTCTATTGCCACCATTGTCATAGGGTTATTGTTAGAGTCTCTATTGAGTTTGGTGAGGAAGGAGGGATTGTATCTTATATTCTCTCTCTTGGCTCAATTTTGACTATCATAGGTACAAGTAGGCTGATCGGTATGGCATGGCCTATCAATGAAGAATGAGTCTATACTTTGTATTTTGATGGAGCTTCTAGGGCTCACTAAGCATGCGAGTATCATGATGGTTATTAAAGGCCCCTGGTGTAGAATTGTTATAAAAACAAAAGTATATTTTAGAAAACTCTTTTACTAATATAACATGGCAAAATACAAAGCCTTAATCATGTGAATATAGCTCAATGTGGTGGTATCAATCATTTATTAGTAAAAGGTGACTCACAACTAGTAACCAACCAATTGAATGAAACCTATAGTGTGAGGGATCCCATTTTACGGATGTACCATCATGCAACTTTGGATATGTTGTATATTTTTGAGATAGTGACTTGCTAGTTGATTCCTTGATAATGGAATCACTTTATGGATTTCCTATCCAATTATGCTTTTGTTGAATATGTGTTTTTCAAATGTGGTCTTAAAGGGATCTTACAATTGCCTCTAGATATTAGCCCAGAACTACTATGGGGACTTCTTGCCTGCTAACACGTCCTATTTTGGCCACCCTCGATGGGCTAGTTTGGGTTATGAGTTAGGCAGCACTTGAACACCTTCTGTTTAACATCATATTTATTGAACACCCCTTGCCATTTATGTAGGGAGGTCGGCCAATAATTTGATGCACTTATGGAAGGGCCTAGCAGTCCATATCCTTGGTCTAGTTTCGTGCTACAGTAGAGCTGGGTGGAGACCAAGGGTTTGTTTTCAACAGTAAGCTGCTGAATGATGCAGTTTTTTGGTTTTATCTCATTAGGCCAAGAGAGCCATTTATGTTGAATTTAATGCTTGGTTCTCATTAAGAGGGTCCTTTGTTCTTGTAGAGAAATGTTTTATCTCAATAGGCTAAGAGGGCCATTTGTTTGTTTGGTGCAGGTGCAATTAATGGGTTTTATTTTAATGATGCACTAAACAGATTCAATGGAGCTTAGAGAGAGCCTCTTGCTATGCAGAAGCTTTTTGTGGCCAAGTCCAAGTGATATTATATGATTTTTTTTCATTTATGCACTGAATGGTTATGTGTATGTGGGGATTTTTATTTTGTTGAGAATTGGCATTTAAGACATGAAGTCCAAGGATTGGGCTAGGTGTGTCTGGGGAGGTCCAAGTAGTTGTCTGCGTCCTAAAAAGACATTTTTACACACTCTAAGAATTGTTTTAGAAGGTAGTCCTAGTGACCTTATTTTGCTAGGCTACTAGGAAGCTGTTTCTAGGAGTTTTTGTTAGTTGTGAGGCAGTTAGGGAAGGCTGTCGAGATAAAAAGAAGAAAAATTAGGAGTATATCTAAAATATTTTTTAAAAAACATAGAGAGGTGTGTAAAAAGGGATTTTAACCTCCAAACTAGAAAAATAAAAGAAGAAATACAATCAAAGAGCAAGTAATCATCATCTTGCAAAGGCATAGTAAGTTCCTAAGGGATGAGTCACATACCAAGGGACAATGCCTTATCTTCCTAGGGGCGAGGTCTAGCCGCACAAAATAAATAAGGATGGTTGGAGTGAAAATAAAAGTTAGTGGAAGAAAAATAATTTAGTGCTACCTTGCAAGAGTTTGGTAGATTCTTGGGTACCGAGATAGGACTTGAAGCCAATGTCCTATCCTCCTTGTCATAATATGTTCAACACCCTTCTTTTTACATGCTGAGTATCAAATCATGAAGTATTAAAAAGTGATGAATCAAAGGTATTTGAAAATGAAAGATCATGCTATAGGAGTCCTCGTATAATAGGAGTTCCTGATCCACTTGTCCTAGGATAGATATGTAGTTCAAACCACTACTTAAGATGGATTCTTTGATAGTTCTTTTTAGCATGTATGTGTTGGAGTAGTTGGTTAGTGACTAACTGTAGATTTTTGTCAGATCATACTTGGCCTATCCCTTGTAAATTTTCAAGCCTTGATTTTGTTAGGGGGTAGGATGAGAGTTGTTCTTGTGCTTTGTGTTAAGTATTTTGTTTTGTGGCAGCTTGATGCTTTTTATGGTTGTTGTTTGTGTAGGTCAGCTCATGGATTTGATGGACTGAGTTGCCCTATCCCATGGTCACCAATGAGAGATGGATTTTGAGGTCCATTTTTTGAGTGCAAAAGTAGGCCAAGAAATATAAAAGAGCAAAATTTCATGGAAAATGAAATGAGCACGGATCAATGAGCTAGAGTTTTTCTAGATAAATTTCAATGCCAGAAATCCAATGCAAGTCTCCATTTGTCTATCAGAGTCCGTTTGACCCCCATTTAATCCCTACAAGGTTTCACATTATAAAGGGGATGCTAGATCCATGAGCCAAAAAGTGTATGATGAGGGCCACGCTGATAGATTTTGATGCCAGGAAGCTAGACATCCATTCCATTTGCGATTTCAAGCTCATTTGACCCTCCATCTAGGTTCGAACCACTTTTGAGAAGTGTGAATATGAAAAACCTAAATGGGTTCACTTTTAATAAGCTAGGGGCTTAACAAAAAACATTTTTTCTCATGTGAAGAGCCCGGGGGGGGGGGCAAACGTTTATGGGCCTTCCCAAATCCATTGATTTTCTGATTTTGCAACTCTTCGAGATGAGAGGAATGGTCTGGGGGACTAAGATAGAGAATTTTTTGCTTCATATCATCACAAACTGCTCATAAAATAGTTCATTATATCAAAAACTCTAATTTCAATATTTCTCTCTCCTCTTTGCACCTTGTTCTAATGGCTCAATCTATGTGAGAGAGGGGTGGGTTGAAGCAATAGATTTTGGATGCTTGATTGAGTACTTTCAATTTAGATAATCTTAGTTTACTGTGATCCAAGCATACAATAATACATACTGTAATTAGTCAATCGTGCTGGTTAAAATCATAATTAAATTGTATGCTAGAGTTCTATAATCTATGCAATATTGTCTTTGCATAATGATATATTGTAGCTCATCTCTTCTAATTATTTATTAAATTTAAATATTAAACTTAATCCAAGGAATTTTGAAGGTCTTTTAGATTTCTTTTCTTAGAAAATTTCTATATTTTCTCTAGTTGGACTTTAATATACTCAACGATCCAAGTATATTTGAGGATATAATAATGTAAAATGAAGTGTTTGTCTGTATGAGTATTTTTAATAATGACTTTAAAGTATTGAAATAAAGAAACTAAGGTAATTTACAAGTATTCCACTATCTCAAGGATATATGAAGAATGCATGAGTGCTCGTTTTTGTTGTTTTATGATGAATCTTCTATGCATAATTTAAAAAATGATTTTAAATGATGAAATATAATTTCTAGTTCTTGAAAATTTAGAATTCTCAGTTGGTTCTATACATAATTAAAATGAAAGCTGAGAAAACTTGCCATATGGGAATTGCGAGATTTTGAAAAAATTGACGGTTTTATGCATTTTCATGGTTCTTTTGGTGTTCACATGGAATCATACAAAGTGTAAGGTTGTATCTTATAGTTCATGCAAGTTCTACATGTATGAAAATCTGAAAAAAAATTAATAAATATAAGATAAATTAAGAAAAATAGATTTTATAGGGAGAAAAATAGGTCCTATATGTTAAAAATTTACCGAGAATTATGAATGTGTTCATAAATGTATGGTGGGGCTAAAACATGAGGTTTAGCCTCAATATATCCCTATTTTTATGTTAAATAGTGTATTTATTATTTTTTATATATGAGAAATACAAAAAATACTCTTTACACCTACAAACAAATGCAAAACTATAAGTGGTAGGAAAAAAGGGTTGTGGGAGTTAATAATCCATTGAAATATGATTTTATGGATATCTTAATATATAGGATTTGTTTGTTTTAAGTCTTTAAAGAAGAGCAGTATCACAAATTACTTCGATTCTGCCTTAGTAATGACACACTATATTAGAGTGAAGTCATGAAAACAATTATTTATGCATGTTGTTTGATCTATAAGTTTACATATTTGTACACTTAAGGGCATTCACCTTTGCATTGCATTACATTTACATGGTATTAGAAAAATAAATCCTAGATGCATTGCACTTGATTGTTATAATTATTGATTTGTGTTGAGAGTATAAGGAGTTCTATGTTCTAGCATGGTATGTTCATTCCCTTTGGGACCTGATTTGATAAGGATTGAATTATCTCCTAGAATGAATATAAAGAGAGGACTATGTTTCACATGTGCTATATGTTTGAATGGCACATCTAGGGGCCAATCCCTGAGGTGTAGAAGAGCCATAGTGGAGCCATAGAATTTGTTGGGGGATGCTCCTTATGTATATGATACAAGGTGCTAGAGACACTAATCTATTTGGGAACTCCAATTTCTTGGAGTTGGTAAGAGATTCATTAGACTATGAATAGTACAAATGTGTATCTAAGTTAAATTAGTGTATGTAGCATCTAGATGCTCTTGGCCATGAGGCTGCCGTGTGTTTTTGTTAAGCATAGACGCCTGGCTAGAGCCTTAGAGCCAGTGTGTTGGGCTCATTTCATGGTCCCAATACTTTTTGTATCTAAGGTTTTGTCCAATCTTTCAATTAACTTCAAACATTTATTCTCCAACTCATGAAACTTATGAACCAATGTCTCCTATTCTTGCAATAATAAAACATTATTTATTGAGATAAATATATCTTTGAGCATTGCATAAGATCGAGATATAATACCTGTGAATCTCTCAAGTACCATCTTCCGTGCATTCTTGACATCAACCGGTAAAGCATTTCTCATATCTTGAAATTTAGATTTCAAAACCACTCATGTATCAACATCAACCTCAATGTTTCACAACATTTTCTTCTTAATCTCTTGTAGAGGTTGAAACCTCTTAAGCACAAGAGCTTATGCTCAACCTACAATAGAGATTTGCATTTGCATTTGAGTTCATGAATCCATTTCTCAAATAAAGTTGTTGACATAGCCCTTTGCAATAGCTTGATGTAACCTATGTACCACACCAATGAATACTATATTAGGGAATTTTGAAAATTTCATGCACTTTGGAAACTCCCGATACCTTTATTATTTGATCACAAGATCAAAGCTTATTTGTAATGTCCCCATTAGTTTATTTTAATGTGTGTATACATGGTGTTGCATATCCACACATGGAAAAACTGCAAAATCTCTACAAGATTTACATGAAGCAGGACTGGTTTACCAGAATAGTCTGAAATCTCTAGTATCATGTTTAGATGACTTAATTTCCACTTTAGATGGATCCAAATATATCCTGTGACTTATTTTGAAGGGAATAATTCATCCAAGACAAAAGACGGAGAAAACTGATGCGACTTTCAAAAATCATCATTTTCACCTATTTTTTATGGATTTTTGCAATTCTGTTTCTGTAGGGTTGTCATCAAATGGGTTCTGATCATTTTGAGTACCGGAAAACTATATTTGGAGTCCATATGATGAATTCATGATCCAAACAAGTTGTAGACAGGCACAGGGTAGAAAAAATGAAAGTAGTGAAAAAAAGCATAAGCTTTAAAGCTAAATGCCTTAAGATTTTATGAAAAAGCAAAGAAAAAGCATACATGAGAGGGAGTGGAGAAAAACTATAAAAGGGAGGACAAGGAGGGGAGAAGGGCCATCAAAATCACAAGTGTGTGTATTTGAGGACGTGCTTTAAGCCCCTCACCTACATTGAAGTTCCAATATTGTAAGTCGCTATGGAGATTAGTTTGAGTTGCGCTTAAAGCTTTTCGCCTATTCTTGAAGATCCACAACAAATTCTCATCCCTATGGAAAACAAATTCATGAACCCCCACAAGAATTCTGTGCAACATCTGGCTCCATACCAAGAGAGGGAGACGAGAGCAATCTTAACAAGGACGAGACCTTGATCGAGAAGGAGGAGACTCTATTCCGAGAGACGAAGAGACATTGTTCCATTCAACCTAAGGAAGGGGATACCCTGAAGGTCTCTCATCCTCTTCTACTCCAATCCGAGAAGAGAAGACACTGAAGAACTCTATCCTATTCTATCATACCTCTACTCTCATCCATATTCTATCTACTAGAGAGAGAGAGAGATCATACCTATTATCTTGCTCTTGCTCTATACTAGAGAAAGAACTACCCTTGTTCTTACCCTTGCTTGCCAAGGTGAGAGAGAGAGAAGTATTTCTCTCCACGAAGCAAGAAGAACCATCTGCTAGGCCTACATCATCGAATCTTGCAATAACCATCATCATCATCGTGAGTCTTACACCTTTGCTAGCCGGTATTACTATTGTGTTCTTCTTCTTCTACGAATCATATTTCCATCATGGCCCCGAAGAAAAAGAATTCAAAAGTGAAAATTGTGAATGACCCTACTAACGTGGAAGCAACACTTGGAGTTGCGAGCATGGGAGTCATAAATAGAGTCACGGACGCAAAGAACAACCCTTTACCAATCACGATACTACATGTTTTTCTAAAAAATTATATTCAAATTCAATAGAAATAAGATAAGAACATCTTATAGGCTAGAAATTGTTAGGGAAATTATGAAAACCTAAAACTCAAGAGAAATCATGAGGAACTTTATGGTTAACCCCATAGAAAAGAAGACTAGTGAATTCAAGACAAATTTATTAAGAACGAAACCCTAAAGAAACTAGCCAAGGACATAGTTTTAATCTAAAAGATTTGATAAAAGATTTTAAAGACCAGAAATATCTCTAAGTTAAAGAAACAGACTTAAGGCCAATAAACTTGGTTACAAGAATTGGGAAGTTAGAGACCCCAAAATCTAGATAACCTTAGTTAAATTCCAAGGGGAAGAGTTAATTATGTAAAACTCAAGTGTCAATTGCTACTAGATTAATCATCACTTGAAAGTTGCATGATTGATTGAAGTCATAACTACTTCAAGACATCAATCTTGTTTGTGCTTTTCTAATTTATATCCTGATTGAATTAAGTATTGGAATAGATAAAAATTGAGGAGCCCTATACCTCCCCCAAGGATAGGTGTTGAATCCCCGTACCGAGAGGGGATGTTTTTACCACCATGGAAGAATTGACCAACTCCGATGGCAATAGGTCTCCTAGCATGAATCGTATTAAGTAGGAGGTGGTTAGGGTGCCAGGGGGGCTTTGGCTGGTAAATGCTTTTCGCACCTAGGAACTACTTGGTCCCGTAAATAGCCCAAGTTCTACTTGGGACACCTATAAATGCTAGCTATAGGTGGATTTGATCTTAATGATATTGTCGCACGGGATTCGCACGAGGGTTCAAGAAAGCCACTTGCCATAGGGATGCTTTGAGATGGAAGAACTCCCTTCACAAAAAGAAATCCTCAAAATTTGAGCTTTTAGATTTGATCGCTTATACTATTCATTGCACTTGAGTTATAGATGTGCCAACTTGTATGTTTGACTTCGTTTGGGATTATGATAGTGTACGAATATTCTTTAATGTAGAGATACTTGCATATAGGTAAGCCTTGAGGTTTAGAGACAAATATTCATCCACAGGAATAGCCTTGGCCTCACCTAATCAATCGATAAAGAAAGTCAAACAATAGAACTAAAAATTATGGTCCTTAGAGGCCAATCTTTATTTTCGGGTGTTTGAAAATAGAGCTCCTGCTATAAACCTTAAATTCTTTGTAATAATGACAGCATGCATTTGTTCAAATTATGTAATCTTGGCATAAGAAGGGGTTTTAATATCAGTTTTTCTAGTGGTGCCGAGCGGAGACTCATTATCAATCAGAGAACAATGCAGAATAATAGCTATATCACATGAAGTGGATAAATAAGGTACTCTGGTCAGGTGAGATACAATGATGATGGTGATGTTAAGAAGAGAAGACATAGGGCGAGATGTTGAGCTTTGTCTCTATGTTCATGATTATGTGCATTATAAGCCACAGTGGGTGACTATTTTAGCTCATGTTGATCGTCGCTTGATGACTGAAGCCCAAGATGGCAATCACAGCCAGAAGAGTGACTGTAAGAGAAGTCTGGATCTTCTTCACCAAAGTCATCGTCTTCTCCCACGTCACCATCGTTATGACTGTAGACTGGCAAGAAGGTCTCCGTCCTTGGAAGTAATAGAAGTTATAGAGGCGATGACGAATATAAACAAGCGGAGAAGCTTGTCGGGAAAGGTGGCGACGTCCTCCAAAGCAATGGTGGAGATCAACAGTCCATCTGGAATTATGAAGAGGAGCAGAGACTAAAGAAGATGGCGTGAAGTCCTTCTGCCACGGCTCAGGTTAGATATCAAGTGGGGTTTTTTGTCTTGACGTACACATCAGCGGTCAAGGTCTGATGTGGCTGATTGACTGCAGGGCTTTAAAAAAGAGATGGAGAGAAAGAAAAAGGGGGGGCACATGCATGCGGCATGGCCATGGACATGGAATGCCAAACCCTCGCTATCTCTCTCTCTCTCTCTCTCTCTCTCTCTCTCTCTCTCTCGCAGCTCTCTAAACCCACACATCCATGCTCTCTCGTGGCCCTTTGAAGGATAGCAAGCTCATCTCGCGGCTCTCTCAAATGACACATCTCGCAAACCTCTGAAGCCAAGCTCGTCTTCTGTAACAATAGGTACATGGTCTCTCTCTCTCTCTCTCTCTCTCTCTCTCTCTCTCTCCCTTTAGGATTGAAGCAGATCATGGTGGATTTCACAGTTTACTCGAAGATTTTGCTCATTTTCTGAGCTTGATTATGAGAGATGGCACTTGTAGGCAATGAAAAAACCATGGGAGTGGATGGCATTGCTAGTGACAAGCAAAGACAGGAGAAGTGCAGGGGATTTTGGAGCTCTAGCTCTCCTACAATGTTGTTGTGGGTGAAAATCTAGAGAGCAGTTTGCACAATTAAAGAGAAGTAGAGAGCCATGCAGCATAGAGACTGGAAGACCATGCCATTTGTATTGGGTAGATTCCATCTAAATACTTCATGTTAGATTTGTAGCACTATAGTTGTATTGTGGTGCTGAACAAGTACATATATATGCAATATGAAGGAAGGTTGATGTTAGTGTATTGTTCTCTCTCTTTTTTTGGACATTGCTGCGATTTTCCAGCAAGCATCAATGACCTGAAAAACTCTCTCGTCTTGTGCTCAACTGATTTATCTAGGTAGTGAAGTATGTGACAAGCTTGCAAGCATAGGTATGATGTTCAACATGATCATGTCCCTCACATAAGAATTCCATTTAGAGCAGGTCAATGCTGCCAAAATTCTCAGCATAAGCAACAACATAGGTTACATTTCTCCTGTGCTTGGTGGTTATCTAGCAGATTAATATGTTGTATGTTTATGGGCTTTGATCATAGCCTCTCTCAGTAACTTGGTGGTGAGTTCCTTGAAGAGTCCCTTTTGTTCTTTGTTTTTAATGTCATGCCATGACTAAGGATTGTTGTTGTTTTAAGGCATGATCTTAACGGTAAATCCACACAAAAAAATGATTGATGTCACCACTACATGCATGGGATATCCTTGCACAGGAAGCATCTCAATGTGCAACACATTGGGTCGCACACAAACTGATTAATTCAAGTGAGTCTGCACTAGTATTAGTCCAGCTTATCCACACAACCAATTTATAGTTGTCTCAATCTGCTTCCTTGTTTCCTATGCTTGTATTGATAAAGTTTCTTTATCTGCATGAATGCAAGGAATGTTTCATCCCTTAGGCCAACTTCTTGGTCTGGCTGGTTCAAATCAGGCACCATCTCAATGTGCACAACCCACAGCACACCAACTTGCTTTCCTTTGCTCAGCATTTACATTGTTGGCCGTTTCTTCAGGTGGCATCAAACCATGTGCCTATCCTTTTGGGGCTGACCAATTTAACCAAGACACTTTGGAGGGGAAGAAGGCTTTCCAAAGCTATTCAAACTGGTATTTCTTTGGTATCTACCTGTTTGTGCTCCTCTCGGGCATCTTTGTAGTCTACGTGCAGTAGAGTGTGAGCTGGGCCATGGGGTTTGGCATACCCACCATTGCCATGGCCTTGTCTATAGCCATGTATATGTTGGGAGCACCATTACTATGGCAGAGGGAGACTTCCTTGTCTACTATAGCTGGTACTCCTACATGAATGTTGCCATTGCTCTTGTCTCTTCTTCCTCACACAATACCACAAGAGAATTAGGCGAGGCATATTTTTAGTTATTTTCAGTTGGAGCTATTTTCAGTGTTGTACATCAAGTGAATGGCGCTTTGATAAGAGCGATTGGCGCTTTGATGAGCAATGTCTGTCAATAAGAAGCCCCTTCAGGTCCTACTCTATGAGAGTGGTTGTATGTTTTCAATCAATGCCATTGTATATTTGTATCCCAAATGTTCTATGTCAACATATTTGAAAATATGACATAGTTTAAGCAATCGAGTATCAAAAGATCGTTGCACTTCATATAATTCCACTTTGCAAGAGTCCTTGTATGTTTTCTATCAATGTCATGGCATATTCGTATCCCAAATGGTTTATGTTAGCATATTTGGAAATATGATATAATTCAACAACTCTAGTTGTATGTTTAACATAATGTGCGTTACTAAAATTCTTTTGGTACTACAATTGTGTCTTCTTTAAACCTAGCCCTTTGAGGTTACTAGGACATACAAATAGAGCTATAGTCAAATCTTTTCAAATTTTATGTGTATTTAATATGGATACATACAATATTGGAAATCTTTTGGTAGTACAATTTTCTCTAGACCTAGCCCTTTGAGTTTACTAGATCTTTCTAACAGCTACACAGAAAACTACTACTACTTTCCAAAGCAATAGCTCCACTTATCTAATCCCTTTGAGTTTGTTAGAGCTTTCTAACAACTAGGTAGAAAACTACTAATACTTTCCAAAGCAATAATTTCACTTTTTTAATCCCAACTAATTTTTGGATCCAAAATCTTTGTCTAGAAAATATTGTATTGTACACTTGATTGGTTTGAAATTTTTAAAGGGCCGAAATGGATTATATAAGACTCTTCAATTTAGCTTTCCATAAATTATATAACCCCTCACTCAAGCTTGATATAGTTTAGAAAGGACGATTTATGGAAGGAGGTGTTATAGATAAGTAAAGGCATGGGCAAGAAATGGCGTTTAACTTGAGTGCCCAAGTGTACAATGATGCAAAGATGTAATTAGGTTAGTGGTAATGGGTGCACCAATGATGAGATCAATAAACGTAAATGGAAATATTGCGATGATATTTGAATTTCTAAAAGACAATGTTTTGGAAAAAAATACAAATATTGACAATGTCATTAAAAACTTGGTCCATCATATGTGTCAAGGTAAGAAAATGTGGATCAACTTGAAGCCTTGCTTGCTTCTTCCTCCTCACATGCCTTGTCTAATTTGCATTGCATTGTTACCTTGATTTTTTCAGGAGGCTTTGGGAATGAGGGGAGCTTCCTCACTTGTTCTTTAGTCCTTAAAACTTTCTTGTGACAACCTGGCTTAAAGAATGGATGTTCCCTAGCTAGTGAGTTCCCAAAGCCATCCTCGACAGGCTACAAGCTATTAAGTGGGTGTGGTAATTGCGACTTTGATGCCTTTGCTTGTTGGACAGACATTTGCATCCGAAGAGCAAGACATCGAGAAAACTCCAACAATGCCACTTCACCATCTGCCAAGCACACATTTTTTTAAGACAACCATAATATCCATACTGTAAACGCCCCGAACAACGTAGTATGCTTAACAATTATGATATTTGCTTGTTTTCGAGATTTAATAGAAAAGAGAATGAACACTTAAAGCTGAAAATGAAAATTACTCACAAAATTACAGCCATAAAAATGTAAAAGTAATGGAGACAAGATTGAGGGTTGAAGATGGGCAACCCCCCCCCCCCCCCCCGAAGGAATGTATTTCTGCTCAACCCAAGTCCCTTAGGGAAGAGCTCAGTTATAATAAACCTGAGAGTGAGAAGAAGTAATTCTCACTCTCACAAGATCATGCAAAGATGTACAAACACACATGCATTATCTATTATGCAATGATAAGAATTGATTTCTTTACAGTATGAAAGAAGAAAAAGGGAAAATCAGCCTTTCTCCATCGTTGATCAGCAGTACATGGATAGGGCTCGCTTCTTGTAGCTAAAATGGAAGAAAGAGCTCGAGAAGGAGGTGTTGTGATGAATTTACAGGCTTGCTGTCCTGTAAACAGCAGTGATAGAAGAGAGAATATGGAGGAATTTGATAATGGAGAAGTGGGGGATGATGATGGGGATGGATGGGGCCAGTTTCTGGCTATCTGTGGGTGCTGTACATGAGTTTACAGCAAAGAAAAATGATGCTCAATGAAGAAAAACGAGCTCTTATTTATAGGAGAGGGGAGAGCTAGTACAAAAGGGAAAAGTGGAGTAGCACAAGACAAGTGTCCAGCCACATGTCATGAGATGTGACAAGTGGTGGGACACTTGGAAACTTGTGTGACAAGTGTCTTGACACTTGTCTCTTCTTTATGGCCTTCCTTTTTGGATTGAACACTGTCAAGAATAGAAACAACCAAATTTAGTAAGCACAGTCAGAGTACAGAACTTACTATTTTTAGAATGACATCCCTATTTTTTAGGACTAGCATTTTTAGGCTAATTCGAGGCTCCTAAAATTTATGGACCTCCTAAAATTTAGGGATCTTCTAGAATTTAGGGACCCCCCCAATATGCGTATCATATGAAAGCTTTTTCCGTGTACATCACAAAAATGGTATCCGAATCTTCATGTGACTTTCCTATGCAAAGAAATGTGCATTTCAAGCTTTCAGCCCACACATGCACATTATACAAGCATTTCATGATCATGCCATCTTGTTGATTGTAACTGTCTGTTCTGGTGGATCTAGCCTACACTTCAAGGCATCAATCCTTTCTGTGTGCGAGTCTAACCCTGATATGCGTGAGTTCTAGTCACAGGCGCCCAATCGGGTCATATAGGTGGAAGTGTGAACTATCTTTTCTCTAACCCACCATGTGGGTCCACCATAACCTGTGACCACTCATCAGTGGCCAGCTCCAATGCACTTTTCTTTATATCTAATTAGTGCAAAGGAAATAAATTTAATAAATCATTATATAGATAAATTAATGAAAAAGGATACAAATTCTGTTTCTATAGAGTTGTGACAGCCCTCTGGCTTTTATTCAGCTGTCCTCAACTGAAAATCTTCTTGATATTGTTGTAGAATATTTGGGTAATCCTTCATGAATTTTTCATCTACCCACTGTGCATCTGTGGTGGGTAGATTCTTGAATTTTAGCAAGAATTTTCGTGTCACAAGGCCACTTCTCGTGGTTCGATCCTTGAGAAACAAAATCTTTTCAGGTTCCAAGAGTTGCTTTGTTTCTTCAACTTCTGGGGGATCTTCAGTAATGGGTTCCTTTGGTTCTGGTCCTATGTAAGGTTTTAGCAAACTTACATGAAAAGCATTGTGTATTTTCCAATGAGTAGGAAGCTCAAGTCGATAAGAAACTTCATTTATTTTCTCAATCACTTTGAAGGGTCCAAAGTATCTACTGGAGAGCTTTGGAAAAGATGAATTTTGACTAGAACCTTGTTTGAGCCTGCTTTTATCAAACTTTAGCAAGACATATTGACCTTTTTCAAAAGCCAAAGGTCTTCTTCGTTTATCTGCTTGCTTCTTTTGTCGCTCTTGCGCAACTTTGATAGTGGCTCGAACTTGATCCATTGTTGTTTTTAAATCTGAAGCAAACTCATCAGCAGCAAAATCTTATCTTTAGTGCAAATAATTGGAGGAGGAATCACTTTACCCTGTACTATTTCATTTGGAGCTTTCCCTGTGGATGAGTGCACTGTATTGTTGTAAGCAAACTCCAATAATGGAAGATATTTCTCCCATTGTGACTTATGTTCACTAACATAAGCTTTCAACATATCCAAAAGAGTGAGATTCATCACCTCTGTTTGGCCATCAGTTTGAGGATGAAAAGCTGAGGAGAACTTTAAAGTGGTTCCCAAATTCTCAAATAAAGCACGCCAAAAGTTACTTGTGAATTTGGAGTCTCTATCTGAAATGATCTCAGAAGGCATACCATGTAATCTGAAGATATGTTGAATGAAAAGTCTTGCAGCTTGTGCGGATTTCAATGTTTTATGACATGGAATAAAATGTGATTGTTTGCTGAATCTATCAATTATGACCCAAATCATATCATGACCTTGAGGTGTTCTTGGAATACCTGAGATGAAATCCATTGTGATAGATTCCCATGGATCTTTGGGCACTGGAAGAGGTTGCAACAATCCTGGAATCTTCTGCCTATCATATTTGGATTTTTGGCATACCAGACAAGCCTCAATGAAGTTATGTGTATCTTTTCGTAATGTTGGCCAATAAAAGTAGCGCTCAATTGCACTTAGAGTGGCTGCCCTCCCTCTATGCCCTGCATAAGGGGGTTCATGACTTTCTTTAAGCACCTTTTGTCGAACAGGAAGAGTGACACAAAGGCGATTGTTCATGAGAAGGTAACCATCTTTGATGGAATAATCTGGATGAGAACCTCCTTGCTGTAAATTTGACCAAATTGCTGCAAAATCAGTATCTTCATCATAAGTATTCAAGTATTCTTCATCGTTTGAAAATCTTCATGATGAGCCACTGTAATAGTTGCAATGCGAGGCACTCTAGAAAGTGCATCAGCAACTACATTTTGTTTCCCTGGAGTGTACATAATTTGAAAATGAAACATAGACAAGAAATTTTCCCATCTTGCATGTTTCTCCTGCAAATGCTTTTGAGTCTTGAAATACTTCAAGCTTTGATGATCAGTTTTAATAAGGAATTCATTGCCTAAAAGATAATGTTTCCATATCTTTAAAGCATGAACCACTGCTAAGAGCTCCTTTTCATAAATGTCATACCTTTTCTCCACATCATTTAGACGGCGGCTTTCAAAGGCTACGGCATGGCCTTCTTGATTTACCACTGCACCAATACAATCACCGCAAGCATCTGCTTCCACCACAAATGGTTTTATCAGATCTGGAATGATAAGAATAGGTCCAGAAGTAAGAGCTGTTTTCAGCCTTGTGAAGGCTGCCTTCTCTTTTTCCTTCCATTGGAAAGAGATCTTCTTCTTTGTAAGGTCATGAAGTGGAGAAGCCATATGTGCAAAATGCTTGATGAAGCGGCGGTAATAAGAACATAAGCCAAGAAACGATCGCACCTCATGTACATCACGAAGATGAGGCCATTCTTGGATTATCCTGATCTTTTCAGGATCCATCTGAATCCCTTCAAAAGAGATGACATGCCCAAGGTAATTTATTTTATGCATGAAAAATTCACTCTTTTTACCATTTACCAAGAGTTGATTTTGTTGTAGTAATTGTAGAACAATTTCCAAGTGTTGATGATGCTCCTCTTCATTCTTGCTAAAGACAAGAATATCATCAAAGAAAGTACCGACATATTGTCGATGCTCTCTAAAGATGCGCTCCATCATTCGATTAAAGGTGCTCAATGCGGCTGAAAACCTTTGAGCCTCCTAGACGATCCAAAATGTCGCCAATTCTGGGAATAGGAAACCGATTCTTCACGGTGATTTTGTTGAGGGCTCGATAATCAATGCACATCCTAAATGTGCCATCTTTCTTTTGAACAAGAAGAACCGGTGAACAAAATGGTGAGCTACTTGGCCTAATTAGCCCACGGTTGAGTAGGTCTTCGACTTGCTTTTTGATTTCTTCTTGTTGAGGACGGCTCACACGGTATGGCGCTATATTAGGAGGAGAACTACCCGGAATAATATCAATATGATGGTCTTCTGGCCTTTCTGGGGGAAGCTGATAAGGAAGATCTTCCAAAAAACAATCTTTATACTTTTCCAAGAGCTGAAGTTGCTCTTGGTTTTCAGCATTCATATTATCTTTTACATCAGTGACATAAAGCAGACAACATTGAACACAATCCTTAATTGCTGTAGAGACTTGCATATGGCTTACCATAGGTATGGTGTCTCCAGAAACTCCAGCTTGGATCTTGTACTTCTTGCCTTTGTTGGTGAGTTCTACCTTCTTTTTCTGAGAGAAGATGGTTGAATCTATTCTATGATTCCAGGGCATGCCAAGAATCACATCGCAACCATCAAGGTCTCCGATACAGAAGGTATCTTCGTCACTGTAGCCTTGAATTTGAAACTTGAGCTTGCCAATGTAGGGTATCACAGTCTTCATTGTGTCACCTTCATCAACATTTAAAGCTTGGTGAACTTCTACCGGAGTGTCCATCTCTTCATTCTTTAATCCAAGCTCTTTAGCTAATTGCAAGGAAATAATATTTTCATTCGCCCCAAGATCTATCAAGAATAGTGCTTGCTTACCTTGCAACTGTCCCCAAGCTTTTAATAATTTGCGCGTCTCTGGAGTGTGAGTTGTGTTTGCAACTACATCACTGATAGCATTGATTTTCACTGGCGACTTAGGCTTGTTGTCAGAAACCTTGCTTTGTCCCTTGTTTGGACATTGCTTCGCTATGTGGCCTGTTTGTCCACATTTAAAGCACTTTCCTTCTTTCATGAAGTGTTGCTTTTCTTCTTCGGAAAATTGCTTTGCTTGTGGGTATAGATTGGAGCGAAATTGAGGAGCATTAGGAGGAGCATTAGGAGGAGCATAGGGCTTCATCTTCTTTTGATTTGATGGCTTCTTTTGCCACTGTTTTTGTCCTTCATTTGGGGCTGAATACTCCTCATCATCAGCTACTCTCTTCTTATCATTCTTTTGGAATGATTTGTTGCCATTGTGCTCCATTTCCCATGTCTCAGCATGGTCAATGAGTTCCCTGAGATTGATCTTCTTTTCAAGTTGAGATAGTGACTTAGTCTTCTTCTTCTTCTTATGCCTTCGTCCATGCTCGGATATTGAGGTTGAAGATGATGAAGTGCTTGATGGGGATGAAGATGGAGACGAGGGTGAAGAATGTCGACGCCTTTGACGATGATGAGGTCTTCCACGAGAAGGGTGTGACTCTTCATTACTAGAAGAGGATCCATTAGAATAGGCGCCAGATGACTTTGAAGAAGAGGATGAGCTTCGACGCGATCTCTTTCTTTGTCTTGAAGTAGAATGGGACTGCCTCTTAGAAGTAGTTGGACTTCTTGATCGGCTCCTTTCATTGGTATGGCTTTGTCTCCTTGAAGTAGATGGGCTTCTTTCCTTAAATTCTTTGGGATTCTCAACTTTTTCTAGTTTGAGAAGTTGCTCACGAATTTGCTGATTCTCCTCTCTAAGACTTTGAATGGCTTGAAGGATAGCACTCGATTGATCCATTGAGACTAAAGAAAAAAAAATATGCTCACGCACTCAATGCAAGGGCTGAAAACAAACAAACTTATAGTTGTAAGCACTACCAGTGTTGGGGGTGAGGACCGAGCCAAAGCTCTGATACCACTATAAACGCCCCGAACAATATAGTATGCTTAACAATTATGATATTTGCTTGTTTTCGAGATTTAATAGAAAAGAGAATGAACACTTAAAGCTGAAAATGAAAATTACTCACAAAATTACAGCCATAAAAATGTAAAAGTAATGCATACAAGATTGAGGGTTGAAGATGGGCAACCCCCCTCGAAGGAATGTATTTCTGCTCAACCCAAGTCCCTTAGGGAAGAGCTCAGTTACAATAAACCTGAGAGTGAGAAGAAGTAATTCTCACTCTCACAAGATCATGCAAAGATGTACAAACACACATGCATTATCTATTATGCAATGATAAGAATTGATTTCTTTACAGTATGAAAGAAGAAAAAGGGAAAATCAGCCTTTCTCCATCGTTGATCAGCAATACATGGATAGGGCTCGCTTCTTGTAGCTAAAATGGAAGAAAGAGCTCGAGAAGGAGGTGTTGTGATGAATTTACAGGCTTGCTGTCCTGTAAACAGCAGTGATAGAAAAGGGAATATGGAGGAATTTGATAATGGAGAAGTGGGGGATGATGATGGGGATGGATGGGGCCAGTTTCTGGCTATCTGTGGGTGCTGTACATGAGTCTACAGCAAAGAAAAATGATGCTCAATGAAGAAAAACGAGCTCTTATTTATAGGAGAGGGGAGAGCTAGTACAAAAGGGGAAAGTGGAGTAGCACAAGACAAGTGTCCAGCCACATGTCATGAGATGTGACAAGTGGTGGGACACTTGGAAACTTGTGTGACAAGTGTCTTGACACTTGTCTCTTCTTTATGGCCTTCCTTTTTGGGTTGAATACTGTCAAGAATAGAAACAACCAAATTTAGTAAGCACAGTCAGAGTACAGAACTTACTATTTTTAGAATGACATCCCTATTTTTTAAGACTAGCATTTTTAGGCTAATTCGAGGCTCCTAAAATTTAGGGACCTCCTAAAATTTAGGGATCTCCTAGAATTTAGGGACCCCCCCAATATGGGTATCATATGAAAGCTTTTTCCGTGTACATCGCAAAAATGGTATCCGAATCTTCATGTGACTTTCCTATGCAAAGAAATGTGCATTTCAAGCTTTCAGCCCACACATGCACATTATACAAGCATTTCATGATCATGCCATCTTGTTGATTGTAACTGTCTGTTCTGGTGGATCTAGCCTACACTTCAAGGCATCAATCCTTTCTGTGTGCGAGTCTAACCCTGATATGCGTGAGTTCTAGTCACAGGCGCCCAATCGGGTCATATAGGTGGAAGTGTGAACTATCTTTTCTCTAACCCACCATGTGGGTCCACCATAACCTGGGACCACTCATCAGTGGCCAGCTCCAATGTACTTTTCTTTATATCTAATTAGTGCAAAGGACATAAATTTAATAAATCATTATATAGATAAATTAATGAAAAATGATACAAATTCTGTTTCTATAGAGTTGTGACAATCCATAGTAGGTCAAAGGTAAAATTTATCATAGCCAACACCTACCACAGTGAAAGAGTGTCTCCTCAGCAATTTGGCGCATTTGCACAATCTTGTCCTCATTTGATATCATCGATGAGCCTAGGAACAAACCACGTTCAATCAATGAATGCTAACTCGCAACAATTTAACAATGATGGCTTAAAGTTATTTATACCTACACCAACCCCACATGGAGACATGGGAAGTGGGTCCTCAACATCGATTGAGTCCATGTGGCATAAGAATCCATGACCTATCAAACTTTTCAAGGCATAATTACTTCGCAATCTAGCTTGTAAAGCACAATAATAAACTTTTACCAAAAAAAAAGGCTTATGTGGAACATCTTTGGTAGATAAGTCGTACAAGTCCATGGATGCCTTGATGACATGGGAAAATTGTAAACCACCTATCATCAATACCTTTGCTTGATGTTTGCAAAGGTTGCCAGGCATGGTCCACTCACATGAGCAACACGCCCAATTGCAATTTGCATTCTCCACTTTGTGCCATAGGTCACTTTTGCTCTGGCTTTTCACCAAGGCAACCTTGTGCTCAATATCCAAGAACTTTACATTGTCATTAGGGATTTCTTGGGCATGTTGTACAGAGCTTGCAATAACGTCCAAGATATTAAAATTCTTTTTGAACCCAGGCTCCTTCAACAGATCATGATACCGATAATAAGAATGACAAGGGCCCAAAAGCTTCTGCAGGAGCCAATCTACCCTTCGACTATGAATTGTCTTATGACCAGTAAGAAATCGTGATTTTAGAATACCATGATAGGATTCGATGCTACCATTTGTCTCCTAATTTGAGTGAGGAAAATGGTGAGTTGCTCGAATCCACATTCCTTCGAAAGTAAAAAATAAATGTTAAGAAAATAAGAGAGGAAAAAGTACTAGCTAAGCCACAAACCCTTACCTATTGATGCCATCCATTGGTCCTTAAAATACTTGACAAAACCCTCTTCCTCCTTATATGTACGCAAGAAATTATCCACTAGGTCCATGGCTTCTCGCTCTTTACTTACTTGATTTGTGTTCCCTTTGCTTCTCAAGTTCATTATTTGACCTAGTGCTTTGAACATGTCGACCCGTTTTGATGCATTAGAAACCTTCTTTATTAAGTTATTTAACCAAGCTCGTCGGACATGACAAATGCAAAGGCATATTGGCACACCAAAAACCTCCCTGATGTTAACAATAAAACACAAAGAGCCACCAAATGAACATTCAATTCCATGCACAATCCAACATAAAGTCCCACCAAATGATTATCCAAACTTATACACATTGCAACTTAAATTCTCATTAAAAAATAGATTATATAAAGGAATCAATATATGGATGGCTTAGCTAATAGCATGTATTTTTGCAAGAGCATCGCCTACCATAAATACACTAGGCTGCCATGATTTTTTCGCATTAAGCAATTGATTTTCGAAAGGCCACCAACCATGTT
Source organism: Lygodium microphyllum (assembly GCF_053477565.2). NCBI lineage: Eukaryota > Viridiplantae > Streptophyta > Polypodiopsida > Schizaeales > Lygodiaceae > Lygodium > Lygodium microphyllum. Next base: position 114,208,583 of record NC_141154.1, on the reverse strand, counting down.
CGAATATTAGCCATGGTGCTTGAAAATGTAATAATCCAAGCAACAAGGATGCCATTCCGATGAGAATCAAACACCAAGATGGTGTATAGGTGAAAATGCAAAAGATCATTCTAGTTAACAATAATTAAATATTTTTCAATGCACACAACAATGGAAATATAATACCTTATATTTATTAGTGCCAAAGGTGGCATCCATTGCCAGCAACCCATCATTCCCATGTGTTTTGGCCATCTCTAGTTGCCAATCAGTTTGCACACCGAGTACAAATGCATGCCCTTTTGCCTCATCAAAGATCTGATAATAAAATATTTGGCTCTTATTGGCGAGGACCCAATTGTGCACGCTACGCGCATCATCTTGGTTCGTTTGTAGAGTGACGGTTTCCAACTTGCTTGAAATGTTCAAAAAATCTCGCAATGTAAGAAAAGTGTCTCTTGTGGTCTTTAAGCTACCATTTGTAGCACCCCTTTGCACTGTGTGTATGTGATATTGCAATACCTGTTGTGGGGTGAACCCTTTATGAAGCATGTCACAAATCCGTGATCGCATCCCCATTGACAACCATGGTGCAAAGGCCATCCTTGCATTGTATTGTCCTATGTATAATGCACCATGACACACATTTCCTTTTGCATCAACATGCTCGTATTGAATATAATTCAAACGACAAATTGTGGGCCAAAGGTATAATTGTGCAGCCACAAAGTGACATTGATAGCCCATGGCAGAGGTTTGGGACTCCACCCTGCATTTTCCTGCCTTCTTTTGGGCTTTCATTATTTGTGGGTTATCATGAGCATCAACGGGGCCAAAGTTGCACCAATAACTATACATCAAAATAGAGCATTCAATATAGCATTACAAAAAGTACTTCACACTAGTGAAAAGTTTGGACCTAAAGTAACCTTACAAGGGTGGAAATATATTACATTAGTAAAGAAACTATGCTCCAAAAGGAGTAAAGGTCCATTAGATATCCCCATTTTAGTGTGTTTTGAAGTTGACAAGTGTCAATGGAAATGTATAAAATTATTGTCAATCTCAAAGGTAGATGAAAGAATTCAAAGATGCAGTATCTTAACATTGCAAATGCATCATAATAAAGTATGAAAGAATTCAAAAGATGTAGAAGCTCTTGCAAATGCTCAATGGAACATTGCAAGTGCATCATAATAAAAGCAAGGCGCAACAGGGATAGAAGATAATGCATCAAAGATTTAAGTGCTTTGCTACACAATGAAGTTAAATTTGTTTCCTCTTTCATCTACCGTTCTGATGCAAGAAGATACACTTAATGGTGTGGCTATAAACCTAGTCTAGATTCTAACCCAAGGGTATGCTTAGAGGTGCATGAGCTTCCACCACAAGGTGAGTATGGGATTGTCTAGGATTGACAATAGAGGCAATTTGGGAAAGTAGACCTTGTGAAGAATGCAATGCAAAAAGATTATTAATGGAACTTCTTGAAGGTTCGTAAACTAGAACTAGGTTGTGTGGTTTCATATTGGCAAAAAGGACATGACATTGGCAAAAGGATCCTCAATTAGAAATTACTCCAAGTTCGTAAACAATTGCTTCATTAAAAAATATCATGTTGTGCTTTGGAAATACGGACTCACCCGATAAGTTGTTTGTGACTATCTGTCGTCGGACGTAATAGCTTAGCCAATGCGTTATTTGATGTCCATTGCTTGCAGAAGCCAGTTGGTGCATCCTTTCTTTGAGACTCACCACATATGATATCATCCAACTGATCCCATTGGATGTATGCAATGTTTTGGATGTCATATTTTGATGACGAATTCATATATGCCTCCCATTGAAGATTAGAGGCATCAAATGGACCAGATGGGAGATTTTGAGCTTTAATTTTTGGATTTGCATTGGTGGGTATGGGATGTTTAACAATCATGGGAATCATGGTGTTGGGGATTGAGCTATGTAAGTGCTTGCAAATATAGCCTATGGTGTGAATGGTAGCTAAGCTGCTAAGCTTAAAAAAATAGCCCCTTTGCTAGGCTTAAAAAATGGTAGAAATGTGTACTTTGTGATGTTGTATTGATTGCTATGCTATTGGTAGAAATGGCTCAAAATAGTAGCTTTGCTTTCCTCAATGCCATTTGGGTTGCTTCAAAACATGGTAGAATGGTAGCTTTGGTATGCTGCAATGACTAGACGGGAATGGAGGAGTGTTGGAAGGGGAATGGAGGAGGGTCCTTTCGTAATGGAGGAGGACTGCAAAAGAGCAGGTCACTGTTTTCCTGAACAGAGAATGGTAGAGGGTCTCCAACGGGAAAGAGAGTCATATATTTTATTAGCTTTTTAGAACGTCCGTTAGTAGTGGTGAAGACTATTAATAGGGGCCAGAGCGTGAGGAATCAAGGTGCCGACAGACCTCATGGATGCATGACCATGGCATGGGCATAGCTCCATGGTGAATCGCAATTTTACCCAATGTCTATTCTGCATATAACCACCTCAAAAAGCAAAAACGTTTGCGAGTGTGGGGCCTGTCATTGAAGTCTCTTCCAGCCTATGTGTGCATCCGACAAAAATCCCCGCTTGTAATCTATCCTAACCCTTTTGCCACACAAAGAAACAACTGTTTCAATCATCTTGTTGTATTTCCATCCTCCAAAGCTTGATGATCAGATCACCACCCTCAATAACATGACTGCAAAAAAAGAAAGGAAGAAATATTGTACTGATTGAAGGAGGGACGCAGAATTATGAATCATGTGTTTGCATAGAAGAATCAGAGGCAAAAATTGATGGGCTCTTTTGTCATGACTGAAGGAGGGACGCAAAATTATGAACCATGTGTTTGCATAGAAGAATCAGAGGCAAAAATTGATGGGTTCTTTTGTCATTTCCTTCATCATTAACATCTTCTACTTTTCATCAACTTCCTCCCTTTCACACAACTTCTGCAGTCTTGTCGTCAACTTGTCCTTCAACTGCCGCCTTCAATCGTCTATCTTCCTCCTCACGCCCTCGTCCTTTCCTTCATCACCCTGTTTGATATACCTTTCCCCTCAGCGTGATCAAGGTCTTGCCTTTTTATAGCTTTTTTTTCCTTTATCAATTTTTGCAGCTCCCAGACAAGAGCTTTTTCCCTGGGAAAAGCTCTAGAAAAGCTATATCTTAACATCAATGACTATGTCATTGTGCTGCCCTCATCATCCTCATAAAAAAGTAGTTAATCATGTTGCCATTCACACTGATCACGAGCCTCCAAAAATCTAAAGAAAATGTTTCAATATCTTGATGAGATTTTTGATTTTGATAGTGAGGATCCCGTGTTGATTATTCTCTCCCAGCTTCTTTTAGCGGTGATCTCATGGTGTCTGGTGAAGAAGGCGCGTAGTCATTGTCGATCTTGTGGACATCCTACAGAAGCAAACTCATGCTTTGGCTCCATGTACAAACTCCTTGGGAATGAATATGATATTGGAAGATCCCCATTCCACTTGTTCACTTCATACCTAGTTGCCACCCTATTGCTTCCACATCAAAATCGTCGCATGACCACCGCATGTAGTCCACCTCCAATAGCTCATCTCGAATTGTTATGATGTCTTCCTTCATATAATCACCAAGCACACATGCATACAAAATCAATTTCCCTTGCTTCTTGTTTGCCAACTTCCATTTTCTTTAGGTAAGGCTATGCAAATCTAGTAGCCCTATTCAACCTGGTGCTATATTTCTTCTTCATGATCCATTCCCAAATCTTTTCCCAACAATGCTAGTAGTTTATATTCTTTGAGTAGTAAACAAGATCAAATGATATAAATTATCACAAAATGATGATGTCCATCATATTCTTCTTTTGCATCTCAATTTCCTTTATTCCAATCATCCCGTAAGCAAAATGTGGAATTTTCCTTTCAACCATTCAATACACCTTTAGTAATTTCAAATGAGCATGTCAACTTATAATGGTTGCAGTGAAGTTTTCACTTCAAATCTAGAAAATTTGAGTGTATCTAGACTTTTAATTCATGGAATAATCCTAGCAAGAATATGCTATATAATAGAACATTGTGCCCAATCATCATGATTTGAGAATTATGCAATGACGGATCCATGCTATGCAACCGATCGAACGATGCTTCACACAAAAATTATGAATGCACTGAAGAAATCGTGCCTAGCCTAACTACAGGTGCTCATGCATCATGTTCTATGTCTACTATCAAAGTGGTCTTTGTTGCGAATTCTGGCCTCTTTGAGATTTTGAATTGCTCTCTCAATATCTTCAAGTCTTCTTTCCAACTGACGAATTCGAAAAGCCAAAAGATCTTCTCTAGTAATCTCTTCTTGCTGCCATAGTAAAGCACTCCAAGTAAGTGTGCAAGTCTCTATAGGAATGACTGGCTATTGCCCATACATCAACTCATCTGGCATATATCATGTAGTCACACTATGAGTAGTACAATCACCCATAAGGTAGAAGGGAACAATCTAGTGTTGAGATGGCCAGCTCAATATGTGCAGACATTGATGATGGACCACCTGGCTGGATGGGTTTGCAAGCCTACACTTAGCACATTGGTGGTCATTATGATACTCACATGGCCACGGACTTATCACTTATTATATTTAGTTTGTTACATCTACCTAAAACTGGCAAAGATATACCGCCACTCGATTAGTGTAGTCTGTTATGCATTGTTTGACTTAGTAGGCCACTTTCCTTTATGTTGTATCTTATCTATACTTTGTATACATTGTATAATGTGTGGTAGAAGAAGAAAAAATCAGCAAGAAAACATTTTGGCCTCTATCTCTCTTCTTGTATTCTTGAGTGAGCTTTCTCTTGTGTATACAGTGTGTGTTTGGCACAGTAGCTCAAGCAAGTCCCCCCATCAAACAATTCTTGACATGGTATCAGAGTTGCGCCACTGAAAGAGGCTAATTTTTAAGGCTCAAGTGAAGGAAAAGAAGGAAGGGTCAAGCAAGCAAGCAATGGGTAAGAAGCCCTTCCATTCTTCCCCTCTTTCTCTTGGATAGTGCTTGTGGAGGCACCAAAAGCAGGGTAGAGTGAAAATCTCAAATTTCTATGAGATTTGGTGTGCGAGCAGAGCACTGTATATTGTGCAGATTAGCCCTTCAGGGCATTCCCCATTTTAGAGCCGCAAGGTTGCGGACATTAGTTTTAAGGCAAACTGTGATTTCGGCTGTATTGACTAAAAGTGGATGCACAGGTTACAGATTTTGAATCTGTAATTTTTGAGGTGTTTTCCAAGAAGCAAACATAAGGTTTATCTACAAACAGGTTGTAAATTACATGTACATTGAGCAATCAATGAAAAAGGTTGCTTGGTGTATTGTTGTGTACTTGTTATGAAAGGCTGCAGAAGACTAGCTTGCCGTGTTGTATTCTTTTTTGTGATAATGTCAAAGAACAATGGAAATCCCATTATTGAGAAGCTTGACAAGAACAACTACCCTCATGGAAGTTCAGTGTGACGAACTTTCTCATTGGAAAGGGCCTTTAAGAGTTTGTTTCAGGTGAAGAAAAGGAGCCAGAGCTGTATATCCCTCCTATTGCATGATGAATTAAAGGCATGGAAAAAGTGGAATGCAAAAGACAAAGAGGTGATGTATTGGCTATCTGTAGTCATTGATAATACTATGCTGGGACATATCAGGAACGCAGAAACTTCACATACATCTTGGACAATTTTCGAGAACATGTTTTCAGTAAATACAAAGGCATGAAATATTCAACTCAAGCAAGACTTGAATACATTGAAGAAATGGAAAATGTCTGTAAATGATTATGTATTGAAGGTGAGGAGCATTGCAGATGCTTTAGCAGCAATTGATGCAATGACTGATGATGATGATTTGGTTTCATCCACTTTGAGTGGACTCAATAATGAGAAGGCATGGAAATCATTTGTTACTTTAGTATACGTAGGGAAGCCATTTCTAGATTTTGATGAAGTTGGTCTATCTCATGATTACTTAAGAGATCAATATGCAAGATGACTCGTCTAAAAGAAATGGTGAACAAGTCCAAGCATTTTACTCAAGTTCAGGAAGGGGACGTGGTAGATCCTCTTTGAGAGGCCGTGGTATGGGACATGCTGGCGATAACTAGCAAAATAGGTTCAATCATCAATTTAGTGAAATGCAGGTTTCAGGAGGCCGAGGAAACTTTAAAGGCAGGGGGAGCTCTAGAGGAAGAGGTGGATGGCAGAACAAAGGTTCTGGAAATTCTACTATTGTTTGTCATTATTGTCATAAATGGTAAATTGCAGCAAGGAAATTATGCATCGCCTTCGTGACAGAATGAAGACAAAAATGAGCACTTGTTTGTTATGCAACATATGATGAATGCAGTTATAGGAAAGGGGACATATGATGATATATGGTATGTCGATTCAGGTGCATCTAATAATATGACTAGTCATGTTGAATGGTTTGGAGAGATGCAGGACTTACAAAATCCAGGTTATGTGTAGACGGGTGATGATTCATGCCACCCAATTTCACACATTGAAAATGCTCCCTTGTCCTTGTATGATGGCCAGACAAAGAGTCTGATAGATGTATTACATGTGCCATCAATCACAAAGAATCTAGTGTCTATTGGCCAAGAGGTAGAGCAAGGGTTGCATGTCTGATTCGATGCAAAAGGTTATTTTGTAGAAGACTTTAATGATAAGTGCAGGTTGGTCGTAAAAGGAAGTAGAGTTGGCCGCATGTTCACTTTAGATGCTGGAATTCCTGCAATGGATATTGTTATGTATGCTAAAGAAAAAGGAGTGGTTGCAGACATTGAAATATGGCATAAATGTATTGGACATGCCAATGTGTAAATGGTAAAATTAATGTAGTCCATAGGATTGGTTATAGGGTTGCCTTCTTTTAGAGTTGTAGAATTGCATAAAGTTTGTGAGGCATGCCAATTTGGTAAGCAGGTAAGACAACCCTTCTTGCATGATAGAGAAGTGAGTAGAAATATACTTGATGTAGTGCATACAAATGTTTGGGGGCCTACATAGAATGTATCTCTTGGTGGTAGCAAATACTTTGTCACATTTATTGATGACTTTTCAAGGAAGCTATGGGTATATTTCATGAAAGAAAAGAGTGATGTATTTGAGCACTCACAATCTTTCAAGGCAGCTGTTGAAATAGAAACATACTTGAAAGTGAAGTGCTTGAGATCAGATGGAGGGGGAGAGTACCTCTCTAATGAGTTTAGTGCCTTCTTGAGGACTCATGGGATAAAGAGGCAATTTACTTGCAAGTATACCCCACAACAAAATGGGGTTGCAGAAAGAAAAAATAGGCATATTGCAGAAGTTGCATGGGCATTAATGGTAAAAAAGAATATGCCAAGACATTTTTGGTCTGAAGCTGTCCATACTTCTATCTATATTATGAACAAAACTCCCACAACTACAGTTCATGGGATGACTCTTGAAAAATGCTTTACTGGCAAGAAGCCTGACGTATCACAGTTGAAGGTATTTGGCTGCATTGCATATGTTCATGTGCTAGATGAGCTATGGAAGAAGCTTGATCCAAAGGCTGAAAAATGTATTTTTATTGGATACTCTTTAGAGCAGAAAGGGTATCGTTGTTATAACCCTATCATAGATGAGTTCAGAGTAAGCAAGGATGTTATTTTTTATGAGATGAATAGTTGGTATGGACCTGCTAGTGATGTATTAGATGATGATAATGATCATGATAGCTATGTGCAGAAAGAAAAGAAAGAATCGCAGAGTCTTAGTGGACAAGAAACATCATTTGGTACTACACCTACAATGAGTCCTTGGTCTAGGAGACTAAGGAGTAGCCCCACATCTTCAGGTGTATCTATAAGTGTTGTAGGAAAAAACAAAGGAAAGAAGAAAGAGTTGGATGGTAATGATGCATCTACTAGTCATTTGGGATTTGATGGAGATTCTAGTGGTTCAAAGAGTTTGGATGATAAGCTTGGTATTCCTTTAGTCAAGACACCAGGTGTATAGAGAGCTCATAGTAATGTAAAGGCTCCATTGAGTGATCCAGTGGTATGCAGGTCTAGCAACGTCAGATACCCTATTTAAAGATTTGGTTTTGAAGGTTATGTAGCTCACCATTATGCTTATATGGTGAAACTAGTTGAGGATGTTGAGCCCACTTGAGGATGCTATTGGTCATGCTCATTGGGATGCAACAATGGATGAGGATATGGCTGCATTAGAAGCTAATAAGACTTGGGATTTGGTACCCTTGCCTAAGGGTAAGAAAGCTATTGACTGTAAGTGGATTTACAAAGTCAATCATAATGCATATGGTTTAGTTAGCAAGTATAACAGTTCTAAACCGGCTGTGAGTTATGGGATTTCATGCTTATTCATTGAGCAATGGGGTCATGGGGCGAGCGATTGTTCTATCATCCTCCTGAGTGCCCATGAGTTGAGAGTTCTATTCTTCGTCATCGACACTTGAATCGACGGACTTTATCAATAAAGCTACCTCCTTGGGTGTTGTTGCATGGTCCTTGCCATGTTGGACGTGTTCTGTGGTGTGCCTTAGTCCCTCTTGTTGCCTGGCGACACCTTTGATCTTTCTGCATCAACAACGACGGTTCGCTTCAATCAGTTACAAAATGGGCCAAGTATTCCTAACCCTACCTTTCTGTTTGCAATTTCATGTTATGTCTTAAGTGTGGGGACACCAACATCCAGTCGGTTGACAAGTCAGCAACTATGTCGATCAATCTACCCTAATCGGTAAGGTCTTAAGTGTGGGGATGTCTCCCTGCACGTTTGATGTGCATATCCCCTGCATATGTCATTACTGAATCATGCATGTCTACCACTTACTAGTTTTGCCCTGATGGGGTTCCTTCCTTACCCACCTACCCTCGTACCCCCTGTTGTCAAGGTCGTTTCCCTTATGGTTGCTTTTATTGTGCAATTTTTTTCTTTTCTATGTGAACATATCCTACATTCACCAAACACCTAATCCAACCTTATAGCCCTATTCTTCCCTTCCCATGACACACTTTTCATTTTTACATCCCCCTGTTCCGGCTTACTGTTTTTGCGTTATTAATTTTTGAAGCAATTCCCGCCAATTGGATGTTTTTTCGTGTGACTACTCCTTTAATGTTTCGGAATGGTGATATGACGTACCAGCCCTATCCTACGCCTTCCCATGGAAAATTTTTCTTTTATCCACCTATTATTCTACTGTACGATTTATTCATAATTAATTTTTGTGTGGTTTCGTGCCTTTTTCACGTACGTTTTTTATCTTTTTCCATGTTAACCTACCCTATTCTCTTCGGAATTCAATTCTGACTAGATAGCCTTGTTTGGCCACCCTTCATGCATAATTTTCCCTTTTCCTCCGCCCTGTTTTGTTCTTTGGATTTTTTACTATTAATTTTTCTTGGTGTTTTCGAGCTCCATTTTCTTTTTTTTTTTCCATGTGAATGCCTCCTAACTCCATGCGAATGGAGATTTGATGTGACAACCCTAAAGATCATATGTCTCCTAACATTTTTTCTTTTTATTTCCCCCCATTCCAATGCACGGATCATTCAATATTAATTTTCAAATCCCGTTTTGGATATGATTTTTGGGTTTTTTCCATATGAACGGGATTTCTCTTGATTGGCACTGTGTTTTGATGTGATAGGATTGTCGAGCACATTTTTTAGCACATTTTTCCTCCTTCCCTCACTTCGTTTTGGCTAATGGATTTTTTAATATTAATCCCCATATGCGTTTTCGGGTTCGATTTTTGCCTTTTTTGCATGCTAACCCCTTTTTATTCCCTTGGATATGCATTTTATTGTACTCACCCTGTGAATCCCCTTTCCCTGGGCATTTTTACTTTGTATTGCCCTTCGTTCCAATGCTCGGATATTTTTATATTAATTTCTACATCCTGTTTCGGGGGTCTTTTTTTGGTTTTCTCTATGTGAATAGGTCTTATTTCCATCGGACTTGTGTTCTAACATGATAGGCCTGTCCGGCATGACTATTTTCATATTTTTCATTTTTTCTATGATTCATTTCGATGAACGGATTTTCCGATATTAATTTTCGTACACGTTTTCGGGCTTGATTTTTGCGTTTTTCCCATTTGAAAATCCTGAATTGTTCCCAAATACCCCGTTGCCCTTTTTCGATGTTTTACCATTGTCGCAGAGCCATTTTCATTTTAAGAGAATTTCGTTCCGATGTGTGGTTTGCATGTTTTTAAAAATTGTCTATTTTGTCGAGTTCCTCGTATGCCTCGTCACGCACGTGTTTTTGCTTTTACACGCCTCGCAACGCTTCCGTGGCATCTGCGCCTTCCTCGTCGCCGTTCCGGCCCCCGTTGCTTCCCGCCACTGTAAATTTTTTTAATCTCACATGAAGGGTTTTTTTCATTTTTCTCTTTATTTTTTAATTATTTATTATTTTTTCAAAAAATAAAAATTCCCCCACCCGACAATTTCTCTCCCCTCCCCTTCTTCTCTCTCTCTCTCTCTCTCTCTCTCTCTCTCTCTCTCTCTCTCCCCCATCATCTCCTCTCCCCTCCCCCCCCTCCCCCTTCTGCCATCATCTTTCTTCTCCCTTCCTTTCCACCCCCAAACCTCCCCTCCCCCCTTGCCAGTTCATGCCCTTCCCCCACCCGCCCGCCTATTTGGCCCCCGCCACCCATTCCCCCCCCCCCCCCCCCTCTGCTCGCCATCATCTCCCCCCCTGTTGCCTTCTTTAGCCCCTTCCCCCCCCCCTCCCCCCCAGCCATTTTTGCCCCCACCCCCCATATTTTCCCACCCCCAAACACCCCCCCCCCCCCGCCCCCCATGCCCATAACCCCCCTTGTCCACCCACCCACCCACCCACCACCAAAAGACAAAAAGAAAAGAAATGAAAAAAAAATCTCCCTTGGCCCCGTTCCCCCTTTCTTTTGCCCCTTTTACCAGTGTTTCCCTTTCCCTCTCCTGACATGTTCGTGCGATTGTTTGGGGGTGTTTGCATGCAATCGTGCGGGACTCCATCTTGTGTTCGCATGAGTGGTTTTGGTCTTCATGTCCGTGCGGTTTTTCACGCAGGTGTTCACGCACGAGGACACATGTTTGGCCTTGTTCGTGCGGTGGTTCATGCCGTCTGTTTATGAGTTGTTGTTCACACACAATCGGGTATCCATTTTTCATTTAAAAATAGTAAAAAACCCTTTAAAAATATATTAAAATTAAAAAAATTCCTTAAAAACTACATAAAAATAACTAAAAATTAATTTGACCAGTTAGAAACTTTTTGAATTATTTTTCAAAGATAAATTTTCTTATATTAACTACAAAAAAAAAATTAAAAACCATTAAAAATTGGTCAAAATTGTTTAAAAATAAATAAAATAAAAAATATCAAAAAAATTCAAAAAATCCCATCCACCTTTTCTTTAATTTTGGAAAAAAAAATAAAATTAAACATGCTTCACACAAGGGTCAAATTTTTATTTATGGGCAAACTTCTTAGAAAAAGCATGTTAAATGCCAAACATAAATGGAAAAATATTGGTAAATTCTAGTAATGTCTTGTAAAAATCTAACCAAACACCACATGTTTTTTTATTATTTTTTAATAAGGTGTTGGTTTGTTTTGTTCGGAGCTTACAATGTTTAGATCTTTTTCAGTTGTTGCATTTTCTCTTTTGAGATTCATTTGCATTGTAGGACTGATACGTGCACATTCAATATCTTTGCACACACACACACACACTCTCTCTCTCTTAGGTACTTATTTTCCCCTTCTCGTTTATTTTTTTCGCTACCCTAAAATTCACATATTAATTTCTAAAATGAACCTTAATCACTACCATGGCACGCGCATCTGTGCTCAACACACATTCCTTTTAATTAAATAAAACTCAACCAACCGTTCACTTTGCATGTGTTATGTGCGCTTCAAAGGCACCTTAATTTTAAATAAAAATGAACCATCCGTCACAAAAATGTACGCACTGAAAAAGAAAAGTGCTTCAAACACATTAGATTTTTAATTAATGAATCTACATTTAGAGACCCAGTCTGGGTATCGAAGTCCGAGATTCGTTAAAAGCAATGTTTCACATTAATAAATTGTAACTAACAATTTAAAAATGAACCTCCATTTTCTGATTAAGGTTTACAATCTAATAAAATTTTACCCATTATTAATCATTTATTAAAACGAACCCTTCACTAAAATCATTCCCCTCACTGCACTTTCTTATTCCCCTTTTCAAATGAATACGCTTCATGGGCTGAACACGTGTAGTCTTCCAAATTGTCTTTTCTTGTCAATTGATGGTCAAAGGTATTCTGGTTATGATGTGTGTGGTTCTTGATTTGGTTGTATGTTCTGAATTTATTTTTCATTTTATATGCCTGATATGGGGATTGAGGGTGCATGTCTGTTGCATAGCCATGGTACTTCCATGGTCCTAACACCTAGAGGGATAGGGAAGGCTTTGTCCCTCCCTTACAAAGGGGAATCCTTTGTCACAACGAGACAGTTATTCTCCAATAAAGATATCCTCAAGCTGTTACAGAAGCAGACTAAAGAGATCCTCGATGTCAAGAAGGTGATTAACACTTCAAGAGTGTCTTTTTCAATGATCACTGATCCTTTCTGGAAGCTAGTTTGTCAATTCCTTTAGGACAAGTTCATGCCTACCAAGACACCATCTCACTACTTGTCCAAGGAGCTCTTCACAGCTTCCAGGATGGTTTTGAAAGGGGTTGCTATTGACTGGAGCACTTACTCCTTACGAAGATGGACCAGCATTTTGTCAAGGTGACTCGAGGGAATGTTACCAATGTAACCTTTGGTTCATATTTATATGCTTTTTTGACATATTTGGTTCTTAAGAAGGATGTTTTACATTCTCCTTCATCTGATCCAGTTTCTCCCCCTCCACCTTCAGAAAATTCAGAACCCATTGACATAGAGGATACTAATTCTCCTCCTCCACTAGTCATTCAGCGCAAGCACTTGAAGTGTGTAGCAGAGGAAATTCCACCAGTATTTCCTTCAGTGTTAGTTCCTGCTACCTCTGGAAGTGAACTCCCTACCTACCTCACATGCAACAATTTATTCAAGGCACACTGAGAAGATTCTTTGGATATATCAATTCCTTCGCTACCTCTAGAAGTGAACTCCCAACCTACCTCTGAAAGTGAACTCCCTACCTACCTCACATGCAACATTTTATTCAAGGCACACTGAGAGGGTTCTTTGGATATATTAGTTCCTTCGCTGAACCGCTCAGTGACAAGGGATGCCATTCCTTTCCTTTGCAAAGACATCTAGAGTTCTATTGAACTCTGAGTGACAGCTTGTGCTCAACAGTTATATTCTTCTTTTTATGAAGAATTGATGCAATCGAAAGACCATATGAATAAGGCAACAACATAGCTATCCTTTGCCAAAGACACTCTTTCCGATCTGTTTAAGCAAATAGAGCAGTAAATCAAAATGATTGAGACCCAGCGAGAAGACATATCTTCTTTGAAAAATCAGTTATAGCAGAAGGTCAGTCAGAGGTCAATAGGGTTTCTAAAGAGAAAGAGAAAGAGAAAATGTCCAACAAAGCTCAAGAGTTTAAGACTCTTCTAGATACAAAACTATCAGATTTGCAGATTGTACACAATACAGTGGAATCCCAAGCCTCCTAGATTAAATGATTGAAGGACCAACTGGCATAGTCACGATCCATTCCTCCAAGTCCCAGTGTCCCCATGATTCCTTCTATGTATCAATAGGACTTGGCTGCACTTCAACGGAATGCCACTTTATGTCCTTTATTTCAAGCCAAGGTTGAGAGATTGCACTCTAGAATGGATATCTTATGGGCTAATTTTGAGCAGTTTATGGAGTTTGTTCCTCCCGCCCACTCTTTCTTTGTTCATTATCAACAACAGAAGTTGGCCTTTTATGTTAAACTTTCAACCATGGATTTATCTCCTCCAGAGGATGGCTGGAGTGGAACCTGGTCTGCGGATCTATTGTTTGAAGTGGTCAGGATGGTGTTTGAGGAATCCGTAGACCCAAATTCAATGTTGATGTCCTATATGTACCTCAGAGGTGACTTGTTAATTCCAAATGATGAAGACCTCTCTTAGTATGTTGGAGATGTAGTTTTGCAAGCAGTACTCTATGTACACCAATTGGAGCTTAAGATTGATGAAATTTTTCAAAAGTATTCAGCTGATTGTCTAGAGGATTCTTGGCATCCTATGCTGGATTCCGTGATCTTAAATCAAAGATAGTTAAAGGCTTTGTCTCATGTGCAAAATGTCAACCAACTGAGGGTGGATCTGTTATCCTATCTTTCCAAGCAAACTCCTTTTTATCCTTTATTTTTTGAGGCCTATGCTAGACATTCTACCTTAGGACCATCAATTCCATCCTTGACTTACTATCAACAAATGGCTCATAGGTATGATGCTTATCTATCTCTTTTCTAGAAAATCCCACATGTCATTTTATCCCTTCTATTTCAACCTAAAGACGCACCCCATATTCCTATTTTTACGCAATGTCCTTTCATTATTGATCAAGTATTTTCTCCGCTTCTTCCTTGTCCTCCCCTTCTTCCTTGCCCTCCCCCATCTTTTCATTTCCTGTCCATGTTCGCACCACATTTCCTTACTTTCTTCCTTTTTGATACTGCTAAATAGATTCTCCTACCTTATCTTATTCTTCTTTTTATGATTTTGCTTATCCCTCTCTTCTTCCCTTATCCCTTATTCCATTCCTGTCTCTTTCATCTTTTATTCAGACTCCTCCTTAGTTGGTTATAGAATATGAAGGTTTTGATCAGACAATTCTGAGAAGAAGCTGGAGTACTTGAGATTCTTTGACAAGACCCCAAATTAACTAGCTGGTGATTCTAGGAGATGGGAAGACTGCAAATCAAGCCTTTCACAACTACTTATATTTTTCTCAGCTTCATTCTCAATCTTTGGATCCATCAGTGAGATTGATTGCTCATTTTTCATGGTATCTAGCCTTTATGCATCGTCACTCTCATGGTGATCAAAAGCAAGTGCCAAAGTTATGTTTGGATGTCAATCTTGATGTGGATACCCATTAGCTGGATGTGCTTTATTTTCATGCTTTGTGATTGCCAAGCATATTTGCTATCTTACTAGAGAGAATGTGTTGTTTACAACTCTTGCAAAATCCTCCAAAAACCTTTGTGGATGAATCTTTATCCCTAGAAAGGTTTAAAAATCATCAATCCTTTAAAAGTGATCTTCTTCATTGATCCATTATCTTTTGTAACTTTGAAGCTTGATTAAAATACATCTCTCTATCTTTTTCCTTTTTAAAAGAGATGCCATTCAAATATTGTTTGTGTAAGTGGTGTGAGTTGTGGTATGTGTATCTTGTTTATCTTTGTTGAATGGTTGAAGTTGAAGCTGGATTGAGGAAGATGATATTGGATTAAAAGCTAGGAGAAGATGATGTAGATTTAAAGAAAACTCTTATATTCTTTATGACTTTGTGTTGCTAACAATTTCTAAAGAAAATGGAAATAATGTCCACAAGGGTGTTTTCCTTTCGTTGTAGTCTTATCAGATATATAGGTTACTTATTGGGGTCGTGGTTGGGTGATTATTGAAGATACTAAAAAATATCGAATTAATCTCTTTACTGAACTTATCTTCTTCTTTTCCTTAGGTCATGAGAACGCTTCCTTTCTAAGTGTCGAGATATGTTGAATGATGAAATGACTAGTTTTTTTTGTTGATTTTTGTTGTTTTTGAGGCCTGAATGGTTGATTTTTTATGGATTCTAAGTGATGATTGGTTGTTTTGGAAGTGTTTAAAAGTGTTTTTGGATGATATTGATTATATTTTGGAAGGTCATGATGATTTTTAGTAGAAATATGAGGCTCTGTGATGTTCTAATAGGTTCTGTTGAGGTTCTGATTGGTTTTGATACCTTCTATTTAGCTTCTGTTTTGTTCTGATTTTCTTCTATATGAAGTATGGATTGATGATTGATGAAGGTTGAGACCTTTTGAAATATTATTGAATAGTTTTTGATAGTTTGAAATAGTTTTAGTATGAGTTATGAGGTTCAGATGTTTTCTATTGACCCTCTATAAACCTTTTGTAGAGCCTCTGTCTTTGCTTTGTCTTTGCTTTGTTTCTGTTCTGTAAATCCTCTGTAGATATTCTGTAAGTGTTCTATGATATGAGGTTGTACTTTGAGAAAGTTTTCTAACATTTGAAAATGATGAATCTAAGTTCAAAAGAGCTAAAACAAATGGAAGAAGTAGCCATTGAAGACTGAAATGAAGTGACAGTAGTGAGCTATGAAGAGACACTGTAGTGGCTTTGGTTCCCTTTCATACCTCCCATACCTCTTGGGAGGTGCATCCACGACCTAAGAATGATTATTATGAGTGATTATTGAGCATTGTAGTAAGGAGATGATGTAGTGAGATGATGTACTATTGATTGAGAGAGAGTCAGAGATAGTCAATTCTATCAAAATAATGTATCTATCTATGAGAGATTGAAAGAGAAAACTATGAAGACAATGAAGATGAATACTATGTGATTGTTTCCATTTAAAAATGGTGTATTCCTTTGTGTTTCTTGTTCTATTGATGGATTTTTTGAAGATGTTGAAAATTATGGTTGATTCTATCAAATCCGTGGGAGATATCTACTATGATGGTGTGTGAAGATTTGTTCTTTTCCTTGTTGTGGTTCTCTAAAGAATGAAATAAAAGTTTATTGATGTTACAAGATAGATTTTCTTCTAATAGAAACTCCTTTTCCTTGGTATTCCTCTTGGAGCTCCAAACACCCAAATCGTATGTCACCAAAGAATAATTTTTGCTGAGAATCCACAGCACCCAAATTCATTTGAAGCATGAAATCAACAATTTTGTAAAAATTGCCAGAGAATGGACATGTAAGACATATGACAACTCTTGATTGTTAGCATTTAGTAGAACCAAAAGTTCTTCCATGGAATCTGAGCATGAAAGGCCATCATAGAGACCATCTATCCGGTCCTCTTCCTACAAAACACATGCAATCATCAATTCTTTTTCTTTTCTTTTTACATGGTGCCTAGAAGTTCTAGGCATATCAGAAATATGCTGAAAACACAAAGTGCTTTCAGTGCATACACCATAAACACATGAGAAAAAACTGCCACTGCCTAGGAGAGGCGAGAGCTTTCCCTAACTTGTACCACCATCGTCTCATATGATAGTGGTACCTAACAAAAATCTAGCTCTCCTGTTGGAAGAGGGGATTCCCTCAAGGAATCTTTATTCTACTTATGAATAATGCATACTGTCATGAACTGGACATCTCTCTTTCCATCCTAGCTTTGGATCTGTGCATAGATAGACCCATCATCCAAAACCTTAGTCTCCATCTGAGACTCGGTAATAAATGACTGTCCCAAAATAATAGGATAAGAACAAAAGTTATATACAAAGAAATGATAAGACTCACCCACATCTCCAATAGAAATCTTTAGGTTTGGACAAGCAATATACAAATCTTTTGCAGTGTCGTTGGCCGCACGCATGTGGCAACCATGATCCGCATCAATTGGCCATCTACCAGTATCATATAAACCTCGCACTATGACATTAATCTTAGAGCCATGATTCAAAAGAGAAACATAAGAAGTCTCAGTCTCACCAAGCTTGACGATAGTTTTTTGTAGTTGCACGAGCCTAGTGATTTTGAGAAAAATGGCTATGAGGCACCAACCTAGGTACATCTTCGCTCTCATCATACTGTACGGTCTAAAGTAAAGGATGAAGAGACTTCTTGGATTGCATACATAGAGCTCTATCTGTAGTCTCCTCAATAGTCTCCTCATCAAAATCAACCTCCTCAATTTGCAACCCATAGAGAATAGCGCAATAGTTAAAGCCTCTTGATGGATCATACCCTGCGTTGGCTCTTCAATAATTTGATGTTTTCTTTTTATAATGTCAATAATAACATCATGAAACTCTCTTTTTGCAATCCCCAAACCAATGTAATAAACCAGTTCTCACATCAAATCAAATAACTGGAAATTCATGAAATACACCATTCTTGCAAAGAAATACAAGAAATACACCATGTTTGCAAGGTAGCAATAGCCAAGGTAGTTAAGCTTGAAATAATATTGCCATGGAAGGTTGATAATCAAATATGTAAGCTACAACATGAATACTCACCTCATGTCAAGATGGGACATGGTATGTACCCCAGATCTTGGTGGCTAAGAGCATACACCCTCTTAGTTGGTGGGAGGAAGGAACCTCAAAACATGTATTGTTTGAAAATGGCAACACGATACCTCACAAGTTAGCATCTCCACCTTTTATACTTAACCCTAGCTTCTCTAGACTAAGGTGACTGATGCTTTATTACAAGCCATCCTGGCCTAAAAGAGATTTGTCCTCAAAGCTGAATGGGGAACAAATTAAAAGGATGATTACAAAGATAGCTTGAAGCATTTGGAATCATGCTGAAATAAAGCTCCATGTTGATGAAGATCAGAGAAGTTGATGAAGATGGACCACATAAATGGAACAGGCTGTTGTAAACTATCCAAAACAGGCTGTAGTACAAAATGGGCCATATCTTGAGCTAGAAGTGGCCGATTTCCATGTGCAAGATATAGAAATGTAGAGGAAAACATGTAGTATCCAGCCATGCCTTCAAAATCAAATTTTGAAGTCAATAAGACAATTTACTTTCTCATATAAATTTAATACAGCAAGTTGTTTACTGCTCTATTTATGAACTGTCCTCTTGCTAAAGCCATGGAAATTGTTCCAAATATGATGTTTGTTGCCATGATTAAGACTCTTTGATAGGCAAACCCTTCCATTTGATAAGGTATTCAACAAGAATACGATTCCTTAAAACCTTCTCCCGCTTGCCAATAATCTTCTCGGGCTCATAGATGATTAAATCATCATCATCCAAGGGAGGTAGTTCTTCAAGAACTTGAATTTGAGGTCCCACATACTTTTTAAGTTGAGAAACATGAAAGACATGATGGATTCTTGTATTTGAAGGTAAGTCTAGTTGATAAGCAAGATTCCCAACTCGCTTGACAATATGATAAGGACCATAAAACCTATGAGCAAGTTTGTTGTGTCCTCCTTTAAGAGAAGCATAACATGACTTGGGAACCTTCAAAAATACCTATTCATCTTCCTCAAACTCCACATGTCTTCTTTTCTCATATGCATAGACCTTCATTGTCTCTTGAGCTTTGTGAATGTTGTCCTTGCATTGCTTCATAAGGCCTCCATCTTTTCCAACTCCTCACAGGCTTGTGAATTCTTCATGAAACAATGTGGAGAGTACTTGTACTTTGTAGCCATATAAAGCTTCAAAAGGAGACATTCAAATGCTCATATGGTAAGTATTATTGTAACAAAACTCTGCAAGATGGAGCCATTGGTCCCATGCATTTTGCGTCTCATGGAAAAAGTGCCTCAAATAAACCTCTAGCCATTTGTTAACTCTTTTAGTTTGCCCATCCGTTTGTGGGTGATATGAGGTACTAGGAGTCAAAAGAGTCTCCACTGAAGAGAACAAACTTCTCCAAAAACTTCCCATAAACTTAGTGTCATGATCGATCGTCACAATCTTCATTGGCAAACCATGAAGCTTGAAAATATATTCCATGAATTTTTGAGCCACTTGCTTTGTTGTAATTAGGCCTTAGTAGGGATGAAATGGGCTGACTTAGTCAACCGATCAACTACTATATAAATGTTAAGAATCGCATGGTGGGGGGACTTGCTTGAGTTGCTGTGCCAAACACACACTATATACACAAGAGGAAGCTCACTCAAGAACACAAGAAGAGAGATGGAGGCAAAAACGTTTTCTTGCTAGTTTCTTCTTCTTCTTTCACACACTATACAATGTACAGAAAGTATAGGTAAGATACAACATAAAGGAAAGTGGCCTACTAAGTCAAACAGTGCATAACCGACTACACTAATCGACTGGCGCTATGTCTTTGCCAGCTGTAGGTAGGTGTAACAAACTAAATATAATAAGTGATAAGTCAGTGGCCATGTGAGTATCATAATGACCACCAACGTGCTAAGTGTAGATGTGCGGACCCATCTAGCCAGGTGGTCCATCATCAATGTCCGCACGTGTTGAGCTTGCCATCTCAACAATAAAGGCTATTCCACCCATGCTTATTTATAGGCAATCTCACAATGAAATCCATAGAGATATCAGTCAACTTGCCTTGAGGAATAGGAAGTGGTTGAAGTAAGCCGTTGGGTAGAAGAGACGAGTCTTTATTTTGTTGACATGGAAGACATTGCATCACATAATCCTTAACATCCCGCCAAATACCCTTCCAATAGAAGATTTTATGGATGTTGTCAAATGTTTTGAATATTCCATGATGACCCGATAAAGATGAAGAATGCATCTCATGCAAAATATGACCTTTGAAAGAGGATTGTGGTGTCAAGTAGACTCTACCATGATACCATAAAAGACCATTGTGCCAATTAAAATTGGGATACTCTTCTCCTTTTCCTTGCTAAAATTCCTTCATCATCTTTGATGCTTGCTCATCAAGAAAATATTCTTCTTGGATGTCATGAATCCAATTATTATGTACAATTGAAATGGAAGATAAAGAACATGCCCACATACGTGATAAAGCATCCGCCACAAATATTATCTTTTCCAGTCATGTAGGATATTTCAAAATCATAGCTTTGAAGAGTAGCTAACCACCTCCTTTTTTTAGGGGATACATTTGGTTGAGAAAGGAAGTATTTCAACACACAATGATCACTCTTCACCTTGAAATGGTTGTCATATATACAGTGATACCACTTTTTGATAGCATGCAAATTTTCCAACATCTCTTGTTCATAGACATGTAGTTGACATTCCTTGCCATCAAGCTTGCAACTTTCGTAGGCTATAACTCCATGGTATTGATACAAAACAACTCCAACTCCTCGTCCACTAGCATCCGCACATATAATAAATTCCTTAGTGAAATCCAGGCATACAAGAATAGGTGCTGAAACTAATAGAGATTTCAGTTCATTGAAACTCTTGTCGGTTATGGAGTCCCAAAAGCAAGCTTCTTTCTTGAGCTTATCGATCAAAGGAGCCGCCACATGAGCATAATTTTTTATAAACCTCCTATAGAATGAAGATAATCCAAGGAAACCCCTCAAGGAAGTAGAATTCGTAGGAGAAGGCCACTTGTTGACATATTTCATCTTGTTAGGATCCACACGAATGCCTTGCTCTCCCACAATGTGATGCAAGTATTCCACTTCATCTTCCATAAAAGAACACTTTGACATTTTGGCAAAGAGTATATGTCTTCTTAATGTGTCAAAGACCTCTTGAACATGCATCAAATACTCAACCTTGGATTTACTATAAATGAGGATATCATCAAAGAATACAAGGACTGTTTTGAATAATAAAGGCTGCAATATCTTACTCATGAGTGCTTGAAAAGTAGCGGGTGCATTTGAAAGCCCAAATGGCATAACCAAGAAGTGATATAACCCTCTTTTAGTCTTAAAAGCTGTTTTATATTCATCCCCTTCCTTCATTCGAATTTGATGATAATCTGAACAAAGATCAATCTTGGTGAAGACCTTTGTATCATTGAGCTCATCCAAAAGGCCATCAATGCGAGGAATCGGGTATCTATTCTTCACCATGGACTTTTTAAGCTCCCTATAATCAATGCACATGTGAAAAGATCCATCTTTCTTCTTTACCAAGAGCATAGGAGAGGCAAACGGAGTTTGACTTGGCTGAATTAAACCCATTTGTAACAACTCTTTAACTTGTCTTTCCACCTCTTCCCTTTCAAACTTTGACAAGCGATAGGGAGGTTTGTTGATGGGTTTTTGTGTTGGGTAGCAAGTCAATAAGGTGGTCTACCTCTCTCTTTGGAGGCAAAGATGATGGTTGTTGAAATAAATCTTTGTATTCTTCCAATAGCTCTTCCAGTCTTGGATTCTTTTGCTTTGAAGAAGATGATGGCTTATTTGGTGACTACTTTTCATCCACTTTCACAAGCAAAAGAGTGAATATGCATGACCGTGCATTGGTTTCTTTACGCATCATCTTCCTAGAGATGAGTTCCATTTGCTTTTGATCAATGCCCTTCAATATTATAGGCTGTCCATTCCATTGAAATTCCATCAATATGTTTTGTAAATCCAAAGAAAAATTTCCAATGGTTTTCAACTAATTGCAACCAATGACAATATCTATGGGACCCATTTCCAAAGTGATCAAGTCCACTTCCATAACACATGAAGGAGATAGGGTAATAGGAGTGTGTAGGCATACTTCATTACTTGATTCATAAGATCCATTAGCAACTTGAATCTTCAATGACACTTGCATTTGTTGAGGAAGCAATCTCAACCCATGCAAAGATTTGGTATTAATGAAGCTATGGGTGCTACATGTATCAATCAAAAGATGAATTTTTTTGCCATTGATAAACCCTTCAAGTCTAAGGGTATTTTCTCATTTACAACCAGTCCAAGCATCATTAGAAATTACACATAAAGGATCACCCAAATCAAAAGAAAAATTGTCCACAATATCATAAAACTCATCTTTATTTCCTTCATCTTCGTTATGCATTTCTGCAACCATAGGGTTTGCTTCTACCTAAAATACATTCCCCTCTTCACTTTCATCCTCATCTAGCTCATCGATGATGACAAAGTTAAGCTTGCTATTTTTGGATTTGAATTTCAACCTATGGTCATGTCCACATTTCTCCACACTTGAAGCATAACCCTTTTGCCCTCATTTCTCTAATTTGCTTATTTGAAAGAACTTTGCTATAAGTGTTGTTCTTAAATTCCTTTTGTGCATTTTCAGCACTTGCAAAGCTCTGTTTTGCTTCAACCATTAGTCTATAACCATTTCCTCCACTTGGTTTTGATCCATAGATCATTGGATATGTAGGCAACTTGCTTTGTAATTATTGCTGTAGTTACTAGTTCCCTTGCTTTCTTGCTTATAAACATCCCTTTGCTAGCTAAAATGTGCTCTAACCTTTGAAGGCTGATTAGGTAATGAATACCCTACACTTTTTGGCTGAACTCCCATTGAATCTCTTCTATATTTTTGCCCATACCTTTCAGCATATTAAATGGCTTCATGAATTGTCTTGGGCTGCATTGCACCTACTTCCAAAGAGAGGGCTAAATCTAGACCAATTATATGTTTGTTTAATTTGGCCAAATCATCAATCCCTTCAATGTACATAGAAAGATTAAGGAACATGTTAGAGTAATCACGAACGGGCATGCCCCTTTGAAATCTTTCTTTTTCCATTGGAGAGACAAAAACTTCCAACATTTCCTTCTTAAAATCCTCCCAAGAAGTAAATTTGTGACCAACTATATGCATATATCGCCACCATGTATGGGCATAGCCTTCAAGATGGAGTGCTGCAAAATAGATCTTAGCTTCATCATGGCGAGGAAAAAGTGTGAAGTACATCTCCAATTTGTTTACCCATCTTCCCACTTTGTTGAAGATGCATTACCCCCCTTGAAGTTAGAAATAATTATCTTTTCTTTGTACCCTTTCATTATTAGTTGGCTAGAAATTGTTGGAGTGTTGCCCAAAATATGATTGTCTCAAAAATCTCTATTCATTGAATCACTTCCAAAGGGATTGGTCTAGGATTATTACCACCATGATTTGGTTGTTTCAATCCAAAATAATGATATTGTCCATTAGTGGGCTGACCATAAAATGACTTATCTTTGTTGGTGATATCATGAAATGACATTCTTTCATCAAATCTTCCACTCTTATCATGAAAGTCCAATTCTTTTTGCTTGATGGTAGATTGAGAGGAAAAAGATTTGTAGAAGGGGTCACATCCATGAGAGTCCTCATTCTCCTCTTCTCTTATATCCTCCTCTTCTCTTATATCTTTGTTGGTGATATCATGAAATGACCTTCTTTCATCAAATCTTACACTCTTATCATGAAAGTCCAATTCTTTTTGCTTGATGGTAGATTGAGAGGAAAAAGATTTGTCATCATGAAATGACATTCTTTCATCAAATCTTCCACTCTTATCATGAAAGTTCAATTCTTTTTGCTTGATGGTAGATTGAGAGGAAAAAGATTTCTAGAAGGGGTCACATCCATGAAACTCCTCATTCTCCTCTTCTCTTATATCCTCCTCTTCTTCATAAGTAGCCTCACGTCTTGGATTGAATTGAGAACGGGCATGGTGCTTTGATGATATTGGTGGCTGGTAATGAGTATTCCTCAATGTAGATGGCTCTCCTTTCTTGAAGGTTGGCATAATAGACTAATCAATACCCTTTTCTTTCATATTGGAGGGCTGAACTGAAGTATTTTCCATATGAATAGTGGATTCATTTTGTGTGGAAGATGTGGGTTGAGTATTCAAATCCTTGATAGCTACTACCACATCCTCAAATCCACTCTTCATGAACTTGACCAATTGCTGTAGTCCTTCATCCACTTTATTGGATGTATTCTCAATCTTCCCCAAGGATTTGGAAAGTTGCTCATATTGATCATGTATCCCAATGTTCAACATACGCATCTCTCTTGAAAACATGTGCTCTTTAAAAAGTTCGTGAGACAACGGATTTCCATCAATACCCAACTGTGCACTATGGGTATTACCAATGCTTACATCATCATCTTGTTGGTCATGATTGAGGGTTTCATTAGTGTTATTTTGATCATTGATGTATTCTCTGATATCTTCTTGAATGGTCTCTATGACTTGATCTTTTCTCTTGTGTTTCGCCATTAAGGATAGCTGTTGTCAAAATGACTGTGGAGAAGAAAACTATCAATAACCTACTTAGTATTGCACCAATGCCAATGGTTTATTGACCCAAAAAAAATCTTATATATCACGAATACTCTAGATTTAGTAATATCTCAGCTTGCAATAGGGTATATGGGTAGAATGAACTCAAATAGTGCACCCATGTCAGCATGTCTAGGTGCAGTCCACTAGACCCCCTATCAGTAAATTGGCCATAACTTTTTCTCCCGATGTTTGATTACTAAATTTTTTTATTCAAATGAAAGCTTGAAATCCTCTCTTAAAATTAAGGTATTAATATACCAAATCAGATCATGACTGAATTTTATGTAATAGGAACTGTGTACCTATCCAAAGAATTCTTGCAACCTGTTAACACACTATAGGAGCCCTGTTTGACCCTGAAATGAATCCTGTATTACTTGTAGACCTTTAAAGTAATTAATAGACTTGTGATGGGCTGTAAGGCACCTATAAGTATCTATTAAACACCTACAACTGATAGGTACCTGTGTGGAAAGATCTATAAATCTACCCAAGGATGTCACAAACTGCCCTGTTCGGTACCCCTAGTCTTGAAATCTTCATCCACTCTTTCCCAAGTGGTATTCTATGGTCCACCACCTATGGTGAGGGATAAAATGATAGGACAAGGACCTAAATAGGCTCTGAAACTCCGAAAGGTGTGCAAAGTTCCTTCTGGGCCAGGTTGTGCATCCCTACGGAGTCTTAAATAGCAAGGGAGGGTCACCTCTCTTTTGTCTTGCTATCTCCTCCAGCTTCAACCTTTTCCCTCGGTCAGAATATACATGGCAGATCTAGTATTCTATCAATCAAAGTATGATATGCATGGCTAAATCAAGATCTTGCCATTTTATGATATGCATGAACAAAATGCAATAGGACTGAATTGAAATGGATATAGGTAAGGAATACCTACAGCAATGACTCACTACTTTACAATTCTATTCCACTTACCAATTGATTCTTATTTTCAGCCATGTTTCACTCCATCACAACAAGCAATTCAAGGTTAAGATTAGCAAATTTTTTTCTAATAAATGGAAGGGATTAGCAACAATTGGCTACTGATTTTTATTGGGTTAAATGAAAATAATTCAGCATGACATCATTGAGCCCTAAGTTGGGTCTACATACAATCAAATTGTAATTCTTAAATGAGAATACTCTTAATTATCCCTTTTCAACAAATGAATGACTTAAGCAATCCGATTTTAAAGGAATTAAGAGAAAAATTAAGAAATACCTCTTATATTGTTGAAGTAGACGATTATGGAAGCTCCAATACTCATATAAGACTTGAAATTCTTGAACTCTCGCTTGATATAGCCAAGAATATTCTCAAAGTACAATCCCCTTGATGAAATTGTAGCTCATAAACTCCAATTTCTCTTCAAGAGAGCTCCAATATCCAAAATTTTGATAGAAATGATCCTTGTAGCCCAAATGTGGCTGGTACTTCAATCCCTGATAAAGAACTCTTCCATTGAAGCTGTGAAGCTTGCATATGCTGTCCATACACTTGCAATGACAAGAAGCCATATTCTTGAAATATTGATGCAAGACCATGAATTCTTGACATAATCCCGTGCATAGAAGCTTTCAGATGCATCAAGAACCAAAAGCCTCATGATACCATCCTTCCAAGTCCAAGAATTCTAAAAATTCAAGTGGCTGCCCTGTTTTGACTCATTTCAAGAGAAGAAGTGCTCTAATCTTGCAAGAATTCTTCAATGTCGATTCAATGAATGCTGAAGAAGCTCAAAGATGCTTGTTAGAACAAAAGCCCTTTGATATTTTGAAGAAATTTCAAAAAAGACTCACTGCTATCCTAAATGTGCCATAGCTTGGGTTTTGAAAGCTCAAGAATGATCAAAGATGATCAACGAAGTGTGAAGAAACCATGTATGCTTGATGAAGACCTGAAGAATCCTTGTCAAAGCTTGCTTAAGCCATAGCCAAGCTCATTGACTAAGATTTTTTGTGTAGGAGGAGAGGATCTGATAAGTGCAAATTGCGCCAACAGCTCCTTACATACCACGTGATGAGAAATGCTCCAACCAAGCCATTTGGCTACTCTCTAGAAAGTTTAGAGCATGGAGAATCAAGTTTTGATGTCTCATTGTGAAGTAGAGATCATTGAGAGAAGATAGAATCAGTAGAAGCCATGGATCTTGGAAAAAAACTTGAGAAAAGCTTGAGAGGAAGAAGAGAGAGAAATTGATCCCAACAAGTAATCATCATTTAACATCTATAATCCCAGTTAGACTCAAGTTAGGGTCAAGAACCCTTCAAAATGGACCTCCATTTGACCACATCCTGCTATTTTGGCCAAGAACCTCCATCTTCCTCAAGATCTTCTTCAAGAAACCTCCAAAATTAGTCCCAACTTGTTGCAGAGAACCCTGACTAGTCACGATTTGAACTATACCAAACCATGTGACCAAATCTTGGTACTCCAATTAACTCATTCATGTCCCTATGACTGAATTCTCCAAGAAAATGACTCTTCCCATGGATCAAAGTCCATGCTATGATACCAATGTAATAAACTAGTTCTCATAGAAAGTCAAATAATTAGAAATTCATGAAATACACCATTCTTGGAAAGAAATACAAGAAATACACCATGTTTGCAAGGTAGCCATAGCCAAGGTAGCTAAGCTTGAGATACTATTGCCATGGAAGGCTAAGAATTAAAGATGTAAGCTGCAATATGAATACTCACCTCATGTCAAGGTGGGACATGGTGTGCACCCCATATCTTGCTGGCAGGAAGGAACCTCAAAACATGTATTGTTTGAAAATGGCAAAAAGATACCTCACAAGTTACATCTCTACCTTTTATACTTAACCCTAGCTTCTCTAGACTAAGAAAACTTATGCTTTATTACATCCAAGTGTAAATTCAAATTTGCAATTAAGAATTCGATCCTCAAGTACCTTTTTCAAGTCCGTGGTCATCTCAATGTCAAATTGCAGCTTGAATCCTAGCTTCGAATCCTTTGTCTTTGGGGCCTTTTGATCTTCATGTACTTTTTTCTTCTGTACGCCAATCATATCTTGCTCCGATTCTGAAGAAGAATGCTAAAGAACTGGTTCACTCCTTCTAGTTGTCCTCTTTGATCCTTTAGGTTGATTATTATCTCTTTTCCACTTTTCTTCAACAAGCGCTTCAAATCCTTGAGATTTTGCAATGTAAGTAAGTATAGATAGAAAATACATCTATGTGATCATTCCATCCAATCCCTTTTATGATTGCAGCTCCTATGAATGAAAGTTCACATGATGAAGCTTTACCTTTCTTTTTTGCATGTAATGCATAAGACCATAAAGGAGACTTATCTTTCAGGAACTACTCCAATTGAAGTCCATAGGCAATAGCTTCTCTTGCAACCTCTTCCTTTACATAAAAAGAACGTAAGAGAGATTCATCCAATAATTTCTTCATACCTCCTTTGTCAAAATTTGTTTAAGGCGGTTGCTCTATATCTCCGAAACATATTATGCTGTCCTTCCAAACCACCAACTTCAATATTTTCACCTCTTCAAAGTCTTAACAGTCCTTACGCTCATGGTCTAGACTATCACACCATATGCAACAACAAAAATTATCATTTCTAGAAAAATTCATAGGAGTAGAAGAGGATGTGCAAAAATTGGAGTTAGGCTAAGAGGTTATTGTTCTCTTCTGGCCATTTTTATTTGAAGATCTTTCAAGTTCTTTGAAATTTCTTCCACCATGTCTTTCACAGTCGATTTGGCAGATGGTCTGACAATCACAGTAGGAATAGGCATAGGCATAGGCATAGAAGTAGGCATAGACATGGGATGAGAAGTAGGAGAAGAAGTGGAAGGAGAAATAGGAGAAGTAGGAGAAGTCGAGGTAGGAGAAGACATCGCTAGAGATGTTTGTATACCATTTTGTAAGCGAGCCTTCCATCTCGGCCTCTTCATCAATGTGGAAACCGCATCAACAACATCTTACCAATCCATTTTCAATCCCATAGGCTATGTACGGTCTTCAAGAAGCTCTCCCAACTCGTCCTGAAGTGTAGGATCAACCACTGCCAGAATAACTCCACTTTCTACAAGTTTAAGGCTCTTTACTCAAGTGCATCCAATTGGTTGTAACGTTCTTCAAACTCACACAATAACTTGGAAGCAACAAGTCATTTGTTGGGCCGATAGACCCATTCTTTGAATGTCTTCTGTGTAGCAATACCATAATCCTCTAGAAAATATTCATCTTTGAGCGCCTTCTTGAAGACATTCCAATTTGAATCTTGCACAAATAAATTAGTCACTCTAACCTACAAAGCATGCGCGACAAGCCATAAGAAATAATTGCTCCAGTTGGTAGGAACTCCAAAGAAGCACATTTGGCTTTCAAATGTTTTAAGATAAGGTGAAACATTCCGACCATCAAATAATTTATGCTCACTTACCACTGCCTCGATTGCTTTGGTTGCTCCATGTGTATGCTCTTGTTCTTGATGTAGCATTCATTGTTGATCCAATTGTTGCTGATGTAATTGTTGTTGCTACTGCATAGATAATTGCATTTGTTGATTCTGCATCATAATAGCCAAAGAAAGAGTTTGCAATAATTTCTTCATCTCATCGATCGAAAAGGAAGAAGCACTCGATGATGAAGTGGGTGGAGTATTTGAAGAATCTCCCATCTCAACAATTAGAAGTGACACTTTTACATCGGGTTCACAAGGTGTCGCACAAAATTCATGCGAGGGTTCATGAAGTCGCTCGCCACAGGGACGCTATGCAAGATGGAAGCAAAGGATCATGTAGAACACTCGATTCAAGGTAAAAACTTGGAGGAAAAAGAATCACAATACATCAATTCAGTTTAGATGAGCATGTTCAGGTTTAGGTATGAAGAGTTTGTGTGTGTAACATATTTTGTTAGAATAGCTTCACAATTCACACAACATCAATCTTGCATTCAATATTCTTTCCAAAAGTACACCCTTAGCATATCTTTTAGATATGAACAAGATAAATCTCCAAACTAAGAGGAAAACAAAGAGCTCATCCAAAATTATGGTTTTGTTTATCTTCATGAATAGCTCAAAAAGACCTTCACTTCACGATTATTTGAGAAAGAGTATTCCAGCAAGGGCAAGGAAGAGAGGGCAAGGTTGGTTTCCTACACATTGAACTTTCTAACGGACACAATAAATTCCATGTCCATGTGATTGAAGTGTGAGAGTAGTTGGAGCCAACAGTGTTGAGTAGAGAGCTCACACCCCCTCATATTTTTTCATATGCATTAGTCATAACTAAAAAAAAGAACTACAACCTAAGGTCTCAATAGGACAATTCACACCAAAGACATAGAAGAAGAGCTTCAAGTCTAACACTCCCCCTCAAGCTCAAGACAACATGTGTATACCAAGCAACTATCTGAAAACACTGAACTTATTTTTACCCAGAGACTTGGTAAAGATATCTGCAACCTGTTCATCAGTCTTCACATGCATGAGATCAATTGTCCCTGCAAGAATCATCTCTCTGATGAAGTGGTAGTGTACCTCAATGTGTTTTTTCCTGGCATGGTATACTGGATTCAT
Organism: Lygodium microphyllum; assembly: GCF_053477565.2. Lineage (NCBI taxonomy): Eukaryota > Viridiplantae > Streptophyta > Polypodiopsida > Schizaeales > Lygodiaceae > Lygodium > Lygodium microphyllum. The sequence continues at coordinate 114,178,120 of NC_141154.1, read as the reverse complement.
GGCCAGGAGCACACTATTAAGATTTTCACATAGCAGAGTCACTGGAGCATCCACCTGTATATCCAAATCAGCCATAAGCTTGAGCAGCCATGCAATCTCACATGCTGCCAATGCAGCACCCCTGTACTCTACCTCAGTTTCAATAAAGCAACCGTAGGCTACTTCTTGTTGCTCCAGCTGATCATTCGGCTTCCAAACCTGAAAGCATAGCCACTCGTAGATCTACGGTCATATAAGTATCATGCCCAATCTGCATTCGTGTATCCAACCAGTTTCAAGGGCTTATCTCTCACATAGAACAACCCATAATCTACAGTGGACGTAACATATCTCATAATGCGTCTAACTGCATCCAAGTGCGGCTTTTTGGGCTTCTGCATAAATTGGCTTATGAGCCCTACAACAACATAGCTCAAGTTAGGCCTAGTGATGGTCAAGTAAGTCAAATTGCCAACCATCTACCTGTACATAGTTACATCCTCAACTTCAGCCCGAGTGCTCATGTCTAGCTTTACATTCTGATCAAGAGGTGTATCGAGTGGTTTACATTCAGGCATGCCATACTTCTTCAACATTTCCATGGCATAGTGCTTTTGCATTAGCCATAAACCATTTTCAGCTATAACCACCTCAATGCCCAAGAAATACTTCAAATCACCTAAGTTTTTCATGTCAAATTCTATTTTCAGTATCTTCATTACATGTTGTATGCCCAAGTCATCATCACAAGTGATTAAATCATCAACATATATTACTAGCACTACAGTCTTTTTTGTAAATAGGTTGTGATCAGCCCTGCCAACATTAAATCCCAAGCTCTGCAAGTAGTTATTGATCCTTGCATGCCAGGCTCTCGGAGCATGCTTCAGCCCGTACAATGTTTTTTTCAGCCTACATACATAGTGTTGAAAATCAATGTGTACATACCCTTCCAATTGATCCATAAAGTCATCCTCTGCCAAGTCACAATTGAGAAATGCATTCTTCACATCCATTTGCTATAATTTCCAGCATCTAGCAACAACCAAAGCAATCATAATGCATATGGTTGCCATCTTGGAAATAGGGCTGAATGTTTCCTCATAATCAAGTCCACATTGTTGGGAATACCCCTTAGCAACTAGCCTCGCTTTGTACCTTTCCACATTGCCGTCCGACTTGCATTTGATTTTGTAGACCCATTTGTAGCCAATGGTCTTTTTCCCTTCAGGTAGTAGCACAAGATCCCATGTTTTAGTTTTAGCCAAGGCATTTATTTCTTCATCCATAGCCGCACACCAGTTCTCATCTTTTACTGCTTCAGCATATGTACCTGGTTCTTTGATCTCCATCACTTTTGTCATGTAAGCATAGTGCTTTGCAGAGTAGCCATTGTATGTCAACCTCTCAACAGGATATCTGACCCTTTGCAAGCATCCAAGTTGTGGTTGGAGCCCCAAGAGGAACACCAAGGAAAAGGGAATTCTCTTGCAAGAAAATCTATCTTGTAACATCAACAAGCTTGTTTTTCATATTTCATATGATCACAATGAAGAAAAGAACACCAGGCACAACAAATCTTCATGCAACATCATGTAAATCTCCCACGGTTTTTAATAGAATCAACCATATTCTTCAACATCTTCACAAAATCCATCAATATCACAAAGAAAGCAAAGAAGTACACCATCTTTGAATGGAAATACATCACATAGTATTCATCTTCAATATCTTCATAGTCTTCTCTCTCAATCTCTCATATACAATCACTTTGTTTCAATAGAATTAGCTATCTCTGACTCTCTCTCACACACTCCATCAATAATACATCATATCCTCACTACAATCTCTCAAAATTACTCTCAAATAATCACTCTTAGGTCGTGGATACCCCTCCCAAGAGGTATGTCTGATATGAAAGGTCACCAGAGCCACTACAGTGTCTCTTCACAGCTCACTACTGTCACTTCACTCTAGTCTTCTCTTGAGTCTTCAACAGCTACTTCTTCCACTTCTTTTAGCTCTTTTGCACTTGTATTCACCTCTTTCCAAGGCTAGAAAACTTTCCCCAAAATCACACATACATTCCACAGAACACTTACAGAACAGTCTACAGAACAGTACCAGAACAGTTACAGTACAGAACAGAACAGAAGACCTACAGAAGGTTACAGAAGGTCATCAAAACTACATAACTCATTCTCAAACCATTCAAAACTCTCACAAACCATTCACTAAGCTTTCACAATATCTCATTCTTCATCAATCAATACTCCTTCCCTCTTTACAGAAGACAATCAGAACAAAACAGACCAAAACAGAACAAAACAGAAGGTATACAGAACCAATAAGAACCTATCAGAACATCACAAAACCATCAACAAACATCATAATCTTCCAAAACACAATCATTATCATCCAAAACACTCTCAAACCACTTCCTAATCAATCAATCATCCCTTAAAATCAACCATTCAGCTCTCAAAAACAACAAAAATCAGCCAAAAAACAAGTCATTTCAACACTCAACATATCCCCACACTTAATAAGGAAGTGTCCTCGCGACCCAGGAAAAAGGGAATACAAGTTCATTTAAAAGCTTCACGTTGATCTTCATTATCTTCTCACAAAGAATCCATCCACCACGACCCCATCTTATAACCTGTTTCTGATATAAAAATACGAAGAAAGGAAAACTCTATTGACATTAACACCTCTTATCAAACAAAAAAAAATCACAACAAATTTGTAAAGGATATAAGAGTTTGCTTCTTCTTCTTCTGCATCAGCTTCAACTCTCCAACCACGACCCCAACTCGAAAAATCTCCAAAATATAGCTCGTACACAAGATCCAATACGTTCGTTTGACATAAATGAACTCAGAACACGAATACACAACACAACCATCTGAATGACTTCTTCAAAAAGAAGAGTTTGGCATTAAAAAGCTTTCACCATACATTGGAAAGGTATCAATGAAGATGATCCCTCTTAAAAGATTGATGTTGTCTGAATCGATCCATAGATAAGGATTCATCTACAAAGTTTTTAGGAGGATTTTGGAAAAACTGGAGACAGCACATCCTTTCCAATAGGACCAAGTATCTGCTAGGCAAACAGAGGGCATGAAAATACAATATCTCCAACTGTTGAGAATCAATGCTAACATTGACATTCATGCACAACTTTGGGATAGGCTTTGAATCAGTATGGGAATGCCTATGCATATACGCCAGGTACCAAGCAAAGTGAGCAGTTAATCTCACTGAGGGATCTGCAGACTGTGAATATTGTTGGGCAAAATGAACATAGTTTTGATAAGCTTGACTTGAAACTGTCCATTCCCCTGGAATTACTGGCCAATTAATCTGCGGTCCTATAAGGCAATCATCCGAACTCCATCCCCTTCTTCTGGAAATCTGAGTATCAAAACCGGCACAGTCACTAACCAACTGAGGTGGTTGAGATATGGAAGTGTTAGGAGAGGGTAATGGAATAAGAGAAAGTGGATGTAGGGAAGGATAGGAAAAATCATAAAAGGAAGAAAAGGTTAAAGAAGGAGTGGCAAAAATTTGTAAGGAATCACTAAGGAACGGTGTTAATTGATAAATAGGAAATGTGGAGGATACATTTATGAGGGGTGAAGGACAGGGTGGAGAAGGGGAAAATACCCTATCCTCAATAAAGGAACAGTAAGTGAAAATAGGAATTTGAGGGGAAGATGAAGGTTGGAAAAGAAGGGGTAAAATTACTGTGGAATTAGTTTGACAAAGGGAAAAATAGATAGCATAGCGGTGAGCCAATTGTTGGTAATAAAGGAGGGTAGGAACAGAAGGTCCCAAGAGAGATCGTCTCTGATAGGCATCAAAGAAGGTAGCATCAAATGGATTATGTTTGGAAAGATAGGTTAAGAGATCCATCCTCAGTTGGTTAGTACTCTGTACAAAGGTAGGAGCTGTGTTTTGTCTTTGATTTAGGACCACTGACTCAAGCATGGGATGCCACGAATTAGCCTGACAATCAGCCACTTTGGAGGAATAACTTTGAAACATATCAGCTATGCGCAACTCCAAATGATTGACATAGAGAACAGCTTGTAAGACCACATCCCCCACATACCATGCCATATCTACCTCATCTGGAATTAACAAATCTCCTCGGATATACATGTATGACATCAGCATGGTGTCTGGCGTGACAGAATCTTCAAAGACCATGCGGACTACCTCTGTCAACAACTCAGCAGACCAAGCCCCACTCCAGCCATCCTCTGGAAAAGGTAAATCCATCGTGGAAAGCTTCATATAGAAGACCAGCTTCTGTAAGTGGTAGTGGACAAAGAAAGAATGGTCTGGTAAGACATATTCCTGAAACTGTTCAAAGGTAGACCATAATAAGTCCATTCTGGACTGCAATCTTTCCACTTTGTCTTGGAATAAAGGGCACAAAGTAGCCTGTCTCTGTAAGGCAGCCAAGTCCTGCTGTGAAAGAGAAGGAAATAATGGAACAGAAGGGCTTGGAGGAACAGAGCGGGACTTTGCAAGCTGATCTTGCAACTGCTGGATGTGGGAGGCTTGGTTGGCCACTGTGTCATTAGCCATTTGTAAAGCTGAAAGCTTGTCATCTAATTGAACTTGGAATTCTTTCGCTTCATTGGACATCCTCTCCTTCTCTGCTGAAAGGCTAGTAACCTGTGACTGAGCCTCGAGTAACTGGGTTTTCAATGAAGAAATCTCATCACTTTGAGTGGCAACCAGTTGGGTTTGCTGTTCCATTTGCTTGAATAGATCTGCTAGGGTATCCTTAGTAGATGCTAATTCAGATGTTGCCTTATGCAACTGGTCTTTGGACTGCATGAGCTCCTCGTAGAAAGATGCGTACAGCTGTTGAACACAGGCTGTCACTGACAACTCAATGGAACTTTGAATATCCTTGCAGAGGAAAGGAATGGCATCTCCTGAAACGAGACTGTTCAGGGAAGGAACTGAGATCTCCAAGGATCCTTCTCTATGTGCCCTGAATAGGTTATTGCGAGTGAGATACCCAGGGAGTTCACTGCCAGAAGTAGCAGGGATAGGCACTGAGGGAAGTACAGCAGGGGCTTTGTCCGCTACCCTCTTCAAGCGTTTGCGCTGTATGACCAGGGGAGGCGGAGAATCATCATCCTCAATATCAATAGGTGCTGACTCTTCGGAAGGTGGAGGAGGTGGTACTGGATCTGATGGAGGAGGTGGAGGCACAGTCTTCTGTAAACCTGAATAGGTCAAGAAGGCTGACAAATATGATCCATAGGTAACATTGGTAACATTACCCCTCGTGACTTTAACAAAATGCTGATCCATCTTAGTAAGGAGGTATGTGCTCCAATCAATGGCAACTCCTTTTAGCACCATCCTGGAAGCTGTGAAAAGCTCTTTGGACAAATAGTGGGATGGCATTTTGGCAGGCATGAATCTGTCCTGAAGGAACTGGCACATGGTCTTCCAGACGGGATCAGTAATCATAGAAAACGAAACTCCTGAAGAGTTTATCACTTTCTTAACATCAAGGACCTCCCGTGTCTGCTTCTGCAACAGTTTGAGAATCTCTTCATTAGAGAAGAGCTGTCGAGTGGTCACAAAAGGTTCTCCTTTGAAGGGTAAAGACAGAGCCTTCCCTAAGCCTCGAGACGTCAATGTCATAGACATGCCTTGGACTACTCCTGTCTTCTTGCTGTAAGAGGCCAGGAACTCATCACATACGGACGGATCCTCAGGAAGTAATGGAAAAGGAGTGGCCACAAAAGCAGCAAGTCCTGCCTTCGTGAGGGGCTCAAAAGTAAGTAGGGACGAGTAATCCCTACTAACTAGTGGGACGTACTGGATAGGGGGAGGAGCATGAGAAGGCGCCATTCAGATGGTTACACACACACCACAAACACAGACAATCAAGGTGAATGCCTGCAAAGCAACAGACAAAAACCAAGGATAAGAGAATTACCAATAAAACATGACCCGACCTACTAACCCCAGGCAAACCACATCCTAAAAAAAATTTGACATGACCTTGAGACAAATGCGACCGAAAGCTTCATGCGATGCATCAAACAAACACCCTGAACCCCGTATCAGGCAATAAAATAAAAAACTACATACCGTACCCGTAACCGTAACCGTAACAAAGACATGAAACCAAAACCATACCATATCCGACACAACATCTGTGATAGAACCAAGACTGGACCATCGAAAATAACACTAATGACTGCGTATACCCATCCCATGAAACGGTTCATTAAAAAGGAGATTAAGTGCAGTGAGGGGGGATTAATTGAATGAAGGGTTGATTTTAATCAATTATTAAAAATGGGTGAATTTTTATTAGGTGATAAACCTTAATAAGAAAACGGCGGTTCCTTATTACAAATTTAATTACCAATTATTAGGTTAAACGGTGCAGTTATACGATTCCCGGACTTCGATTCCCGACGGGGTCTCTAAATGCAATTCATTGATTATAATTAAAGTGATGTGGAGCGCTTTTTTGCCAGCGCGTGCTCATGTGACGGCTGGTTCTTTTTATTAAAAATTTTAGAGTGCCTCTGTAGCGCACGTAGCGCGTGCTAAGTGAACGGCTGGTTTATTTTATTAAAAAAGGATGTGTATTTAGCGCGAATGCGCGTGGAAACGGTGGGTGGATTAAAGGGTGTATTTTAACAATTAATTCGTGATTAAGGGGGAAAAGAAATAAATAAATAACAGAAAATAAATACCTGGCAGGGTGTGTATGAAATGCAGGAATGCGCACGGAAGAGTCCCAGGAAAGGAAAAGCAAAAAGCACTGATGAAACAACAAATAACACCTTAGCAGATGTATTAAGTTGATTGATGTTGGGTTTTTATTTTTATTTATTTAATTTGATTTTTAGGTATGATTTTTTATGTTGGAATAAATGGAAAATGAGCAAGGGAGGTGAGGGAAATTTTTTAGAATGTTGTTATAATTTTTTAGAATTTTTTATAATTTTTAAAATGATTTTTCTATATTTTTTTGGCAATTTATGGGTAATTTAGGAAAGATGGATTTTTCTAAAATTATAGGAAAGGCAATTCCTAGCAGACAAAGGTCCAAAAATTAACAAAAGACAGAAGGAATTTTTTAGAAATTTTTTTTGAAAATTTTTTATGAAAAAATGAATTTTGTGATTAAGTAAGTCACATTGATCACATAAATCACATAAGTCACATTAGCACAAGTCACATAAGTCACTTAAGTAAAGCTAATCAGTTAAGTCTACACTACCTAAGTCAGTTAGGTTAAGTCTACCTAAGTCAGTTAGGTTAGTGTTTACCTAAGTCAGTTAGGTTAGTTAACTTAAGTCTAGTTAAGTTAAGTCTAGTTAAGTTAGTGGTTAACTTAGGTTAGTTAATTAATGTTTAACTGAGGTTAGTATCTAACCTAAGGAGGTGGGGTAGGAGGTGGAGGCAGGAGGTGGGAGGTAGGAGGTGGGAGAGGTGGCGTTGGCGTGGGCGGGCGGCGGCGACGGTGACGACGACGGGCGGCGGCGACGAGGGAGGGAAGGAGAAGGGGAGGAAAAGGGAGGAGGGGAGGGAGGAAGAAGGAGGAAGAGGGAAGGGAGGAAGAAGGAGGAAGAGGGAAGGGAGGAGCGATGGCGGGCAGGGAGGGAGAAGGAGGAGAGAGAAGGGAGAGGAGAGAGAAGAAAGAAGAAGGGAGAGGGAAGAAGGAGGAAGAGATGGCGGGCAGGAGAGAAGAAGGAGAGAGAGAAGGGAGAGGAAAGAGAGATGGTGGAAATGGAGGGAGAAGGAAGAGGGAGGAGAGGGTACGCGCAGAGAGGAAGAGAGAGAGAGAGAGAAGAAGAAAGAGAGAGAAGAGGGGAAAGGAAGTGGGGGAAGACGGTTGGCGGGAGGGGGTGTCGTTTGTTTTTTTTCTTTTTTTCTTTTTTTCTTTTTTTTTTCTTCTTTTCTTTTCTCTTTTTTTTGTTTCAAAAAGAGGTGGGCAGGCAGGTTGGGGTGGGCAGGGGCTAGGGAGGATGGGCGGGGTCAAGAAAAGGCAGATCCCCGTCCCGCGCACGTGCGCGGGGCGGGGTAAAAAAATTTGCCGTGACGGGATTGAAACGATGCGGGGATGACGGTACGGGGTACGCGGACACGACCGGGGCGCGTGGAGACGCGTTAAATCGAAAACGGACGCGTTCACGCGCAAAACGAGCGCGAGAAAAAACGTAAAAATAAAGAAAAATTAATAACTCCCAATCCGGATGTCAAAACGAAATAGCGTAAAAACAAAAAGTGGGCAGGACGACAGGAGGGAAACAGGAAAAATACGGAACGGGGGTTCCAGGAGGGGTAAAGGGCGTTCACGTGCAAAAAACACAAAAAATGAATCAAAAACGCAATTTAAAAATTAATATCGAAAGATCCGTGCATCGGAATGAGGTGCAGCAAAAAGGAAAACGGTGCAGAAAGATGTGCCCGACAATCCGATCATGTCAAAACATAATTCCGACGAAGGTAAGACGCGTTCACACGGGAAAAACCCAAAAAATAAACCCGAAAATGGGATCGGAAATTAATATCGGACGAACCGGTCACCGGAATGACATGCAATAAGAGGGAAAAATGTCCGCAGAAAGGAATGGCACAGGGTTATCACGTTAAACTGTAGTTCCGGCGGAAATAGGAGGGGTTCACATGTGAAAAAACGCCAAAAAGACTCCCAAAAACTCAGTTAAAAATTAATAAGTAAAAATCCAGAAGTCGAAAAAGGGTGGAGGAAAAAGGAAAAAGGTAGGGGAAGGCACAGGGGACATGGCTGTCAAATCAAATTGGAATTCCGATGCAAATAGGGCAGGTTCACATGGAAAAATGTCAAAAATACGCACGAAAAAGGCTTAAAAACCCGGAAAATTAATAACGGACAAACCGTGTATCAGAATTATGTGGAATAAAAAGAAAAAATGTCAGGGGAAAGGCTTTGGTCAGGGCTATGAGGTCAAATCACGGTTCCGAAGCAAGAAAAGCGTGTTCATATGGAAAACCGTCTAAATTGCGTAAAATGCTTCAAAAATTAATAACTCAAAAACCGTGCACCGGAACAGGGGTAGGTAAAAAGGAAAAATGAGCAGTTCAAAGAGAGGAACAGGGCTATAAGGTTGGATTTGGATTTAAGTGAACGTAGGGTGCATTCACATGGAAAAACCTCAAAATCAGGGAATGAAGGAAAACTGCAAGGAAACAACCCCAAGGGTGAGTGAAACATAACCGGGCGGGTGGGAAGGGACCCCAGGAGGGTAAAAGCAAGTCATGGTATACATGCATGAGCAAGATAAGGCATATGTAGATGAGTATGCAATGTAGACGCGCAGGGACGCGTCCCCACACTTAAGACCTTAACGGATAGGGTTAACCGAGCATTAGGGACCCAGGACCATGCCACAGACCATCCACTAACTTCCCCACACTTAAAACATGAACATCACGAAGAAACAGAAGTTGTAGGGTTAGAAAAACTTGGCCCATTTCGTCAAGAATCAAGGTTGAGTGTCAACGGCACGTCCAGTGTGGTTGTCGGCGCTGGAGGGACCAAGGCATCTTCTTGACACACGTTCGTCATGGCAGGGACCACGCGGCAGCACCCAGGGAGGTAGCTAATGGAAGGAATCGCAAGAAATCCGTCGATGATGAGGGATATTGCACTCAACTCACAGTCACTCAATTTGGAATGAAGGAACAGTCACTCGCCCCATGACTAATATCACTCGAGAAAGAATGATTAAAACCCGTAACTCATACCCGGTTGAGGAATCAACAAGGGGCGAATGGTGTAGAAGGAGTATGCCAGGGTGCACAGTGGATGGTGCATTAGTGCGTCCAACCCGTCTGGCATAGGTGCAAGGAGGAAGGCAAGGGAGCCTTATGGTGCAGTGCACAGAACAGGGTGATGTGTCTTGTGTTGATGGTAAAGACCCATCCCGTGGGTGCATAGGGAAACGGGAACATACCTGACTCCAAGTGTCGTAACGTCCCTCAATCTCACCTCTCGGTATTTGATTGAAGAAACTCCAGTCACACTCAACCCACCCTCTGTCTCACTCTCTGTTGATAGATACAGGAGGGCAGCCTTTTCCTGAAACCCATTGATGTAATCCTCACAGTCACTTGTGCAAAAGTGTATGCCTTGTGCGCATTTGATGGTGCAACAGTGCATCCCGCCCTGTGCCGGCATACGGTGCAAGAAGGAAGGCCAGGGAGCCTTATGGTGCAGTGCGCAGAAACAAATTGTGCTTTGTGCATTGAGAGGCCCACCCCGTGCGTGCAACACTTCATTCACACTTCTCACCTCTCATTCGATTGGAAGGGAAAAGACTGGTCTCTCGCCCCACCCTCTGTCTCACTCTCTGTTGATAGTTACAGAGGGCAACCATACTCACGTCCCCATCCGGTTAGGATGAAAGCTCACATCACTCAAGGGGTTGTCGATGAAGATCGCGTCATCAGTAGTTGAAGAGGCGTACCCAGGGAGGTAGCCATCAAATCGAATATTGTGTTGGATAGGAATATGTCGTCTGCTAGAGGACAGGTACTCATTTTGCAAAGAGACCCAAGACCCAGCGTACCAAGGGAGGTAGCTTCGGGATTGGATCCGAGGGATATCAATCAATGAATCCACTTTCTGGACTGCTGGGTGTTACCACCTTTTCCACAGCCAGCTTCTCGCCCAAGGGTGTTTACCACCTTTCCTTGAAACGAGGCCCGCTATGACAGGGAATTGCTTCCTTTTCTCTCATAACAGATTTGTTTTGTTTGTTTTTTTTTTCTTCTTTGTTTTTTTCTTTTTCTTTTTCTTCTTTTCTTTTTTTTTTTCCTATTCCCGAGGGTGTTTCCACCTTTTCTCGAAGGATAGGTCGGCATGACAGGGACCTAAGTCCTTTTCTCCCATAACCGATATGTTTTGTTTTGTTTTTTTTTTTTCTTGTTTCTTTTTTTTTCTTCTGCAAAGTGAGCAAGGGAATGGTAGAAAAACCATGTGTCAAGACCAACCTCGCCACTGTCGCTGGTGGAAAATAGAAGATAAGAGATCAAGGCTGAAAGGAGGTTTTGAGGGAACAGAGGGTTGCATCCACTTCAGCAGGAGTGATTGAAGAACGGCTATCAGAAGTAGCATCATAAGAAGTACAGTGCCGCGCCAACGAGGGAAAAGATCAAGTGTACGTAATTGTCAAGATCCCCAAGGAGGAAAGTACTTCTTCAGGCGATATCCATTGATCAGAAAGGGATCATCAGAGGCATCAACGGTCTGTATTTGGACAGAGCCATTAGGGTTGACTGCAAGTACCTTATAGGGGCCCATCCACCGCTGTTGGAGCTTGCCAGGAAACTTGCCAAAGCGTGAATCATAGGCTAAGACCAAATCACCTTCTTTGAACTCCTTGTGCTTGATGAAGCTGTCATGGTAAGCCTTACGTCGAGCTTGCGTGGCTTCCATGCACTGTAGAGCCATCCTACGAATTTCGTCCAAACATTCCAAGTGCAGGAGACGGCGTTGCAGTGAATCGTCATCCCCCAAACGCTCTTTGATCGCCACTCTCAAAGAGGGTAGTTCCAGTTCAACAGGAAAAACAGCTTCTGTTCCATACACCAACTGGAAAGGTGTCTGTCCTGTTGCTGCTTTATGGGAGGTTCTGTACGCCCAGAGGGCCTCTGTAAGTCGATCGTCCCAATCACGACGATGTGCGGCAATCGTTCTTGTCAGAATCGAGCAGAGGATGCGATTGGTGACTTCGACTTGGCCATTGGCTCTGGGGTAATAGGGAGTGGACTTGCGATGGCGGATCTTATACAATTCTGTCAACTCCTCCATGACTTTGTTAAGGAAATGAGTGCCTCTGTCACTTACCAGCTCTAAGGGACTGCCAAACCGGGTGATGATATTCTCGTACATGAACAGGGCCACGCTGTTACCATCATCCCGCTTGAGGGCTTTAGCTTCACACCACTTTGTGACATAATCCGTACATACGAGGATGTATCTGTTCTGTTTCCTTCTAGTAGGAGGATCGATTGGACCTACGAAGTCGATGCCCCACTTCTCAAACGGCTTCAACGGAAGGATAGGTTGCAATGGCATGGCACTTGTCTTGGTGGGTTTCCCCATTCTTTGACAAGCATCACATCTTTTACAGTAATCATAGGCATCCTTATGAATGGTAGGCCACCAATATCCCGCTAGCAGAGCCTTCCTGGCTGTAGCTTCTCCTGCAAAGTGACCTCCACATGGCTCGTCGTGGCAAGCCTTCAAAACAATCCCAATCTCGTCTCCTGCAACACATCTTCTGAGCACTTCATCTTTGCCTTTCTTGTACAGTGCACCACCTAGCAAGGTGTATGGGACTGATTCTAGCATGAGCTTCTTCCTTTCCCGACTAGAAATACCAGGAGGATACTGTTGGGTTGCCAGCAGATTGGCAATGTCCGCATACCAGGGAATGACAGTTTCTACCAAGAATAGGGAAGCATCAGGGAGGTCTGGATCATCTCGTTCCTCGTCTGCAGTTTGTGGGATACGCGACAGATGATCAGCCAGGACATGGGAACGACCAGGCTTAGTAATCACCTCAAAGTCAAACTCCTGGAATAAAAGGAGCCACCTCATCATTCGTCCTTTCACATCTGCTTTGTTTATCAAGAAGGACAGGGCCTCATGATCCACATAAAATTTAAAGTGAGTAGATAGGAGGTAATGGCGAAACTTCTCCAGGGCAAACACCATTGCCAAGCACTCCAGCTCTGTCACTGTATAGTTTCGTTCCCTATCAGTGACTTTTCGGCTTGCATAATAGATCGGTTGATCCAACTTCGAGGAGCCCTTTTGGCAGAGGACAGCACCTAAGCCTTCAATTGATGCATCAGTGTGTACGTGGAACTCTTTCGTCCAATCAGGAGGTTGCAGGATGGGTGCCTCTATCAGACACTGCTTCAGAGTGTGGAAGGCTTTGTCACATTCTTCTGTCCAAGTAAACTCTGCATCTTTCCTCAGAAGCTTGTGCAAGGAAGTTGCCTTTGTCGCAAAATGGGCTATGAACCTTCTGTAGTAACCCACATGGCCTAGGAATCCCCTCAACTGTTTGAGGTTGGTGGGTGCTTTCAGAGCTGCAATCTTTTCGATCTTTGCAGGGTCTGTTGATATCCCTTGTGCTGAGACAATGTGGCCCAACAGAACTCCAGAAGAGACCCCAAAGATGCATTTGTCGGGGTTAAGGGAAATCCCATACTCCCGGCATCGATCAAAGTATTGCTCCAGGTGGTCCCAGTGTTCACGGATCAAACTATAGACACAAAAGTCATCCAAATATACCTCAATAAAGTCGTGCAGATGATTTTGAAATGCAGCCATCATGACTCGTTGGAACGTAGCAGGGGCATTGCAGAGCCCAAATGGCATCACTCGGTAAGCGTAGGTCCCCCATTCTGTAGTGAAGGTTGTTTTGGACTGGTCTTCTTCTGCGATTTGGACTTGGTTGTATCCACTGAATCCATCCAGAAGGGAATAAAGCTCATGTCCTGCCACTGTGTCCAACAGTTGGTCTGTGAAAGGGATAGGAAAGTGATCCTTCTTCGTCTTGGAATTAAGCTTTCGGAAATCCACACATATTCGCAATTTTCCATTCTTCTTGGGTACAACCACGATGGGTGAAACCCATTCACTGTTTGCCACTGGATAGATGAACTCGGCCTCCAGAAGCTTCAGCAGCTCCGCTTTCACTAATGTGGAATAATTTGGGTTCATTCGCCTCTGTCGTTGCCGTACTCGCTTGGCATCAGGCTCCAAGTCAATATGATGTTGGCATATTGTGGGATCAATCCCCTTTAGGTCTTTGTAAGCCCATGCAAACACGTCCAAATTTTCTTTCAACAAATTGTACAAAGTTGACAACTCCTCTTCTGGGAGACTGCTACCCACCTTTAAGTGGCGTTCAGTGCCTTCTGCATCCACAAAGGTTAACTGCCTTTCACCTTCTACTTCACGGATGAAGGTCCCGCGGACTGCTTCTGGATACAGATCCGACTCCTTCAAGGGAGTGGTATCCTCTTCTGATGTCCCACTAGAACCAACTTCTTCTTTTGGTGGAGACTTAGGTTGCTCCTTAAGACGTTGGAATGGGATAAGCGCCGTTTCGGATTTGGTTTCAAGATTAATTACGTCTTGGCTTGAAGACTCATCTTCTGATGATACATCCAGGAACGTCACATAACAGGGACCCTCTGATGCCTGTTGGGTTGGTGGGATTGGTGCTTGTTGGCACGGTGCATCATCATCATCTTTCTTTGGCAAAGATAGGTTAGGACGGCAGGAGCCACTACTGAAAGACGGCTTGTTCTTCTTAATCCACGTCTTATAAAGGTTTTGCATATGAGAAGATCCATTTACCAGACCAAATGGTACCATTGCCATTCTGTCCCATAGCATGAGCTCATCGACTTCTGATGCTTCTGGAACTTCTTCCCCAAATGTATCCTCTTCAGGTGGGATAGACTCCTCTGGCTCGCTTTCATCATTCTCTTCGTCCATATCATATTCATCCTCTTCTATCTCTGTCTCTGCTTCTGCTTCTGCTTCTGCTTCTGCTTCTGCTTCTGTTGATGCTTCTGCTTCTGTTGATGCTTCTGCTGATGCTTCTGTAGGAGCTCTGTAACAGAAGAACAGATTCTCTGTTTCCCCTCCTGCCTCTGTCTCTGCTTCTGCTTCTGCCTCTGTTGTGGCCATGTAACAGGGAGAGCAGTACATCCATGCTTCTATCTCACTATCAGAAGTGATTTCAGAAGGCATTCCTGGTTCAGGCAGGAAGTATTCACCCATTGATAATGGCTTTGCATCTTTTGGAAGTCGGCTTACTGTATCCACTGTTAAGGAATGTGCCACTGTTTTCTTAGGAAGGATCTGTTTGACAGCATCTTCGTCTGCTGATGTTCCATCCGTAACCTCATTAGGGGAGTCAGAAGATAATTCCAAGGAGGTGGATCCATGTCCTTTTTGAGAACCATACAGTTTCAGCACCACTTTGTTGGGTCCTCTGCCCAAGGTCAAAGTTCCTTTGAACCAATCCGTCCTTGCTCGGGCTTCAAAAAGCCATGGTCTACCCAGTAACAGAGGATAGGATGTGCCATAAGAGTTTGGCTTCACCACCAAATAGGTCAGCCAATAATCTTTTCCAGCCACTGTAGTCTTCACATATGGAAGAATGCCCAAAGGCTTGATTCTACTCTGATCCGCCAATCTGATGAGCCATTGGGTTGGTTGCACACCTTGTAGGCCTAGATCCTTCATTGTCACATCCGTCATAATGTTCACTGATGAACCTCCATCAATCAGTGCATTTGCAATGAAGCAGCCTTCTATCCACACGCCAGTCTCTGGGGTACCCGGATCTAGGAAAGCGTTAGCCACATCCACTTCTTTTACAGGCTCTGGAGCCTTGTTGGACTTTGTTGCTGTTGAGGAAGCAATCCTTAAACCACGTCGTCTTGTTAGTATACTTTTGAACCTTTTTCGGCAACTGGGAGACAACATCAATAATTGTCGAAATGTGAGGTTTGGTTTAAAGGTATCTAGATCTCTAACTAGATCGTATTCCTTAATAGGATCCACTGGCTTCTCTAACCGATTAGGGAATGGGGCAACACCCATTTTCATTTTCCCTCTTTCTTCCAACAGAGGAATTACAGGAACTTCTTCTGTCACTTGTGGCACTTCCTCCTCTTCTGTATCCTGGACCTCTGGTCCTGTCTCTGTAACTGTCTCTGTAACTCTCTGTGGCACTGTAGTGCTCTGTACGGCACTGTTAGGCTCTGTTCTGTTCTGTTCTTCTGGTGAAAGATTGAACTTCACTGCTCTGGCAGGAGGGTTATTTTCTTTCTGGGTAGGTGGTTCCTTCTGCTTTGCACGCGTGATGGCAGCAACTTCCAATTCTACCAAATTGGAGGTAGGCTCTTGGGCCTTGGACGGACTATCAGTAGCACTGTTTTTCACTGGGGCTGGGCTTGGACAGTCTTTTGCAGTGTGTCCTTCTCCTTTGCATCGACTGCATAAGGGCTTGTAATCCACTGACCTTCGAGGATTTGGACAATTTGGTGAGATGTGTCCCTTTTCCCCGCATCTGTAACACTCCACTTCTGATCTCTGACCACCGCCAGACTGTCTTCCTCTGTAACTTTGAGAAGGAAATCTTCTGGGTCCGAAATTAGGACCAAACTCTCTAGGCTTGGGTCCAATATCTTGTGTTGTCATTTTGGATTCCAGCAAGTTGAATCTTGCGTCTTCTTCCTTTCTTCTCCTATCATGCATCTCCTTCAGAGAGCAAATGTCCTCTGTATGATTCTTCCGCAAACAGTAGGAACAGAAGGCTCCAGGGATGGTTGGTTTCCGTGTACATTCAGTGGCTAAATGGCCTGCTTGATGACACTTACCACACCAAGTGTTTGACCGTATCACATCTCTTCCTGCTCCTGCAACGTTGGATATGCTCGCTGTGTTCACTTTCAGCGTCTGTAGTTGCTCTGTAATCACATCCATCAACTCCTTCTTGATGTTTGCAACTGAGTTGGATAAATAATCCTTCAAGCTTTCTCCTCCGGACGTACTGGCAGGAGGGTTTTGAGGAGTCTCTGTAATCACTGCATAAACTGGTTGGGTTGGTATAGAGGAGTCTCTGTTCTGGTTCTGATTCAGAGCTCCTGTTTGAACCGTTGGCTGTTGACTCCAGTTGGTAGGGTTCCACTGTTGCTGCTGATTTGGCATTGAGGAAATTGGTTGAGACCATGGTTGTTGTGGTGGAACCACCATTTGAGGCATGGATTGTGGCCACTGTGGATTTGGTGCACTGTACTGTGATACCGGGGGCATCTGTTGGTAGGGATAGGGAACAGTCCCTGGGACTGCATTTGGTGGGTACATCATTCCTGGCACTAGAGGAGGTAGGACTCCTCTTCCTGTATTCATTGCTAGTTTAGCTTCCACTTCATCGTACAGTCTTGCACCTTCTGTTGCAGCTTGCAGTGTGGCCGGTCTTTGTAGCTCCACAAACTTACGGACTTCTGGTTGTAATCCTCTGAGAAACACTCCCTTCTGAATGCCATCATCTAGATTATGGTTAGTCCATCTCTTCAGGATGGATTCCATTCGTGAGACATAGGCTTCCACTCTTTCTCCAGAGGACTGACTTAGGTTCATAAATTCCTCTCTCATCCGCTCTTCAAAACCTTCACGCCTGAATTTAGTGAGGAAGGCCAACTTCAGGTCGTCCCATGTGCCAAAAGTTCCTGCTGCTTGTCTCTCATACCACTGAAACGCCGCGCCCTTGAAAGTGGCGGGAAATATCGCTAACCAATGCTCAGGGGTTCTGGCATTGTTAGCCACACACGCTACCATAAACTCTGCTACATGAAGATCGGGGTCTTCATTGTACTCTCCCTTAAAAACTGGCAATGGGACTACATTCGCTGGTCTGTCATCAATATTTCCAGGACGGATCTGGCTTGGAAGTGGACCTCCAGCAGGAGGAGGAAGGGCTTGATGTGCCATTGGGACTTCTGTAAAGAGTTCCGCAAGGGCGTCCAAGGCGGCTTCTGCTGCGAGCTCGCTCTCAGCTTTGATTCTTGCTTTCTCTCTTCTCACATACCTCTGGACTCGTTCTAACGCTTGCCTTTTTATTGCGTCATTCATCAGGGGGTTGACTCCACTATGTTGTTAGTGCTCCACAGAGGGTTAACAGAAGGCTTCAGTCTCTGGAGGACTCTCTTGCCAACATTTCTTCTACTTCTTTCCTCTCAACGTCCCTAAATTCTGCTTTCATGCCACTGCACAGGGGAAGGTATTCGGTTCTGAAGGTGTCAAAATGCATACGTCTGAGCATTGTGGTGGTGCCATCATCATAGTAATGCCAGCTTCTGATGGTTTCAATAGTGTATGTTGTGAAAAACACTCTGTCTACCAACTTCCAGTGGGTTGCTAATTGAACAAACAGAAGATTATCAGTACACCAGGCATCCCATGTATCTTGCTGTTGAGCATCCACGAACAATTTCCAACTCTTTTCCTTCTTGTCCCTGTGAACCTCTACAGACCAAGACTCCTGAAGCTTCTTCACAATCTCCCACTTGATGTTGTCTGGAAACTTCTCAATGAATGCCAAATCTTCCATGGATGTTCATTCTCTCTGTTTCTGTTCTTCAGTTTGTTCCCAAACAGTTTGCCACCAAGATGCAAGTTTCTGCTGCTTCAATAGGAAGAGGAAATTGTTCACCACATAGAGCATGCATCATGATGGTGATGTGTTTCCGCCATTGTGGGATGAACTTCTTGTGGAAAGTGGCTTTTATTATGAGAAATTCCAACTCTTCAGTGGAAGAAGGAATTTTACAAACATCCATTGAATTCTTCTCTTCTTGGCAATGCCAATTCCTTCATTTTCAGCCTCTTTTGGTGCTTGTTGATGGCAAGTTTCCCCGGCTGCGCACCAAAAACATGGAGCCCCAAGAGGAACACCAAGGAAAAGGGAATTCTCTTGCAAGAAAATCTATCTTGTAACATCAACAAGCTTGTTTTTCATATTTCATATGATCACAATGAAGAAAAGAACACCAGGCACAACAAATCTTCATGCAACATCATGTAAATCTCCCACGGTTTTTAATAGAATCAACCATATTCTTCAACATCTTCACAAAATCCATCAATATCACAAAGAAAGCAAAGAAGTACACCATCTTTGAATGGAAATACATCACATAGTATTCATCTTCAATATCTTCATAGTCTTCTCTCTCAATCTCTCATATACAATCACTTTGTTTCAATAGAATTAGCTATCTCTGACTCTCTCTCACACACTCCATCAATAATACATCATATCCTCACTACAATCTCTCAAAATTACTCTCAAATAATCACTCTTAGGTCGTGGATACCCCTCCCAAGAGGTATGTCTGATATGAAAGGTCACCAGAGCCACTACAGTGTCTCTTCACAGCTCACTACTGTCACTTCACTCTAGTCTTCTCTTGAGTCTTCAACAGCTACTTCTTCCACTTCTTTTAGCTCTTTTGCACTTGTATTCACCTCTTTCCAAGGCTAGAAAACTTTCCCCAAAATCACACATACATTCCACAGAACACTTACAGAACAGTCTACAGAACAGTACCAGAACAGTTACAGTACAGAACAGAACAGAAACAGAACAGAACAGAAGACCTACAGAAGGTTACAGAAGGTCATCAAAACTACATAACTCATTCTCAAACCATTCAAAACTCTCACAAACCATTCACTAAGCTTTCACAATATCTCATTCTTCATCAATCAATACTCCTTCCCTCTTTACAGAAGACAATCAGAACAAAACAGACCAAAACAGAACAAAACAGAAGGTATACAGAACCAATAAGAACCTATCAGAACATCACAAAACCATCAACAAACATCATAATCTTCCAAAACACAATCATTATCATCCAAAACACTCTCAAACCACT
Source organism: Lygodium microphyllum (assembly GCF_053477565.2). Classification (NCBI taxonomy): domain Eukaryota; kingdom Viridiplantae; phylum Streptophyta; class Polypodiopsida; order Schizaeales; family Lygodiaceae; genus Lygodium; species Lygodium microphyllum. The sequence continues at coordinate 114,158,614 of NC_141154.1, read as the reverse complement.
TCCTAATCAATCAATCATCCCTTAAAATCAACCATTCAGCTCTCAAAAACAACAAAAATCAGCCAAAAAACAAGTCATTTCAACACTCAACAGTGGTGCATTGCTCGATTCCCCTCTCTCATGAGGCGGAATGTACCTGCTCTGCCTCTTGCTAGGTGTATAGACAATGGGAATACCAAGCTCATTGTCTAAAGTGTCAGTAGACTCATATTCAGAAGTCATCCTACCAGGTGTTATCATACCATATGCATCCTCAATAGCTTTTTCTTTTCTTTTGCTGTCTAAGATATCATATCTCCCCCTCACTCACATACCGGTGTCAATGGATGGTGAGCTAGAGCTCCTCAATCTACCTGTCCAAGGAGATACTGTCTGACCACTAGGACCTATCATAGTAGTACTCTACTACAAATCAGCTATAGATACATGAGTAGAAGGTATTTCCAACGATACTGTAGCCGATGATACATACCAAGAGACCATCTCATCAAAGATAACATCCCTGCTCACCAAAGTCTCCTTGGTAGAGGGATCATAGCATTGTATGTCTTATTCTCCTACGAATATCCAATGAAAGCACATTTATGCACTTTTGGATCCAGCTTCTTCCTTTTCTCATCTGGGATGTGCACATAAACAAGACAGCCAAAGACTTTCATGTGACTTACATTCGTCTTATAGTCATACAACTTCTCAAACGGTGTCATCTCATGAATACCTGCAGTGGGAGTCCGATTCAAGATATACATGGCTGTCATAACAGCCTCAGCCCAATAATAGAGTGGCATATTCTTCTCATTTATCATGGCATGAGAAGCTTCCATCAATACCCTGTTCTTAGTTCAGCCACTCCATTCTGCTGTGGACTATAACTGTAGGTAAGTTGTCTACATACGCCATTTTCAGCCAGAAAATTGTCAAACTCATTTGACACATAGTCCCCACCGTTGTCTAATCTCAAGCAAGAGATATAGCAATCAAATTCCTTTTCAACATGCTTTTTAAATTGCTGAAAAATAACAAACACCTCATCCTTTGTCTGCAGAATATACACCCAAGTATAGCGACTATAATCATCAATGAATTTCACATAGTATTTCGAGCCTCCCATAGATGCATTATGGGCTGGTCCCCCAGATATCAAAGTGCAATAACTGCAATAGACATGTACTCTTCTTTACATGCCTGACAAATGGCAACCTTGACTGCTTACCAAACTGGCAAGCATCGTATACATGACCCATGTCTATGTATTGGA